>NW_019174272.1:14910297-14976071 GCF_002260705.1 Seriola dumerili | reverse complement strand
GGGGGTTAGGGGGTGGGGGGGTGCTCAGAATCAGCCCAGAAGACCCAGGGCAGCTTATTGGGATAGAGAGGGAGCCCAGTCACTGGGCTTAGACAGGCTCAGTGCAGGGCTCAACTCATCACACGCCTGTCAGACAGACACCTGCCGCAGTGAGAGCAGTCACATACATGCACACACATACACACGCACACATAGTCATACACATACACCTGCCCCCTTATACAGACTCTTTAACCCATTCTTACATCCAGCAGTTCTCATGCATGAGTTTCATGATGCTTTCAGTCACAAGGACACAGTATATGTATATAGATATGCGTGTATGTGTGTGTGTGTGTGTGNCGTGCACGCTAGCTGCAGAGCCACAAGGTGCTGGGGGGAAGACGGGGAGCGGGTTAATATACTCTGTGAAGTAGGCCGACTTCAACACTACATTTACAGGATGCTGAGTGGCATGATGGTGGTGATATTGTCAGTTTGTTGCTGATCACATGTTGTTGTAGGAAGCTGTTTTCATGTTCAACATTTTGGGAAATTAACTTGTTTGATTTAACTCTGAGAGTGAACTGAGAAGAGGGTCCGCTTTAACACCCCAAGACTGGTGTATGGAGATATTTAGTATTTGACTGAGATCATCAGGGACAAGTTAGATGACCAACAGTCAGTATGTAAAACAGGAGGAAACAGCTGAGACTCAGAGACAGACATCAGATCTGTACAGAGTTCAGGTTGAGAGAGTTTTTTAATAGTCAGTTTAAACTACTACTTGCACACTGACTACATAAATTTGTGTGTGCGTGTGGCGCATGCATGCACATGTGCACACGTGCATGTGTGTTAGCACACTGTGGGCAGCAGCCTCTTTTGTTTTGTTTTTTGCGGTGGTATGGAGAATTGTGAAATTTCAATGGTATTACTACTGACTACCAAACTACTCAAAATGGTCAAAAAGTGAAGTGCTGGACACTTAAACTCAATGGTCACCATCTTGGCTGTGTAGCAGAAACATATTTTCCAACTTGTGGAAAAGGCGACAGATCAAGGAGGACACATTGTTGGCGCCAATTGCAGCCCAATTTGCATGTCATGTGACACCGGGGGACACACAGGAAGTAAAACGTTCATTTTGAAGTAAAGTAAGCAAAGCAGCTGACAGGAGGGTGACAATCATCATCATCTGATGTGACCATCATAAAGCAGTGCACAACAGCAGTGTTTGATTTGGGACACTGAAATTGTCTTAACACACTGATGTTCTCAATAGAAAACAAACCCTTTGAACTTTCCTTGAATGCCACCCTCAGAGAAAACTACCTTTTCATAACTTGGTGAGTACAATATTTTTATTGTTATTATTTTTATTAATCAAATGGTTCACCAAAGCTATGACAATAAGATCCAGGTTATAAAAGACAAATTTTCCCTTCATGACCACGTAGTGGTTAAACTGAAGGAAAGCTCTATTCTATACAGGTTACAGAGGGCATTTTAAAAACACTAGTGCAATTCAGATCAGGGGACCAAGCATCAAATATGCATAGATGGCAGGGAGTGGTGAGAAGTGAGGGACAGAGTCATTGGTATTCCAGCGACTGGTGCAGTCAAAGGTGGAGGGTTGAGTGTGTGAGGTGTGTGTGTGTGTGTGTGTGTGTGTGTGTGTGTGTGTGTGTGTGTGTGGTGTTGGGGGTGGGGGGGTGCTCAGAATCAGCCCAGAAGACCCAGGGCAGCTTATTGGGATAGAGAGGGAGCCCAGTCACTGGGCTTAGACAGGCTCAGTGCAGGGCTCAACTCATCACACGCCTGTCAGACAGACACCTGCCGCAGTGAGAGCAGTCACATACATGCACACACATACACACGCACACATAGTCATACACATACACCTGCCCCCTTATACAGACTCTTTAACCCATTCTTACATCCAGCAGTTCTCATGCATGAGTTTCATGATGCTTTCAGTCACAAGGACACAGTATATGTATATAGATATGCGTGTATGTGTGTGTGTGTGTGTGTGTACACATATATACATACATATACATGTATAGCATTATGTATTGTTATGTATTATGTATTGGCCCATTGTCATTAAAAATATGTGACGGGTAGATGGGAATTAATGGTTCTAGTCACCGATCACCCTAAAACCGATCACCTTTGGTTAATACTCTGGTGTCTGCAGTTGAGAGAAGCATTGTTTGCAGTGTAGTGTAGTCCCGCCTACCACCTTGTTCACTGCACTGGCACGCAACAGGCCACCAAAACAAAACAACATGTCAGCCGTGTGTAACTTTTACAAGGTGTGTGAGACTAAAATAACATAAACCATCTGCATTGCATGACAAAAATGATTGGAATCAGCTGATCTCACTCATAGATGATCAAGTATCAGTATCAAAATCAGTGGAAAATGATCGCAGCATCCCTTATATATGTATGTATATACACTGCTCAAAAAAAATAAGGGAACACTTAATCATCACAGTATAACACCAAGTCAGTTAAACTTCAGGGATATCAATCTGTACATTTAGGAAGCACAAGTGACTTTGAATCAGTTTCACCTGCTTTGGTGCAAATGAAAGTGACAACAGGTGCAATGGAGAGGCAAAAGCAAGACAACCCCCTCTAGTTTTGTGTTTTGCTAGTGTTCTTGTCACTACTGGTAGCATGAGGCGGTACCTGCAGCCCAATCAGGTTGCACAGGTAGTCCAGCTCCTTCAGGATGGCACATCTATAGAGACCGGCCGTTACACGACAAGAACTGGACAGGGCCGTAGCAGGACATCAAAGCAGCAGCAGGGCAGGTACCTGCTCTTTTGTGCGAGGAGGAACTGGAGGAGCACTGCCTACAAAACGACCTCCATCAGACTACTGGTGTGCATGTTTCTGACCGAACTGTCTGACTCCATGAGGGTGGCATGAGGGCCTGATGTCCTCTAGTGGGACCTGTGCTCACAGCCAAGGCCCATGCAGCTTGATTGGCATTTTCCAGAGAACACCAGAATTGGGAGGTCTGCCATTGGCACCCCGTTCTCTTCACATATGAGAGCACGGTCACACTGGACACGTGACAGGCGTGAAAGAGTCTGGAGACGCCGTGGTGAACGTTATGCTGCCTGCAACATCATCCAGCATGACCGGTTTGGCGGTGGGTGTCTGGAGAGGCATATCCTTTGAGGGTTGCACAGACCTCCATGTCACAGCCCTGACTGCTGTTGGGTACCAGGATGAAATCCTCAGAGCAATTGTAAGACCATACACTGGTGTAGTGGGCCCTGGGTTCCTCCTGGTGCAGTACAATGCCTGGCCTCATGTGGCCAGAATGTGTAGGCAGTTCCTGGACTGGCCCTCACGTTCCCCTTACCAAAATCCAATTGAGCACCATGGGACATTATGTATCGGTGCATCAGACGGCGGTAAGTACTGCCACAGACTGTCCAGGAGCTCACTGACGCCCTGATCCAGGTCTGGGAGGAGATCCCCCAGAACCCCCCAGATGTTGTTGCAGTGCATACAGGCACGCAGGGGCCATACACACTACTGATACACAATATGAGTTCCTGTGATGAAATTCATGCAAGTTGGATCAGCCTGTGATTTAAATTTTTCACTATTGGTTTGAAACATAATAAGGGGAAAACATATATTATGTAGCAGTTTTGGATGTTTTGGATTTTTTCTGCATCTCCAAAGGTTTTGAACACATAGCTGATAACTGATCGGTAAATACAGTAACTCAACAGAGTGTTGATGTTAATGGGTGATAACAAAATGGTCAAAATGTGTTCTTTTTCCACCAGGAGTATATGATGATACTGCACATATCAGTAAAATGTTCACAGAAAATGTGTTTGTTTTTCACCAGAATATTTGATCTTGTATTGCAATCTCGACCTGCATTATTAAACTGGTTTCTGGTTCTGTTCAGAGTCTCACAGATCCAGGTTCAGGTCAGGGAAAGATCCAGGTCTGGTTTAAGACAAATCACGTGTTTATTTACATTTAAATTAAACCTCAATCTTTAATTAACCTGAACCAAAGAGCACAGACAGATGTATGTACACCTGGTCTCTGGTGTGACAATCATGCACTTTGTACAGCAATGTTAGCCATCTTAATAAATGTAGTGCGTCATTCATTTGTTCACTAATGTATTCATTCATTAAAAAAAAACTCACTGTGGCTGAACATATCTCGTCATGAATGTAGGAGACAGTGCTTTGCTTTGGGTTATGTTGTCTTGAATAGAGAAAAAAATTACTTTTACCCATCCTCTTAAAATCCCCTTTTTTATGAAGCCGTTAATGCTTAAGCTTTTGTAAATATTGACATGCTATACCTACTGTCAGATTGGTTAGAATCTCTAAAATTCAAATATCCAGCTCATTTTGCGCTAACCATGAGCACATAAGTATAATTTATTAATATCTAACATCAGTGAACCAGCAGTAAACCAGCAGTAAACCAGCGAAGCGGTGGTGACTCCCTACATTTGAGGAGGTCAAAGGTCATATTGTCTGTTCATTCATATATCTGTTCATTTATATTCTTTTAATCTGTAAGGGTGTACAGATCACAAAAATCAAAAGGGTTTTTTTTTTTTTATAAAAGTATTCAGAGTTATGAATATTTATTCAATTGCCCAATCATTAATGTGTGTTGTTTTATATGTATATATGTTTTGTATTTTTATGTTCAAATTTGAAGTATTTGTAATCCAGGCATGAGACCACCTGTGAAGCTATATAAGCTGTGGGCAAGCTGCGTTCTTCAGTTGTAAAAGTAAAACAACTGAGGACCAGCTCACGCACAGTGCCTTTGTTGTTTATCCTCACAGGTGGGAAAAAGGTGAAAATGGGTCATACATGTTGTAAATATTGTGTGTTTTCTGTTTTGTGTGTTGTTATGTGCTTTAGATAATTGTGCTTATATGTTAAATGTGTTGATGTTATCTTAGTGTTTCAAATGGAAGTGAGTGAGAGGTGAAGTTTGCCCCTCTCTGCTGGTAGATGTTGTGTGTGTATAAAAGTTCATTTTACCTGAGCCAAGTCCATACTTACCTGCAATCTGTGGTGGCTCACCAGTGAGACATTCATCCTGTTGAAAGCATCAATAAAGGTCATTTCCAACTACTCAGCTGTTTGATTGTGCTGCAATTGGGTCCTACCACACCCTGTGACAGTACAATCTGGTCAGAAATGGACCCTGCACACAATCCCACACCCCTGAGCCATCTCGAGAGAATTGAGGGCGTGCTCCTCATCAACCTCACCGTCCCCACCTGTTGCTCCCAGCTGTGCTCCATCTCCAATAAAGCCGGTATTTAAGCAGCCTCAGTCCACTCACTCATTGCCAGATTGTCGCTCTCATGCATGACCTTCCAGCACTCTCCCTTGGATTGATTTTCTGGATTCGACTCGGCTTGTCTCTGACCAACTCTCCTCGTCTCGGCCCTGGTAAACCCAACAGCCTTCTGTTCCTGACTACGAGTTTTGCCTGTGCTCTTCCTGGTTCTCATATTCCTGTGGCTATGTGGCATTTGACTGCTTGGGGTCACATGAATGAGATCGCCATTCCATCTACTGTCATCAGAGCCTGCTGCTGAGCGAAACATCTCCTCCGTTTGAGTGCCTTTGGTGTTTCCTGTTCTGTTGATCTTCTGCCTGACCACGACAACTCTTCTCTCTGCTCCCTCTGGGTGTGTCTGCTCTGCTGCCTGCCTGTTGCCGACTCCACTTCCTCATTGACCACGACTCCTGCCTGCCCCCCAACAGTGCCTTCGTCCTATCCATGAACTCTCAGCTGTAAGTGTACAGACCATTTACCTGCAGACGTGAGCTCACCCAAGTCTCCCCACGAACTCTGCTTAACCCATGAACTGAAAACTGTTATTACTTAACTGAGCCAAATCCATACTTACCTGCAATCTGTGGTGACTCACCAGTGCTACATTCATCCTGTTGAAACATCAATAAAGGTCATTTCCAACTACTCACCTGTTTGATTGTGCTGCAATTGGCTCCTACCACACGCGTGACTGTTAGTGTTTTGTGGTTTATATTTTGTCACTAGATCCCAATACTCTTGTTAATTTGTTATTTTCTAAATTGGTAGTTAGTTGACGGATTATAACAGCTACAGTGCGAGCCGCAGCTGATTAACAGCAGTTTACCGTTGCTAGGCAACAATGGAGCACACAAGCTGAGATTCTGTAGAAATAGGAAGAGGGAATTTTCTAGTAGATACATTGTAAATATGATTGTTTTGTGATTTAATATATAAAGGGGAATAAGATCGTTGTTTATATAGGGAAAGATTATAATTGTAACTAGAAAATTCCAGGGAAATTTTGAGTGTCACGGGGGCTACTGCCGGGATGAGTACATGATTTATTTCCAGTGTTCAAAAGTCACCCTGATCATATTCTGGTTTTGAGAAATGTCTTGATATAAAAGACTCTGATATACTCTTACTGATATAAAACAATGTCACATCCCTCCATCATGTGTTATGTGGGAAATATCTCATATTCTGTGTTGTTTTTTTTTAATAAAACAAGAGACAACATGTCTTCAAACTGGCATTTAAAGGGTTAAAATCCTGAAAACTAATAAACATTTGGTAGGTTTGAGCAGAACTGAAGTGGTTTAAGAGATGTATGCAAAAAAAAGCAGAAAAAAATATTGATATATGATGATTTTATAGCATTTTCTTTGGGTGTCCTTTTTTGGACGCAAGGAACCCCAGAGGGTACAAAATGTGTTACCAGTGTATAATAGACCTGTAACAGTAACTGACATTAGATTTTAAAAATATGTCAAAAAAGACACTTTCTTGCAGAAATCCATACCTTCAGCTGTAACACAGCCAAAATGATCAGCAAATCAAAAAAGAAAAGTGAAGAAAATGTCCAAAAAAGGACAGAGGGATCCCTGAGGGTTAATAAATCCCATGAACCGCTATTTAAATTACCACTATTATGTTTTTTTCTGTGCTAAATTTAACATTACTGGGGAGGAGAGCAACGCGACTAGAAGTGACAGCGAGAGAGGGCTAGTAGCTTCTCCTCTCCTCTGTCTCAGCGGAGACCGTCACAACTTCATTCACTCATTTAACAAAACAAAAAGAAAAGCAACAAAGGAAGCAGTAAATGGACTTACATATTTAAGACCTAACTAAATGTAATTTAAGACCTAACATGCGGCTAATGTAAAGCTAGCTTGGAGAGAGACTGGAATTTTCTTAGAAACCCACAAAATTTCACCTTTTTTCTACAAAATTTCACCTTTTTTCTGAGTCACCCAGCTCTCTCATACCTGCATGTAGAAATGTGATTCAAACTTTAAAACGGAGGAAAACTTCTGCTCTCTCAAAAAGACAACAACTGTTTTTACATAACATGTAAACTTTTCAAACTATGAGCACTCAAAGGAGGAGTGGAAATCACTTTTTCTTCAAAGTTAGAGTGAAAGCATCAGTTGGCTAGAGTGTGTGAAGCAGTAAAAAATAACCTTTATTTTTATTTTTAACTCGAGCTCACGGCCAAACCGTAAAAAGGAGACAAATAATTCTTTCTGAAAATGTAGAAATAGTTGTTGGGATTCATAAAATGTAATTTTGACAAGCAGGGTCTGCACAAAATTTAAACGGGGGTGCCGAGTCTGGCAGCAATACCTGTCTCACTCTCATTGACACCTAATGTAATCGTCTTTTTTTTCAAAAGAATCTCACTCTGTCTTCGCACTGAGCTTACTCACTCATTTTAAGGAATGTCTCAATAAAATAGAGACTGTAAGAAACTTCTGGCTTCAGTGTCTGGCACGGTCTTTTCGGTTTTTGAAAATAAGTAACGGTTTTCTCATAATTTGTAGTTGTTTGAAGCCATGTAGAAGCCAAATTCTGGGCAGATTTTCACATTGCCATGGCAATGGCTGCCCCTGACCTGTGAGCGTGCGTGCGTGCGTGTGCCTAGCAACCAGATAACCAACTTTCCAAGCGGTTCATGGGATTTATTAACCCTCAGGGGTCCCTCTGTCCTTTTTTGGACATTTTCTTCACTTTTCTTTTTTGATTTGCTGATCATTTTGGCTGTGTTACAGCTGAAGGTATGGATTTCTGCAAGAAAGTGTCTTTTTTGACATATTTTTAAAATCTAATGTCAGTTGCTGTTACAGGTCTATTATACACTGGTAACACATTTTGTACCCTCTGGGGTTCCTCGCGTCCAAAAAAGGACACCCAAAGAAAATGCTATAAAATCATCATATATCAATATTTTTTTCTGCTTTTTTTTGCATACATCTCTTAAACCACTTCAGTTCCGCTCAAACCTACCAAATGTTTATTAGTTTTCAAGATTTTAACCCTTTAAATGCCAGTTTGAAGACATGTTGCCTCTTGTTTTATTAAAAAAAACAACACAGAATATGAGATATTTCCCACATAATACATGATGGAGGGATGTGACATTGTTTTATATCAGAGTCTTTTATATCAAGACATTTCTCAAAACCAGAATATGATCAGGGTGACTTTTGAACACTGGAAATATATCATGTACTCATCCTGGCAGTAGCCCCCGTGGCACTCAAAATTTCCCTGGAATTTTCTAGTAAATGACCTTATTCTTGAGCACAAGTTGGATATGATTGGTCTCTGTGAAACATGGCTTAAACCAATGTTATCCTTCCTCTTATTGCGGCTTCCCCACCTGATTATACTAATGCACATGCTGCTCGAGCCACTAAGCAAGGTGAGGGTGTGGCTTTAATCTATAACTCAGATTTTAGGTTAAAGACTAAACGGGAGATGACTTTTAACGCTTTCCAGACTCTTATACTGAAATCTTCTTCATCAGCTAAGATCAGCTCTCTACAGAATGACAGATTATGACCATTTCATCTTGTGGTACTTTACAGACTCCTGGCCCTTATTCACAGTTTTTAGATGAATCTGGTGAATTTATCTTGTCACTGACACCAACGACATTCTAATTATTGATGACTTTAATATTCACTTGAATAGGGCATTGGATCCTCTAAGTAAAGCCTCTCAAGCAATTATTGACACTTTTGGTTTCACCCAGTTTGTGGCTGAACCAACTCACTGCAATGGCAACACTCTAGACTTCATTCTATCCTGTGGAATTGAGGTATGTAGGCTGACTGTCTTTCCCGTCACTTCTGGAATCTCAACAACACTAGCCTGTCCTCACATTACTAGCTCAAATGTATTCACCACATGCCACATTGGTCCAGCAACTGTAGTTGCTCTTGCTGAGAAACTACCGGAGACCCTCTGTAGAAACTGACTCCGTCGAAATTTGCACTAGTAAATTAAACACAGCTCTGTCTAGCCTCTTGGACTCAGTTGCTCCTAACCCTAACCCTCACCACTAAAACCAGATGGTTAAAGAAGTCTACACCTGGGTTTACTGAAGCCCTGAAGCAGGCCTGCAGGAGATTGGAGCACAAATGGCGCAAATCAAAATCTGAAGCACTCTACTTTCAGTGGCACAAGTCTGTGTTAAAATACAAGCTCAGTTAATCAGTAACAATAAACACAATCATAGATTTCTTTTTGACACTGTAGCTAAACCCACTCAGCAGCAGCCATCTCTTAGCTGCTCGCCCTTTACAGCCCATGACTTTCTATAATTTTTCAGTTATAAAATAGAAGAGATTAGACATAAAATCACCTCTTCTTCTCCAGCTTCTTCAGAGCATTACATTGAGTCCCTTTTAACTTCTCCTTTAACAAATTTCGAGACTCTGTCTCTTGAATCACTGTCTAAACTGGTGTTGTCGTCTAAACTGCTAAGCTCTCCAAAGACCTCTGGCCAATCTTAGGACCTTCAGTGCTGGACATTATTAATTTATCACTCAGTTCTGGCACTGTTCCCAGTAGTTGTAAGACTGCTGTGGTTAAACCTTTACTTAAAAAAACCACACCTTGATCCAGAATCCTTAAATAATTATCGACCAGTCTCAAACCTTTTCTAAGGTACTGGAAAGAGCTGTGTCTCAGGAGCTTTTGTCTCATTTGTCTATAACAATCTTTTTGAACCATTCCAGTCTGCCTTCAGGGCCTGTCATCATGAGACAGTGCTCACTAAAGTAGTAAATGATCTTCTGATCTCCATGGATTCAGACTCCACCTCTGTGCTCCTCTTGCTGGATCTCAGTGCAGCTTTTGATACTATAGCTCACTGTATTCTCTTGGTCCGACTTGAAAGCAAATTTGGTTTTTCTGGCCTGGCCCTCACCTGGTTAAAGTCCTACTTATGACAGAACAAAGTGCCTCTCCTATAATAACACTATATGGACATACTCTGCTGTGAAATATTGCGAACCCCAGAGCTATGTTCTTGGCCCTCTGCTTTTCTCTCTCTATATTTCACCTCTTGGTCAAATTATTAGCAGTCATGGAATTCATTTCCATTTTGATGCTGATGATACTCAGCTGTATGTCCCTATAAAGGCTGATGATTCCTGATAATTCATGCTTTTGTTTCATCAAAACTTGATTACTGTAATGTTTTGTTTTCTGGCCTGCCACATGCTCGTATTAAAAGTCTTCAAATGGTTCAGAATGTCGCAGCTAGAATTGTTACTAAATCCAGAAAATTTGACCATATTACACTGATTTTAGCCTCCCTTCATTGACTTCCTGTCCACATCAGATCAGACTTTAAGGGGCTTTTGATGGCATATAAGATTCTTGCTCCTTCATATGTGTCTGATCTGCTTAAATCTTACCTCCCTGCTGATTGTCTGACTCTGTTCAGACTTTCAAATCTAAACTTAACATGTATTTTTATGCCTTAACTTTCAGTTAGCATCCTATTTTTTTACAAACTCAGGCTCTGTACCTGTTGCCATCCTCCCATCCGTCCCATCTCTCTCAATTCTCCTTCTCTATCTCCTCCCTGTTACTCTCCACAGGTCCTTCCGCCTTCAGAGCTGCAGCTGTAGAGTCTGGATCTGCTACTGCAAACCACCTACTGCCCCCATGACCCTGTTTAACACCTGCTGCTAAACCTGCTAAAATTTAGTATAATTAATAATGATAATTATTAATTAATTAGTCATTAGCTGTCATTACTATTTTTATAAGTGGGAGCACTACAGTTACATATTACATTACATTACTATTTATGTTACTGCCACTACTATCACTATTATTAATATTGCTATCATTGCACGTTCTTGATCTTTTCCTCTGTGCTCTCTCTTGCTCTCTCTTTCTCGCTCTCTATCTCTCCAACCCAACTGGTCGAGGCAGATGGCCGCCCACCCTGAGTCCAGTTCTGCTCGAGGATTCTGCCTCTTAAAAGGAAGTTTTTCCTTGCCACTGTCACCTAGTGCTGCTCTTGGTGGGAAGTGTTGGGTCTCTGTAAATAATATTATAAAGAGAAGGTCTAGACCTGCTCTATTTGAAAAAGTGCCTTGAGATAACTTATGTTGTGAATTGGTGCTATACAAATAAAAATTGACTTGACCTGACTTAAGAGTTCTGCTGCTTAGATGTGCAGTGCTATGTTATGCTATGTGAGGTTAGGCCCAGTCAGTTAATGTTACCCAGTCCTTGGAACAAAAGAAAGAGGTCCTTTCCAGTGTTGATGAGGAGTCCAGTGGGTTTGGTGGCTTCTTGTCTGGCTGTTTGGTCTCTGTGTTGCAGAGTAGGCCACTGGTTTCCTCTTTGTTCTTTTCACAGAGTTAGCTGTCCCATACTAACTCTGCTGTGGCTCCTTTTGCTTAGAAAATCAGCTGGCAGACTTTGTGTCATAGCCGCTGGTGCTGAAGTTAATTTGTTCACTCTGTGTTGAAAAGCAGAGACAGGGAGAGTGTTGCAGTCTTCTGTAGACAGGCCTGCAGGAAAGCTGTTGTTCCAGGTAGCTTTGTGTTGACCTGGTGCTGGGAGCCTGGTTGCTCCTCGAAGAGCAGAGAGGGAAGAGGGGCTGCTGCTTCTGAGCAAGCCAAAGAGAAAAGAGGGAGAACAAAGACGGGATCTGGCTTTGTCTGTCGACACCCTGGGCGGTCACATGTCACACAATGACCAACACTGACTGGTCAGTGAGGTCCCTGGCGGAGGGTCGTCCCCAGGTTGTCCGTAGAACAAAAGAGCATGTGGTCTCCACCAACTTGAATGTACTGAGTCCCAATACAATTTTACTTAATAGTTACAGTATATAGAGAAAATGTTGATGCATGATGATTTGTAAAGCTTGTCCACATAGGGGCGCCTCAGTGGGTACTCAGATACACAAATGCATAATGGCTGGATTTGTCTATTGGACGTGAAGGAGCATGTTGAAAGGTTACAGTTTATGTCCAGCACAGGGATGCAACTACTTTTGAAACTCATTGCAGAGGAGTCTGTCTGCATTTAGATTTTCTCAACAACCGTTCATCTGATCGACTTCAGACTTGTGTGTGTGATGCTGAGGACCAACTGTGAATGGTTTCGGATGAGAAAGCTTCAAACATCACTTTTCTTCATGTTATTTGATGTGTGGAAAAAAACAGAACAACACTATGAGAGCAGTGTCAGGGTTTGCTTTCATTGTATAACATTGTATTTACTGAGCTTTCCACTGACAAACCAAGTCATTTAGCGCATGGATCCGAGGGCAGAGTTTACAAACCTGAGGGAACAGATCTGAGAGTGAGCAGACTAAACCCAGAGCCTACACATTTACACATGGACCTTTTCCCCCCTCCAGACCCACAGGGGCTTTGTCCCCCCGAATATTCAGCGTGTTTCTATAACAGGTAATTTGTGTAAATTATTTGGATGATGCTCTGCAGGCTGCATCAACGCCCAGCGATCAGCCCCTGACAAGTTAACTGTTATAACTCGTGTACTGTGAGATGAGTTTGTTGACAGTGCTGCATATGATTAAAGCAGTGTGTTGTTTAGTTGTGTCAGTAGTGTGTAGATGTGGGTTATGGAGGAATGATTCCCGGTGGGCCAGGCTGGTTGTTGGGCTGTGAGAGCCAGTGACACGAGAAGAAGGGAGTGAGAGAGAGAGTAAGGAGGTGAAGAGATAGCACTGTGTGGTGATCAGCCCAGTGGGCAGGCTGTGCAACACACTGTGGTTTTGTGTTGCTGTTATCTCCCTCATGTCTGCCTCCCCAGAAAATTTCAGTTTGGTCCCATAGCACCATCCACCTTATTCTTTTTTTTTTTTTTTTTTCTAAACCCTGAGCCAGCATTGAACTGTTGCTGACTCACTTAACATGAATAACAAGATTAACCAAACAAAAACTGTGTCTGAAAATCTCAGGGAAAAAAGTTAAAATCCAGAAAAGTCCAAATGCTTCAAATAGTAACTCTCCAGACAACAGACAGGCGGAGTAGAGCAGCAGAGTGGGTTCAGGACCACAGCTCCCAGTACATTTCCCAGTGAGTCCAGTTTAACACAATAAGCAGAAGACAACATGAAACTAGTCTAAGTTTATTCTGCAGGAAAATGTTGTATAGCTTCGTTTTCTGCTCTGGTTTCCTCAGAAATTCATATAAGCTCATTAAATGCACAGTCTATAACTTCTGCCTCTGATTCGAACCGTTAAAAACACTGAATAAAGCAGTTTCACATTTAAAGTCAGTGTTTGAGCGACGCTGTACGGAGGACAGAGACTCAGGGAAGAGCTGGAGCTGAGATTGATGCTAACCTTTGTTCTGATTGTTTCTCTGATAACTTATGAAGCAGACGTTCAGCAGGTTTTTACCAGCAGCTGAATCATCCACAGAGGTGTCCTCCTCTCCATAACAAACACACCAGGGGATTAAAACCTGTAGAAACACCCATGAAGCAGTTTGACTTTAAAACTCAGAGATTCACCGACACTCTTCAGTGACACAGGACAGGACGTCTCCAGCAGCTGGGAGCTGAGCTGTCTAACATTTCCTCAGCTTGTTTCTCTGATAACTTCAGATCCAGACGTCCGACGACTAAAATCCTTCATCTGGTTCAAATATAGAGCTGAAAACCACCAAGGTGTAAAAAGTGTATGTGGCTTAAAACTAGATAAAAGTAAAAGAAGAGCTTCTGTCAGACAAACACACTGACACATGATCATAGAGGATATGATGTCATTGACAGGCGACCAATGAAATGTTACCATGATTAAAGTCACAGATTTCTCTGGTTTGAGAATTGATGGAAACTTGTGATAATGTAAGAACTCAACTCAACAACATATAGTACAAAGGTCTAGTTGTTTTTAGACATTTTAACGTGGGAAAAGTTACAGGTTATAACTTTTAAGTCCTGAAAGTTTGTGATCAGCTCAGATGTAGATAATTTTATCCCAGAAAGAAAAACTACAAAAATTAAAATGTCTGGTGTTGTATTTACTGCTCTACTGAGGAAAACAGTGAGTTTCTTACTTGTTTCAAAGATGCACAAATAAAAAGTTCTGCAATTGTTATATAAATGAAACAAGAATACACATTTATTTAATGGCTCCTGGTTTTCAGCCAGCTGTGGATTCATCACCTCCTGCTCTCAGATGAGTCCTGACAGTTTTAATTTCAGAGAATATAGTGATGCTTCTCTTCTTTGCTGCTGTTTTACTTATTGTTTCAGGTTGGCAGGACAGGTGTGTTTTCACATTAATAAAAACTGCTCAGTGCCACTCTAACAAAATCTCCACCAACCAGGTTGCACATCCGTGTTGTTGGCGTGTGCATGTTGCAACAGATCATTGTCAGAGTTGAGATCTGACTGCGAGAGGCACTGCCACAGCCAAGTGCACACAGCTTGCTTGTGTCACATTCAATTAGGACTCCTCCATTTTCCACAGCACAATAATTGAGCCGGGGGCACTCCTTCTATTTAACACCACAGGACTTCTGCAGTTCAGTTCACTTTGTCCCCCAAAAAGCTCCGTCTCCGCAGATTTCCACCAGCAGAAGCCCCCCTGTGGGACCTGGTGGGGGTACTGCAGAGATGGGGTAAGCTGGGGTTGGGCCAGGGCGCTCCAGGCTCCAGTCAGACTGTTGCAGCAGTCTGACAACTCCCGACCAACACACACATACACACCACCCAACAGCCTGCCACCCACCATTCTCACCAATTAGCCACAAGATTAATCAGTCTATCTCCCATCATCCAGGAAGTCAGGATCCACAGTCGAGGCTTCGCTCCAAGTAGTGTGAAGCAAAAAAGTCTCTGCCCTACTTTTTTGGTGTCTTCACTCATTCTGGATGAAGTTTGTGGTTTTTATTGAAAATAACGTTACTGATGAAGTTTTAGTTCACAGATTCAACATTTTAGAGAATTTCATCTGCAAAAGAGTTGAGATCCACAAGAGTATAAAATGCTGAGACTGTTCTTCTGTAAGAAACGAGTTCATAGGTCATCTGTGCAGCAGGTTATTATGACCCTTAGTCAGGTTTTGTTGCTAGGCGACATCTAGCGGTCATAGTAATTATGACAAGAGTGAAGGTAAAAGTGAGGTGATGTAGTATAAAGAGAGACAAAGTCCACGACAGGAGGAGGTTGTGGTGGATGGATGAATATGACACATGAGAGCTGTGTTCCATTCCCATGTGAAACCAGCAGTTTATGTTATATCTATTATCCGTGACCACTTGTTGTTATTATTGTGACCATTACAACAAAGATCGTCTAATGTTGAGGAAGAACTTATTTTAACCTAAACCACCATCTTTTCCTAAACTTATCCAAGCCATAACTGTAATTATAGTAACCATGCTGAATAAGGTAGGTACGCCACTCTCAGTACAGTCCACATGTTTAATATTGTAACTCTGACAACCAAGGTCTGGTACGCATGCTGCCGTAGGAGTGCTATTTCAGGAGACACTCACATAGGTCATATCAGAGGGTTGAAAAAAACAATCCTCGTGGTTATTCAGGTTGGAGGAGTTAAAAAAGCTTGATACACTACACCAGGCCTATTCAACTAGCGGCCCCCAAGCCGGATAGGGCCAGTTCAACATCTTCTATGGCCTGCAAGACTGCCCGCAAATCAGTCTAGCTTGATATGAAAAAATAAAACTAAGGGACATGCCTCTCAAACACTTTGAAACATTTAACCCAGAGCCATTGGGTTTCAGTGTTGCCTAAATCAGACCTGAATGCTTATGTATTTATGTTACGTTATGTTACGCACCTATGTTGGCTGCTGCACCCACTCCTCAACCCACAGAGACACTAACATTAAGCTGCAAAATGTCTCTCTCAAAGCCGAAGCGTTGTAAAGTTGACGATGAAAACTGTCAATTCCGCACCAAATGGACTGAAAAATTTACTTTGCCAGACGCAGTGAGCAATAAACCTGTGTGTTAATTGTGCAGTAAATCCATTGCTGTGATGAAAGAGTACAATGTGAAGAGACACTACAAGTCAGATCATGGCTCATTTTCTAACGGAGGAGGAAAGTAAACAGATTGTTAGCATCTTTTCAATGAAGTCACTGTGCCCTCGGTTGCTTTTGCACAGAACCAGAGAGGGCCATGAGAGCATCTCTGCGTGTAGCATGGATCCTAACCAGACAGAAGAGGCACTTTACTGAGTCGGATACCGTTAAAGATTGCATGCTTGCAGTCATTGATGAAATGATTGTTGATGAAAAAGTTAAGGAAAGCGTCACTTTACCCATTAAAAAAGTGCCTCTCTCAGACACATCCACTTTTCGCAGAGTGGTGCTACTGGCAAAGGATGTCACAGGGAAGCTTTTGGAAAACCTTTGAAAGATAAAGTTAATGTCTATTGCTGTAGATGAATCAACTGACTGTACTGACATGGCCCAGTTGTGTATACATGTGAGGTTTAATGACGGAGAGCGCTTTCAGGAGGTACCACTTGGGCTTGTTTCATTGGAGGGACAAACTACAGATGAAGTAAATTTTCAAAAGATTGTCATGTTTTTTAATTAACATAAACTGGATTTACAAAAAGTTTGCGTATTGGTTATGAATGGAGCTCCAGCTATGATCGGTAGAGTGCAAGGACTGGTGGTCATGTTGGCAGCCATAGCCCTGCATATGCAGTTTTTACATTGCATCATTCATCAGTCTGTATTGTGCGCAATGCTCAGCGGCATGGACACTGTTATGGACATTGTGAATTTCATCCGCTCAACCTTCAGCCTTCAACATCGCCTCTTCTGTCTGTTGTTTGCTGGAGCATCTTCCGAGCACACTGACGTACTGGTTCATAATGATGGTGTCAGGTGGCTCAGCAAAGGAAAGGTTTTGGACTGTTTCTGTGAACTCCGCCAGGAGATTGTCTTTCCTTCGCACGTGCAAACACAAACAGGAAGCAAACTTTTTGGGGAGCATGTTGGATGAACAGTTTATGGCAGAAATCCACTTTCTGTGTGACATTTTTGGACATTGGAACACTTTGAATCCGGAAGTGCAGGGGCAGGAAAGGTCTATCGCTTATTTGTATGAGAGGCTGTTTGCCTTCAAAACAAAGCTAACGATTTTCACATCAGACCTAATGGCAAAAAAGTTGCTGCACTTCACACAACTCTGTGCAGTCCTCGTTTGCTTTAAAACAGCACTGAGGGTGCAGTGAAGCTTTGGTCTAACCATGTTAGCCAATATCAGTACCGAGTCGGCCCATTTTTTGTTAATCTGGTGGATGCTGTTTTACCAAATTCATCTGGTTGTTTGACTGTGTTCGTCTTACATTTAGTGTTTATGGATATGGACCTGCTAGTTTTGAATTTTGGGATATGGACCTGCTGTAACTACCTAAGTTCTGCTTGGAATTGTTTTTGATAGTTTCACGCCCATTTATTGTTAATCTGATGTTTGCTGTTTTACAACATTCTTCTTGCTCTGGAAGTGCTGTTGAAGATAAAAACAGGTCATTTTACTGTTAGTATTTTACCATTTTCATCTTTTTTTCTACATTTGTGGATATGGACATGTCAGAAAAACACGGTCTCATTTTATTTATTTATTTTTATAACTTTTGCACTTCTGTGTCAAGGCTTTATAGGTTTCCTATGTTTTTGAATGGAATGACAGTCTGGAACTAATTATACCAGATTAAAGTGAAATAAAAGGAATGCATGTGTGACTAGGTAATTATCTGTGGTAATTTACATTACTGTTGTTAGTTATTTTAAACCAATAATTGATCAATATTCTGTGTGGCTTTCACAACCTCTGTGATTTTCTTATTTGGCCCACTTGCTACTGAAGTTGAATAGCCCTGCACTACACCTACAAGAAGTCAACTTCCACAAGGCTCTGAACACATTTATCTGGTGGTTAAATTAACTAATTGCAATCTTTAATAATAATCTCTTTTTGCACAGGAAAACCACTACGTTAAAAAGTAGTTATACAGGGCTCCAGACTGCATCCATTTAATTGCATTTTGCAACCGTTTTTGGAGACAATGCCACTAAATTCAATATGTAGGAGCAGCAGTGTGACTTGCAAATTTGTGTTTGTGTTTTGTTTTTTACTTATTTGTAAAAAATCATCATTATGTGGAACACCACGGGATGAGAATAAGTAGGAGTATGTGTCCGTGGGAAAGAGAGAGCGAGAGAGAGAGTGAGCGAGCTAACATGAGAAATGGCTCACGCAGTTCACAAAGAAAGAAATGCCAACATTTGTGGGAAAAACTAAGTTTGCTGAGTCCACCGCACACTTCAGACTTGAAACCCTCGTCAAACACAGCAACAGCTTGAAACATAAGCAATGCAGGGACAGATGCTCTGAGACAAATGCAGCGCCTCTGGCAACAGCCTTTCATAGACAGGAATCAATGAATCGCTCTGCAGAAGAGGCAAAGGAGGAGCTGCCATTCGCAAAACTCAAGGGTCAGGTTCAACTGTAAAAAAGAACAGTTTAGTTGTTTAGTGAGCATAGGAGACAGCGAACTGTTGAATTTATTCAGCAACCTCTAACACTGATAGCGTACATGGCGCATACTATTCGTATACCTCTCTACCTGTTGCACACACTACTTCTTAATTATCCGTCTGTACTCCTCTTCTGCTCTACACAGTCACTGCTGGTGAGGAGGCATAGTGACAGTAACAGAGCACAGCATTATTGTACACATTAGGTTCCTCTGTGTTTGTAAACACAACATCTCCTCTGTTACCCAAAGAAATACTTCATACTGTGTCATAACTAAACTTACATAGTACAAGTAGTAGCAAACTTTTCCTTTTAACAACATAATTTTACCAGGTAACTCGTATCTAGACGCTCTGAATCTAGTCTTCACAGTATGTTGATAACTTGTTACACAACACTAACAGTATTTATGTAACTGGAACCATAACCCTTAGCAAATACTGTACTTCAAAATAAGGCATATAAGTAGTGCTTTCCCTAAGTACTTTCTTTTGCAGAATAAGTCAGTAATGTGGTGAAATGTAAAGTGATTCCTGCGATTCAAACTTAAATTACCCAACCTATTCATTGTTGTTATTACCATAAACATGCATCAATAAGTGTAACTAAAGTTTCTTTTACAAAACACAAACTCTGTAGGAAATATAATAGTAACTGAAATCCACTTTAGGTCACCTTAACTCAAATTCTTCACTCTTGTTGTTCACATACATTTTTTTATTTATTTATTTTTTCCCGTGGCAGCGAGACAACCGTCTTTCAGCAATCTGTTGAAGTGTTCAACATACCTGTTAGACTGAGGATGGTATATGCTTGTTCTGATGTGTTCCATGCCTCTTTCTCTCAGAAAATCAGCAAAGGCAGAAGATGTGGCCCGTTATCTGTTGTAATGGTACAGGGGTTTCCTTCACAGGCAAAGACAGAAGCCAGGAATGCCAATGTCAGTGGTTGTAGTTGCAGTGGGAGTAAAGGCTACTTCCGGCCATTCACTGAAATAGTCACTAAGGGTAATGGCAAACCAGGAGTCGTAGGTTCCACGTTCAAATGGACCCACAATATTGACAACCACGTGTTGGAACGGACCCCAAGGAAAGTCAACAGGTTGCAATGGGGCAGGA
Organism: Seriola dumerili; assembly: GCF_002260705.1. Taxonomy (NCBI): domain Eukaryota; kingdom Metazoa; phylum Chordata; class Actinopteri; order Carangiformes; family Carangidae; genus Seriola; species Seriola dumerili. Next base: position 14,956,086 of record NW_019174272.1, on the reverse strand, counting down.
GAAGTGCTGACTGTCTTGTCACATGCCTGACAGGTTGAGCATGATGACAGAACTGTGTGGACGAGGTCATCCATGTGTGGCCACCAGTATAGCTCCCTGAGGCGCTGCTTAGTGCGAACCAAGCCCTGCCAGGCGTACTACACTGTCTTGTAGGGACTTTGGAACCACCAGGTGTGTTCCACGGAATATCAGTGGTGACTCTGCAGCAAGCTCATGTCGCACCAGGAAGTACGGCTGAACCCTGTCTGGTAGAGAGACCACCCTGAACGAATGACCTGTCTTAGTTGTGCCAGTTCAGAACGGTCCTCACATTCAGCTTTAAAATCCCCAAGCAGCAGTGCAGTCAGGAGAGGAGAGATCTCAGCTATCTCTGTGACTAAGTCCTGCTCAGGATCTGTGGCTGTACTGGAGTCGCTGACGGGAACACATGAAAGGCAGTCTGCCATGATGCCAGTGAAGGCAACAATACGTTCCACCTCGTATGAGTGCAACTGCATCAGGACAGCACCCAGTCCTTAGTCTGAGGCATCTGTTTTGATGAATGTTGGCAGTTTAGGGTCATAGATGGTGAGTGCTGGGCTTTTCAGCAGCATCGTTTTGAGCTTAGCAAAGCTTTAATATACTGCATCAGTCCACTGGAGTTGAGCCTGAGTGGCTCCACCACTGTTACATAGCTTGGCAGGAACTTGCTGAACCAGTTGTAAAACGGAGAGTGGGGTCTCCAGGAAATTAGCTGGTTTAGAGCGAGAAGGTCCAGATGTGTGTCCCGATTAGAGAACACAGAGACGGACTTCCGGTTCAGTTATGACTGATTTATTCTGCTGCGGGCTGTAATAATAATACAAACAAATAAAAGCTATTAATACAGCAAACGCAATGCAATTAGAATACTTCAACATAAAGACATAATCATACAATCAATATTACAGAAAGGACTGTATTAACTAACAAATGTATTGACAGTTCAAATGTATTAATGACCAATAAACATAAACACATCATCTCCCACAAGGCTTATAAGCAACATAAATTAGCTTACTAGCATCACTAGTATTCTAGCACACTGCCCCACATAGCGCCCAACTCAGCTCAAACACAAAGTGAACAAATATACAGTCTAGTACTTAATCTATAATATAACTTTCAACTCCCATTCACCTCCAGCCCTCCCCTCCCCACCAGTACAACTGCCCCCTCTCACCCCCCACCACCCCCATATCCTCACCTCAGTCATCTTCCACTCCCTTCTCCATAACAGTTGATCAGGTGAAGTGTCAACTTAAGAAGATCAAGACAAGGAAGGCCCCAGGCCCGGATGGCATCAGCCCCAGATTACTGAAGGACTGTGCAGATCAGCTCTGTGGTGTGCTCATGCACTTGTTTAACCTGAGCCTGAGCCTGGAGAAAGTACCGGTCCTGTGGAAGACCTCCTGTGTGGTCCCGGTACCTAAAACCCAGCGCCCCAAGGAGCCTAACCATTTCAGGCCTGTTGTCTTGACCTCTCACCTGATGAAGACTTTGGAGAGGATCATCCTGACTCACCTGAGACCACTGTTGAGCACACAGCTAGACCCCCTGCAGTTTGCTTACCAGCCTGGTATTGGGGTGGATGATGCAGTGATCTACCTACTGCATAGATCACTGCTACACCTGGAGGACAGTGGGAGCACTGTGAGGGTCATGTTTTTTGACTTTTCTAGTGCTTTCAACACGATCCTGCCGCCACTGCTCAGAGTGAAGTTGGAAAGTGTGGAGAATGGACCATTACCTGGCTGCATGGATGATAGACTACCTCACCAACAGACCACAGTACGTGAGGCTTCGTCACAGTGTGTCTGATGTGGTGCTCTGCAGTACAGGTGCCCCCCAGGGTACGGTGCTCTCCCCTTTTCTCTTCACCCTGTATACCTCAGACTTCACACACAACACCACACACTGCCACGTCCAGAAGTTCTCTGACAACACAGCCATTGTTGGGTGTGTTTCGGAGGGAAATGAACTGGAATACAGGACAGTCATCAGGGACTTTGTCAGCTGGTGCAAGATCAACCAGCTTCAGCTTAATGCCAGCAAAACAAAGGAGATGATTGTGAACCCCAGGCGGAAGACATCCCACTTCACACCAGTGAACATCCAGGGACTGGACATCGAGGTGGTGGGGGTTCACCTAAACAACAAACTGGACTGGTCCACCAACACCCACGCTCTCTACAAGAAGGGTCAGAGTCGCCTTCACCTGCTGAGGAGACTGAGGTCCTTTGGCGTGTGTGGGGCTCTCCTCAGGACCTTCTACGACTCTGTGGTGGCCTCAGCCATCTACTTCGCTGTGGTCTGCTGGAGAGGGGGCAGCACTGACAGGGATAGGCAGAAGCTCAACAAACTGATCCGGAAAGCGAGCTCTGACCCCTGATTTCCACCGGCAACGTCAGTGCCGCGGAACGTCAGCGCCGCGGTCACCGCAGCCAAACGCTGCCACTCTAATCAATGTTAGTATTTCCACCAGAAGTGCTGCAAACGCGTCTCAGCAGCGTCCCAGCAGCAGCTCGCCGTGCCGCAGCGCTATCAATCCGTAGCAGTTCTATTTTTGACGCTGCCGTTGCTAAATCGCGTCAAGCTCAACAGAGTAGATTGCGCCCCCTTTCAAAATAAAACACAACACACACGTCATCTAACTTCACATCAACATTATGTATCAGAGCGGTTGATATAACAGAGTGGCGCCACTCTGTTATATCAACCGCTCTGCACTGTATCAAGAGCAACGATCTCGCGTACGTTTCGTATTCTCGCGTGAATACGGCTGGCTCGCAAGGCGGCGACGTCCGGTGGCGACGTCCGGTGGGGATTGACGCGGGGCAGAGGACGGAGCAAAACCGCGACGCTGACGTTCCGCGGGGCTGACGGCCCTGGTGGAAATCCGGCGTGAACTGGGCTGCCCCCTAAACTCCATTGAGGAAGTAGGTGACAGGAGGATGTTAGCTAAGCTGACATCCATCATGAACAATAACTCTCACCCTCTGCATGACACTGTAGGGTCTCTGAGTAGCTTCTTCAGCAGCAGACTTTTACATCCTCGCTGTAAGAAGGAGAGGTTCCGCAGGTCCTTCATTCCAGCAGCTGTCAGACTCCACAACTCCTGCTCTTCCTGACCATGTGCAAATTTGCACTTTTTCATGTATATATCGTGTGTATTGTGTATATTGTATTTATTAGTGTATATTTGGTGTATTTTTGATGTATATTTCCATAGATGTTTATTCTATAGATGTTTATTTTTTATTCTGTGGTAAATGAATTTCCCAGTTGTGGGATTAATAAAGTTAATCTAATATAATCTAATCTAGTCTAATAACATTGTCCAACTCACCTTGTCATTTACACACAGCAATAAATCGATGTAATGCAGGTAAAAGACCCCTACAGGCCAGGGAAAACCCTCCAGCAATCAACAGCCACATGGAGTGGGAAACTAACTAGCTTTCACGACACCGCAGCACACACGACAGGTGGTGCATTCAAGGGGCGTCAGTACAGCTCTGGTGCATTCAATGACGTGGAACATTACAATTCACAATGAAAACAAACTATCAGTGAATGATACATAATGAATGACTGATAACCATGAACAAGCAACAGCATATAACAACATGGGCTTTCTAACAAGTTGGTTAAGCCCAGGAAGGAGCATAATGCTACCACGTCTTTTGGCGCAGGAGCTTCAGCAATGGTAGCCAGTTGGTCTGGGCTAGGGCGCATGCCCTCCTTAGAGATGACATGTCCCAGGAATGGGATGCTTGCCTGACCAAAAGAACTTTTGTCAATGATGATCTGCAGGCTGGTGTCCTTAAGGCGCTGAAGGACAGCTTGCAGGTACTTCTTATGCCTTTCCTTGTAGTCTCCATATACTATGATGTCATCCAAGTAGTTCTGTACTGTTCTGTACAAATCTTTCAGTACTGTCTGCATCATTTTCTGGAACGCAGGTGGTGCTGATGCCAGGTCAAAAGGGACTCGTATGAACAGAAAGAGTTCTTTGTGGGTTATGAAGGCAGTGAGACTGCGTCTCTCGGAATGAAGAGGCAGTTGATGATAAACTGAGTTCAAATCAACCTGGCTATAGTGTGTAGCACCAGCCAGTTCTGTGCACAAGTCCTCCATATGAGCGAGAGGATGATAGTCTATGATCACACTCTCATTGGGTTCACGATGTTCAAGGTATGTTAATTACAGTATCAGGCTATGAAACTAAGTTTTTATCAGAAAAAAGAAGCACATTTCCGACAGCTGTCAGATTTTCTAACTGTATACTGTAACACTTATCATCTCTTTCACCATTACCTACCACATATAACATCACAGATACACCGCAATATATCAGTATATACTGTATGTTCATTTATTTATGATCCTATCTATCTTATGCTTCACCTTTGTGCAATAAGATTTAATAACATTTTCTTTTTCTGTTGTGCAATTATCCAATTTTTCAGTACAGTGATGTACACACCTTGTTTGTATTACCACTGCAGGTAATATTTGTATATGTAAGAGGTTTGTTATAGTGTATATGTGTGTAAACTAGTGTACAGCTCATACCTATGTTGGTTTTTTAGTTTTTACTTAGTTTTTAGTTTTTTATTTATGTATTCACCTTTTTATGATTTATTTATTATCACAGCATTTATCAGTAATACAGTTAAAATGGAAAAAACATGAATGTGTTGCATGGTGATTTAAGTGGTTCTCCAGGGAGCACCAGTGCTACTAGTGGAAAAAGTTAGTCTGAAGCCCTGGTTATAGGTATACTTGGGTGATGTACAAAATTGAATTGCATCAGTCCATAAAAAAGGGATTTAGGGTTAGGGAAGTTTTATTTATCACATCCCAAGTTACAATGCACAGCAAGAAAAGCAGACTTTAGTTGTTTTTTTTTTTTTTTAAACCAATCTCTGAGCTGCACCAGAGGCCTGTACACGAAGCAAGTTAAACATACCCAGAGGACATGTTTTTGTTATCTGGCTTAACTGAGCCTAACATTGTACTGATAACCTGTACTATGAAGCTGGTTAGCAGCTGGCTCAAGAGGAAAGAAGTAGTCGATGTCTGATGAGTCAGTCTTACTGAAATGTTCATTTATAATGATGGAAATATTGAACAGTGTGTGGATCATTGTTGGTTGAGTTTTTATTTTTCCTCATGTTATTCTGAGATGCACTGATGAAGAAGAGAGTAATCATCATTGTCACTGTCAAAGATTCTGTGTTCAGTTCAAATTAAGCTATAATAGTAATTATGTAGTTATTTAGTCAAATAGGGGTGTAATGGTACACAAAAGTCATGGTTCGGTACGTGTCTCAGTTTTGGGGTCACAGTTTGCTATGAGTTCAGTACAACGGGAAAAAAGTAACAAAAAGTCGCAAATGTATAATTCTAGGTTTCTTTAAATTTATTTTGAAAAGGCAGTTATGCAAGTTACAGTTTGTTCCACCTAGTGTCGTTTAGAACTACCTGATATAGTTGGTACAGCCTGTAGTTTATTAAACAGTGAACATAACATACACTCTCACATAAGTCATATTTATATATACATATTTATGTAGTGCTGATAAAAACTAAAGGCAACAGGTCACAAACAGCTACAAAGCATCTGTTGTTATAAAAGTAAAACAAATAGAATAATAAAAATAAAACTTGTGCATTAGCAGTGTTTCAATTTGTTCCTCTTACAGTAGGCTATATTTAAATATTCAAAGCTTTAGCCCAACCCTCCCCCACAGAAAAGAGAGGAAAACAAAACACCCTTACTACAGTAGTACAGATAGACTGAGGGGTGGGACATTGTAACGTGGCTTGAGCACTTTTAATAAATACTTAAGCCGGTGTTCTCTGCTACTGCATATCGGTCAGCCATTGAAATGTATATGCCAATAGCTTCAGTAATGTCTTTGGCCCTGTCTGCTGTCACATCTAAAGGCTTCTTAAAACAGCAGGGATAAGTTGTTTGACTCCTGTTTTCTTTTGCCTGGCTCCAGTGATTGGCACATCTGGGCAATGCCATCTGATATGCATTAGCATGGTTGAAGTGCTTCCACTGACATTATGCACAGCTGTCGAACAACACAGTCCTCATCCGATCCACCGCTTGCACTCCATCGCTGTTATAGTCCACAGGGAACCTGAAATTTTCCCACACCAATGATTTAAAAGAAGCAGGCAGGTCTTCTAGCTCCTGTGTGTCATCTGAACTTGCCATAGTTACTCTTCTTGTGTTTTGCATTCATTTTTTAATGGCGGTTGGCAAACAGCTCTAAGGCATATTAATGCCACCTGGATTGGAGTGTGAATTCTGCCAGTGTCAGGATCCTGTAGGAATTTTTTTTCCAGTGATCTGATTGGTCAGTAGTTCTGCTTGACAGGTTTTGATCTGATCCTTCAGCGGAAGTTACCATGGCGATTTAAGAAGTGAACCACCGTCATAGGACTGAAATCACGGAGTTAAACCTGAAGTTACCTTGATAACCTCAGACTGTGAGGTACAGGCCTCTGCTCCGCTTTGGGCTTGTTTCTGCATTTGGGTCCAGAAATCCTCAATCCGTGACTTTGCATATAATCAGCAAAACCTTCCTTCTATCAGCAAATACAGATTAAAACAACAGTAGTTTTGACTTGTCCTGTTCTCTGTGCTGTGCTGACCTAAAGCAGTAAACAAATACAAACAAACGAACAAACAAATTCTTCCCAATGCCATGAATCTGAATGTTGGGGCCCCCACAGCAGAAACCAGGGAGGAGGTTTATTTGAAATAGCAAGAACTTCGTCACCCGACTCCCTGTAATGACTCCCTCTCCCCTGTTCTGACACTTAGGAAGATGAAAAGCACAGATCCAAATCACATTAACACAAGCTGACTTATTCATATTTAGGCTGATTTCAGTCCATAATCTCTCAGCTCAGATGTTCACTGGGCTTATTAATACATGAAAGAAAAGGCCTAAGTCTATAAATCTGACATGAAATTTTAAACACTCCTGCATATCTTGTCTTTCATCTGTTTTAAAGAAACTACCCTTAGCTGGTGGATTAAAACATGGCTGCCACTGAGCGCCAGTTAAACGACCAGCACCGGTTAAGGACCACCCTCCCTGTTGATGAAACTCATATCCACGCCGTACATGCTGCTCTTTATAGTGCAAATCCACATGCGCTCTGATAATTGAAATGATTTGCTTGACATTCTCCACTTTTAGGAGAAATAATGTGGAAACAAGTCCTCCTTATAGGGAGAGAGAAGGGTTTGGAGTTTGCGTGTAGTTTTAATTAGGTTTAATTAGAGGCAATGGTAAAAGGGCTTAGTTCAATTCTAAATCTCTATATATACCTGGTGGTGGGGCAAAGGATGATTTTGGCGTTTGACGTTTGTTCTGAGATGTCATATGGACATATGGTCAGACATGTTTCATATAGTTTTGTATGTATGATTTATGTTCTTGTGCTTATGCATTGAGACGATGATTTATGTGATGCCACTAGTGTCCTGCAGGGGAAACTGTTCTTGGGCAGTGACCTCACCTCTTGGCATCACTTGTTAACACACTGGGGACCCATGTAGTTCGACAGACTATTCTCTGCTGCGTTGAACGTCAAGGTATAAGTCAAGCAGACGGCAGCCCGTTGTCTGCTGACATATATGGGGTAAGGCCACATCATGGTTTTTAAGTCACAGTGAACATTTCCTGTACTAAACCAGACCACAATATTTCTCAAACTGAAGCGCTTTTTGGCTGGACTGCAGCAGCCAGCCCTATAATCTGGAAACTAACTGACTGACTGACTAAGTGATCATATTTCCACCACTGGTAAGCAAAACAGGTTCTATCAGGGGGCTGTTTACAGCTGCAGCTCATTGTCTCTAGATTTAAAGACTTTGTTTCTAACAGACTGGGTATAAACCTGGTTCAGGTCTGGATCTGGTTCAGGTCTGGACCGTGTATGGATGCTGACCGGGGGCTGAGGGCTACACCTCTTGTTACAGACAGTCTACCAATCCGCTCAGGTTTCTTGGCTGCTTGGGAACTGCAGATAAGAGGAGCACTTCCAATACACTGAGCCTCACCTCCATCACAGCAAATAAACAACTTTGATTCCATGTATCATTATTACTGAAGGAGGCAGAGGAATAACTAAACACAAGACACAGCGAGCAGAGAGAGCAGGAGAGAGAGGGAGAGAGAGAAGTCATCGCTAACGAGGCTTCATACTAACGACTATGACCAACTCTACATATCAAACAGAGGGAGTTAGACATAAAGACCTGCCTCTAATAAAACTCTGTGACGTTCTGGAGTTGAAGTAAATAAAGACTAAACTATTGTGGATCCAGACAGAAGCTGTGCTCCATGTGAGACAGAACAGTAGTTTATCTACAATCCTGGATCACACTGGGATCCGCCAACAAGTTCTCCACAAATCCATAAAACCCATTTTCTGATGTGATGCCCCCTGTCAGCAGGGCAGTGTTGTACAAATGTTTGTTACAGTAAGATCCTTATGAGCTATTTCTAATCTGCCACCCTAACCAAAATGTCAGCCCTCCTTACAGTCTGGCAACAGGTGAGCCACTGGAACAGTGAGAGGAAAGATTATGAGGTTGATCCACCCACCTGCCTCTTTTTCCCCATCAACAGTCCTCTCTGGTAGAGACAGGCAATCAGTGTGAGAGGCTGCAGCATCTGGATTTCAACTGACAGTGGTGATGATATTTCCATCTCTGTCTAAAGCATTTGATCCTGATGTACATTGTTTATTTCCCATTTTTGGAAATCATGAGGAGATAGTCATTGAATTTGACAAAAAGTGTATTGGATTAGAATCACTTCCTCCACCTTTAAAGCCTCTTGACTTTGATCCGGTTCAGGCCGTCTCCACATGTGTCTCCAGTGAGCACTTGTGATTAGATATCACTTTCCTGCTCCATATGCAAATAAACACGTATGTAATGTTGTTTTTAGCCATCTATGACAGATATGTCTGTTATAAATGTGTTTGTGAGAGTGAGCGAGCGGCACACAGAGGGGTTCAGCCAATTGTTGCTCTGCTCACAGCTCTACAATGAAATCAGGGTTTTATCCATTTGAAATAGTAAAATATTTTGGTTCATTATAAACTGTGTTGGGACTAATGAGACTGTGGCAGAGGATGTCAGCAGAGTCGTTGGTCCTTCAATGTGGCCCAGACCACCACTGAATGTGGTCTGAATGATCTGATCTCAAAAAAGCTGAAATACTTTTCTTTCAATTCAGTTTGTGTAAAATGTTAAATGCACAGTCTGTTACTTCTTCCTCTAGTGGTCTCAATAAGAACAATAACAAAAGACGGCGTTGGGTGACTTCATGAAAGCGTGGGATCATGGGAGTTGTTGTCTTTACCACCATAAACTCCTCCCGGTTTAGATTCCTTCAGTGTGAATGGTTCAGGAAATCAAACAGACCTGGTGATTCTAACCATTAAAAACACTGAATAAAGTCAGTGTTTGAGTAACACTGTACGGAGGACAGAGACTCAGGGAAGCATTGGAGCTGAGATTGATGCTAACCTTTGTTTGGATTCTCTGATAACTTATGAAGCAGACGTTCAGCAGGTTTTTACCAGCAGCTGAATTATCCACAGAGGTGTCCTCCTCTCAGTGAACCAATGACATAAGTCATAAAAACAGATTCAGACAGCAAGGGTTTCATACATCACAAACCTAAGGAACTAATCCTGTTATCTTGTGGGGACAGGGGGGCAGGGCTTAATAAACCTGAAAACTTGTCAGTACGGAGAGAGAGTTAGCATTAGCACAACCGCTAACACTGTGTCAGCCACTGTCAGTTACAAGCTAACAAACAACATAAACAAATAAAAGATGCTAACTGTGCTGATTCGTCTGCTAGTCTCTGGTTCTGGTCTCAACAGACCCCTCATCTGAGTCTGGGTCTGACTGAGGCTCAAACATGTGGCTGAGTCTCTCTGATGTTTTGTCCTCTAACCATCTTGATACTCTCTGCTCTTTCACCTGTCCACCTGGAGCAAGCAGGTGGTGGGTGGGGCAAAAGGCCTGATACAGTATTCTCAACTAGGCAGTAAGAGGAGATGAGCTTCAGACCCAGTTTAATGTGTGAAAACATGTTAAACTAAATATGAATCAAAGCAGAGGATTTTTACAAAGTTTAAAACATGTCAGGAGGAACCTTAAGAAAGATTGCTCCATTTGTTGTATTGTGATCCATGCACCCACATCTCAATGATCAGGGTGTTATCTTACCCACCCTGCAATGGCTCTGATGGTAAAGGCCCATTCAGTACTCATAAAGTGAGCTTCTATTCTCAATACTATCTTTAGCTGCTGTATTTCAACTTATTCAAAACTAACTAAATTCCACATACATTTGAATAAGATAACATGGAATAGAAAGCTGAACATAACACTATCTATTGAGATCTCATCATCTAGTCTGAATTCGTTGGATAGAGCAGACTTGAACATCATTTAAAAAGAACTGATGCAAACACAAGAGGAACTTGTGCATTTGAAATTTCACTCCTATTGTTTAGCAAATGTGACCACAGAGAAGTGGAAAACTTCTAAACCTAGCAATGACTGTGATCATTTTGAGGCAGAACTTGCCTCCCGGACACAGTTTAGTGCTTGTTTTGTAATCGATCGTGACAGACGCTGTGAAATGTGAGCAAGAACAACATGCTCTTTGCGATCTTTAACAGCCTGGTATCCAAAGTTAAAAGCTGCATGTCCAGGGTTAAAAGTTGGCCAAGCTCTCTCCGTCTAAACCCAGCGCTCTGCCAAAAATCTGTTTTGGGTCAGGTCTCCCATCTAGAGTGTGGGCTGTGTTAGTGCACAGAGTCAAGGTTTTACTCAGTGAATCTGCTAGTCAGGGCCTCGGGCCTTGGTACTCCTGATGGCTGCTGGCTGCTAATAACCCCTCCTCCTCCTCCTCCTCTTACTCCTCCTGTTCTTTGTGAGTGCATGGCGAGGATCTGGCAGAGTGAAAGGACCCCCGTCTTGCAGACTTAGCTTCTTTCTCTTAGTGCTTGCCGCAAACCCCTACCCCTACCCCACCACCACCACCACCACCTCCCCCCTCCTCCTCCTCCTCCTCCTCCTCTCTCCCAACATACCTCCCATCTCCTCTGTTAAAATAATGCTAATGCAGAGGTCAGCAAACCAGTACACGGTTTTCGGAGGCCAACAGCTCCCGAGGAGGTGCTTTTGATTTTCAAGTCCACTGAGCCGCACTTATTCAATATTTACTCTCCAAGACCTCTGCATTAATTTTACACTACACTTCTAAGAGGACCTATCTAAAAAACCCCTGGAAAGGGCCTTATGCAGCACTCCTGACCCCCCCCACCAACCTCCCCAAATACACACACACAAACACACATTACAGATTGCCACCACCACTACACAAACACAGACACACATAAACCTCCCTGTCTTGTGTGCTCCACTGAAGGCTTCATTCTCTGCTCATCTCTGACTCCTTCCTATCCACCAGTGGGAAGGCCAATCCTTGGCTAGTTATTGTTGGTGCGCCGCTCTATCATTACCACTAACCTTGACTCCTGGCTGCTTGCTGTAATCACGTGGAGCCACCAGGGAGGGAGTCTGGCCTGGGGTGAATTATTAATTAGCAAGGCTGGTCCTTCCCCTCAGCACTCCCTGGGAGAGGAGAGGCGGGAGGGGAGGGGAGGGGTGGGGGGAGGTGTGTGTGGGGGTGCACATACCGCCTTGTGTGTGCACTCCACACAGGCGGTAGGGGTTACCCAGCATGCAGATGCTATTAACACACCTATCAAGGTAAAAGGGATCAGCACTCTGGGCTACTCATGGAATTGTTAAGCAACGCGGAATCAATAACCAACAGTACATCGCTTCCTGCCATGCATGATGTGCCTCCTACTCTCCAGCCCTATGAAAGGCTGTACAACATGATTGAGGGAGAGGGAGAAAGGAGGGGGGAGACGAGAGGAGGTGTGTGTGTGTGTGTGTGTGTGTGTGTGTGTGGGGGGGGGGGTTCATTAGGATAAACTTCACAGGCTTCCTCACTGGGGACATGCTGGAGGTTGATGAATTCCAGTTTTCAACTAATGATCAACTTCTATATGAACTGAAAAACAAAGCAAAGCTTCCTAATACTTGTTATCCTTCACTGACCTTTCTACACCTTGCCCCAAGCACATGCACACAATGGAGTCAGTGCGTTCACACACACACACATTTATAGGGTATATCATACAGAACTGACACACCAGTGGCCTTGTGCTGTAAAAACACACCCACAGACGGAGTATGACAGAGAGCAGTACTACAGACGTATAGTTACCTTACAGTATGTTTTCAAGCGGCTCGGTTCACTTGTTTGGCAGATCCCCCGGGGTCATCCATTTCCCAGCACCCCTGACTTTCCTCCCCCTAAACAGTGGAGACTACGGGGACTGGGACCACAGCTTTGATCTTCACACAACTCCCTTAAATCACAGAGAGGAAGCAGGGATTTTCTCCAAAGGGTGTCTCTGTGCTCCTGTTCCCCAGGAGGACTGAACCAAGTCATCTATGAAAGTGAGTGAATTGCAGAGCAAAACAGCGCTCCCCAGGGTGCAGAAACAGATACTCTCACCAGTCACTTTGGTGCTTTGCCAAGGAGGAGTGGTAATGAAAAATTTATCAGGGTGTGATGTACAGTACCTGCAGCTACTCTACCTGATGCACACAGTCACATATAGTCAGTGATGTGTGATATTGACAAGTTCCTGTGGAAGCTTCACTGTCAAATTCATTTTTAAACTTTCATATGTTCGCACATTATTTAAATCATCACTAATGAACTAATGGAGCAGCTGTGAATGAATTCACAGTTGTCGTCTCTGAATGTAGAAATAAAATCATCCTGTCCTATCAGTTACTGTATCTCAAGAGGCAAGTATTTTCAAAGTGTGAAACATCTCCTAAAGATCTTTATCTTCATTATCTTAATGAATTTTTATTCTTTTTTATTATTATGTTCCAAAAAGTGTCAGTCCTGACACATTCTGATGAGTGTCACCCAGCGCTCTTTAGATACAGCAGCTCAGAGTCCTGTACAGTGTCGTGCAATCCACTGCAACAGCCCTGCAACACACAACCTCACAGTCTTTAATCTGTGTTGATTCAATTACGTGCTAATGTTAAAGCCATAGTTTATGGTGTTGAACTGGATCGTGCAATACTGTAAGATGTTCATATGACTGTGTCCTAACGACCTCAAGAAAGCTCCCAGGCTGTAGATGAACCCACTAGACATTTTGACAACGAGAAATAATGGGCACACTAAAGGCTGGACAAGCTGAGGACTGTGGTGAAGAGATGTACAAGGAGTGAGGTGCAGGTCGTCCTGGACAACAGCAACCACCCTCTACAACATCCTGGCTTCAACATCCGTTAAGCTGCAACTACAAATAACAACAAATATCTAAAAGCCCGCCCCCCCAACCTACACACCCACCAGCCTCAAACACTGGACAATGAGACAATGAATTTAAACCTTGTTTCTACTGTGTTTTTATGATGCTTATCTAGCCTATGTGTGGCTGGACCGCAGCAGCAATTTCAAATGTTGCTGGCTGACTGACTGACTGACTGACTGACTGACTGACTGACTGACTGACTGACTGACTGATATTTCCACTGCTGGTCAGTAGAGTGCCAAGCCACAGTCTACAGAGCCGCTCTGGTGCTATGTATGGATGCTGACTGGGGGCTCAGGGCTACACCTTTTGTTACAGACAGTCTACTGAGCCGCTCTGGTTTCCTGGTTGTTCGGGAACTGCAGGGAAGAGGAGGAGCACTTCCAACACACTGAGCCTCGTTCCCAATACAGCAAATGAACTACTTTGATTCCATGTATCATTATTACAAAAGGAGGCAGAGGAATAACTAAACACAAGACAGAGAGAGCAGGAGAAGGGAGGGAGAGATAGAAGTCAGTGGTAATGAGGCTTCATACTAATGACTATGACCAACTCTACATATCAAACAGAGGGAGTTAGACATAAAGACCTGCCTCTAGTAAAAGTCTGTTAGATTCTGGAGTTGAAGTAAATAAAGACTAAACTATTGTGGATCCAGTTGGAGGCTGTGCTCTGTGTGAGAGACTGAATAACAAAGATAATCTGTCTCAGGTCCCAGTTGTTCACCTGGTGGAGCATATGACATTTAGACTTAGTGCTTGATAGTGATGGGAATTCCGTCTCTTTGTGGAGAGCCGGCTCTTTTGGCTCGGCTCACTAAAAAGAGCCGGCTCTTTCGGCTCCCAAGTGGCTCCTCAGATTTTTTGTTACTTAAATTAATTTATTACCAAATTATGTGTAAAATGACTATATAATGTAAAAAAACATAAAATATAACATATGTATAGTATGGCTTTATTAATAAACTTAACATAACTTAACATATACATAAATTTTAAATAAAAAAGACACATTTTAATTTGTGAAAAAACACAAAATCAACTAAACATCACTCAACAAAATATAAATTAAAATGTGCAACCATGTACAGTGAAAAACAAAACACAAAATGCGAGTGTCTGTAACCCCTCCCCTCCCCCCTCCTGCGCAGTGTAGTCACACAGACGCTGCCACAGCCACACATGTTGACCAATGCGGCTTTAAAAGACAATTAAAAAAAAAAAAAATCGCTCTCGATCGGGAGCCGGCTCTTGTCGTTCACTTCAAAGAGCCGGCTCTAATCCGGCTCTCGTTCGCGACCGACCCATCACTAGTGCTTGACCCAGTAGCCCAGGTTTGAGTCCTCTCTCTCCCCAATTTTCCCATCTCTCTCTCTTTTTCAGGCAAAAGCCTGAATAATAAAAAGAAGATATTGTGTCTCTTCTAACTTTCTCTCTGATCATGTTACAGAAAATTCAGTTGAAATCACAGCTCAGTCTTTGTCTTTCATTTATGTGTTTGGTGATTTTGTCAGACAACGCCATAGTTATAAGATCAGGATTTAACCAGAGGCAGTAGAGATATATACTAGGTTTAAACCTTTTTTTATTTCATAGAGACAGAGCTCCTTAATGAAGTTTTTATTTTAACTCAAACCAAGATCATTCCCAAAACCTAACCCAATGGTTTATGTGCCTAAACCTCACCAAACCGTAACTTTCATTCATCCATTAACTGCATGTTTATTATTGTAACCATGACGATGAAGGTCTGATACACCTGCTTCCATAGGGATGCTGTTTTGGAATACATATCAGAGGGTTCAGGCTGGAGAACAGGGCAGAGAAACACAACTGATAGACCAACTTCAACATCTAATGTTCTACTCCTGCCCTGCGGCTGTTGATGCAGTCATCATGTGGACCCACTGGTCAGACAGTTAAAGTGTGCTCACTGTGTTTGTTTACTGTCACTCTGATTGTCTGCTTATGTTGGTTGTGTGGCCATTCCTCCAAGAGTGTTCATTAAACATGTTTTTATTGAACTGTGACTTTAATATCTAATGAATGTAGTGGACACTGGTTGGCGCTATTAATAGGACTACGAGGGCTACGGTAAGGACGCTGAGGTGCTCTGGTTTATGAAGAAGAGCCTCCCATGTCCACCTTGTCACCATCAAACTATCATCTGGACAGAAAACAGGGACGAAATGAGTTTGTCAGTGGAAATTACAGCTAGTTCATGGAACTCATCCTGAATCAACACCCCCACCGCAAATAGGATACACACACAATACCCCCCACAGAGTGACACTGAGTCCATGTTGCAACCATGGGGCTCACCTGGGACCGATAGGTGGTTACCACCTCCTCACAAGCAACATGAAAAAGGACTGTAAGCATTATTAAGGTGCTAAATGACTGCAATTCACACTATGGACTCATTTCATTCACACAAAAGAAAACACTAGTATCACCTCCAACACCCTCTCTTGCCCTCTCTCACCTAAAGGGGGGTCTCAAGAGAAATCATAGACTCCTGCCATAAACCATCCTACATTCCAACCTCAACTGACAACCAATGTTCCACATTTTAAAAGTATGTTTAAAATATCATCAAATTAAATGTCTCATCACGATGTGATTCATTTATCATTATTCTGGAAAGATTTTCATGAATTATAGTCCAAAATTAATTTCTCTAGCTCAAAAGGAAGCTGAGATATATTTTATCAGTTCTGAGGTAAATAGTTACAATACTGCCATCTAGGGACCACTCTGGATCCCTTATCCTCTAGGGCAGGGATGCCAGGGTGAAATTGGTCAGGGGGCCAGATTTTTTTCAAGTGAGACCTCAGTGGGCCGAATTACACTTTCGAACTGAAAAGACCAAAAACTGACTCAACATCACTGTTTGAAATTATTCATTAAGGCCTACACATCGAAAAGAAATTGCATTGGCACCACAATAACCTCAAAATGAGGCCTACAATTACATAGAAGCCTAAAGCAAGTTACAGTACCCTCTGAAAACTCAACATTGTCCTATCCATGCTAGGGCTGTCAAAACTGCTCAGAAATGACGTTTGAATATTCCCTCTAAAAACACATATATTCAAACTATTTGAATATCTATTTGCGCATTATTCAATGATGTGCATCACATTAATACCAGGACAAACTAATACAACGAGACATAACTACTGTATATGTAGGCTAGTTTATTTAAATGAACAACAACAATAAACAAATGCTGAGTGCTGATCAAAAGTTTTGCGCAAGCAATTTAAGCTTAGGGATGGGCGATGTCTCCTTCACTGGTAGGCTATATCGTCCGCGCGCGAGGGGAGGAGGGGGGCTCACTGCGCTGTTTGTCTCCCGCTCCGTGCTCAAAGTCTCACCAGGCAGTCTATGCAACTGACGGGTTCCACGAAAATTAAAATAAAAAATAAACCATTAGATTTAAATAAAAATAAAACTCTCCCATATCAACCCACGGGCCGGATGTGATGTTCAATCGGGCCGTAACCATGGCATCCCTGCTCTAGGGAATTAACCGATAAACAATCTAATGCATCACTTGACTATTATTATTTGATGTCATATTCTTAGCCATTTATTTGTGTGATTAAGAATTGTTATCTTTCTGTTAGTCAATGTATTCTATGTGTACCATTTACCTATTACAATATCATTGTTCCATTTATCCATTCCTAGCAATAGCTATGTAGTTCATGTAGGCCGTTATTAAAGGGGACATATTATGCAAAATGCACTTTTCCATGGTTTTCTATCAGTAATATGTGTCCCCGGCATGTCTACAAACCCCCCAAACATGAGAAAAGTCCATCCTCTCCGTCTTTTGCTTTCTCCACCTTTCAGGAAATGTGTCCTCAAACGGGCGAATTGGAGATTTTCCCCTGATGTCGTCACGAAGGGCGATGCCCCCTCCCCCCGGGTGGGTGACACTCCCCTAGCTAGGTGTGTGTTCCGCCCACTGAGTCCGTCTTGCAGACGCTATCGTTACTTCCCTCGCGAACACTAGCTTTCGGTAGAACAATGTCGAAGGTACGAGCGAAACACAGTAGTTGCTCGGTTGTTGACTGTACAAACCAACACAGAAGTCTTTATACCCCCTACGTCTGAGGATCTGAAGACCCAGTGGATTTGTTTTATTTTATTTTTGATGGAAATGTACCGTGAAATGTACCGTGAAATGGTTAGCCCGCTACAACTGTAAGTGCACTGCAAGTGTTGTAGCGGGCTAACCATCTCACGTCTGCTTTCTCAACGAGGGCCAGTACAATGCGGGATTCGCTACGAGTCTGAAGATAAAGCTTGGATCAGCACCGACCAACTTCAACTTCAAACTTGGGAGCTGTAAGTTTCACCATTTTATGTTGCTTTACTGTATGCACACGAGAGCCTGTTGCGTGTGTTGTTAGCATGGCAGCTAATGTGGCTAACATTTTGCCTCGTCCACACAGCCGGGTATAGCCGGATGCAAATTGTATGCAATTCTTCTGCTTGGTATCACTGTGTGACGTTGATTAGAGCCACCCTGCTAACTTTATAGGCGTTTAGCTGTCTGTAAAGTCAAGCCGGTAAAATTCAGACTAAACAGGCTTTGCAGCGATTAGCATAGGTGTCTGGGCTTGTTTGTTAGTGCTGTGAAAGTTAGTATTGAGAGTCATGCCTTATGATGTCCGTTTTAACGTTTATATCATGTTTACAGATACAGTGCCTGTGGGGAATATCTAGATAAGCGCAGAGTTACAGGGAATATGTGAAAGGGGATAGTCTGTAATACACATTTCTTGCATTTTGCACATATAGTGAGCTATTTGCAGCATGTACGAGCTATTGACAACCCAATTTACACATAATGGAGTGTATTTGTTGTTATCATTTTTGCACTGCTTGCAGCTGTTGCCATAACTACACATTTGAGGAGATGTTGGTGTAACCTCTGTTTCCTCTGTTCAGGCCAGCACATCAAGTGCATCTATACAGCTTCCTGCAACAAGGGATGTTGCATGCCAGACTGACCCACTGTAGGCACACAGTTATCCTTGAGGACTCTTCAGCCTCACATCAGAAGTACAGGTCTGTAGCGTCTGAAGTGCATCTACTTTTGATAAACCTAACAGTCATTTATCAGTCTTGGAATGCTGTGCAGGTAAATGAAGCTGTGGTTACTTAGAACTTGTGAGAGTGTGTAGGCTAAGGTTTCTGTCAACATTAACATCTTTGATTTTCTCTTTACTATACCTCCAGACTCTACCTGGCTGCCATGTACTACAATGAAAATGCTGACCGACCACAAGCCCAAACAAAAGAAGGTGAACCACTGTTCAAGCTCCACTTTCCAAAGGCCATGAAGGGAGAATGCAGAGCTAAACCAGTTAAGACTGAGCCAACATTCTATGTGTTATAAGTGTTATATTATTTTATTTTTCAACCAAAAAATATTTTGTACACATTGTATTAAGTATTGCACATATAATGTTATGACAGTTCCACCAACAACAAAATACAGTAAAGAAAATGTCAGGAGGTAGTTAGAAAAAAAATGTCAGGAGGTAGTTAGAAACAGACTTTCAGTCATTGTTTTGTAAAAAAAAAAAAAAAAATGTAAACAAAATCTTTTGTGTTTTATCAAACAGGGAATGTGGTGGACCTCATGTTTGAAAAAGTCTTTGTTGACCTGGGACCATACATGGAAGCTGCTTTGGCCATCCCCATCCCAGAGGACCTCACTGCACAGTTCGAGCGGCCTGAGAAGGAAGAGGTCATATCCAGCTATGTGTCCTGGTTCTATCATGGGGCAGTCTGAAACCCACGTACTGGCCTGTGGCGTCAGGAAACTCGGCACTGACGCGTAGGACCAGGCAGGCTGGAATGACGACCCAGATTCTGCGACCAAGGAAGCCCCAGCACCAGCCCACAAAGCTCCTATAGGCTAGATACCTGTACCGACTAAAACAACTGGACAGGGCATTTAGTCTTGCAAACATATCTATGTTGTGTCTCACAATTTTTTTTATGGATCCAGTGAATCCTACAGCTTTTTTATTATCACTGATTATAAGTGCCTCATTTGATGTAAATAAATGCTTGATCGTTTCTAAAGAAATGACTCCTCTGAATTCATATATTATATGCACACTATCTGCTGATAGAAAAACTTTACAAATCAAAGAGCAGCTAAACTAATTTATTTGAGGGTGTGTTACTCCATTTGTGGTGTGTTATTACCATTGTAAAATTATGTGCACTGAAGTAAAACAAGACTGCCTAACATCTTTTATTTAGATTGAAACTATATGTTTTTACAAAGAAGCAAAACGTACTGGTGTATTCCTCTCAACCGTAAAGTACCGTAGTCAGCGCGGTACATGTTGCAGGCATTCTGGAGGGAGTACACATTGAGGCAGAGCGGCTCCAACCCAGGACGGTCTACCATACATGGTAAATCTTCCTCGATCTCCCATAGCCGTCTGGTAACCTACAGTGAATTACAAATGGTAAATGCTATGGTTTATTATAAATGTAATCAAAACAAATTACTGATTAGTTTGTCTAGTGAGAATGCTACCTGTGGTATCTCCTAGCAGCAGATATTCTCAGCTTCTGTGGGCATGGTTGCACAGTTTCCACAGGAGCACCTATCCAAAATATAGAGAAAAATGGTAACATTCACCAGAATATAAAGCTTATGAAATTCAAAAACTGACAGACAGTGGAGCTAAGGTGGGTAAGAAGTAAGCTTGGCTACATATCAAGCGCATATAACATAGGTAATTTATAACATGTCACTTATTGCATATAATGTGGAGCTTGACAACAGTGTAGTGTAGAAAACTGCACAGTTTAGTCTTTGACTAAAGATTAATGTTGCTATCAGACATGTTTATGCTGATTTACAGCTTTTATTGTAATGCACAAAATAAATTTACTACATAAAGGAAGATGTTATGATGAGCATCTCTGCTCAAAACATGGAGAAAAATTAATAAAAATCAAAATGATTTACTTTGTCAGCATCTATTAAAATATCTGACTAGTATTGACATTGAACACCTGTAGCAGTCCACATACAACAAACATTTTCATAGACTGTAAAAGTATATCTAAGGAGGCATGACAGATAACTACATTACACAATTCACAATAGTGCTTATTTACCAAAAGAGCTCCCAGTAATGACGAGACAGTAACAGTTAGCATTAGCTACCTAGCTACATGTTAGTAACTATGTGCCAGCACACATCAACAAACTGAAAATGTAAAGTCAAAATACACAAAATTGGTTACCAACCATTCAGAAACGTCCTGCTGCAGTTGTAGAGTTTGAACTTCTTCAGCAGCCTCTCCCTCTGGGTCAGATTCTGGATAAAAGTCGTGTGGTTGAACCAAAACGCTTCCGACGCCAGGTCGCCGGTCACGGTCACCGTAAACATTACAGCATGGCGCTAGAAGCCCAAGCCGCATTCCCTTCCGGAGAGGGGCGTGGTCAGGCACAGCTCATTTGCATTTAAAGCTACAGACACAGAAACAGCCTGTTCTGAACAGGGCTGAAACAGAGGGGTTTACAGGCATGCTGAAATATAGGATCGGAGTGGATCTTTTAGCAAGAAACTTCAAAGACATGTTTTGGGGACGTCTGAGGCTTATTTAAACTTGTTGAAAAGGAGCATAATATATCCCCTTTAAACTTTGTTTAGAGGATTTTTGAAGGTTTTGTGTTGTTTGGCGACCACCAACTCCTTCCAAAGTTATCTGGCAAGGTTAATTAAACTCGAAAACTTATTCCACTGTCAACGCCGTCAAAATGCGCAGAGACATTTGTAAACTGATCTGTTTTGAGTTTTGAGTCCTGTTTCCTGGTGTTTTTTTCTTGGATTTTAAAAGTATCTGTTACTCTATAGTCTACAGTGATTCATTTAGTTTGGGAAGTGGTAGAAAAAATAAAAGTTCAGGGCAGCTAATTCAAATAAAAACTAGAATTCCCTCCTTGTGGTTGTTTCTTCCACCAACCAGCCAAGTTACAGGAAATATGGTCACAGTCTCTCCTTCCTGAGATACAACATTAAATAATGGCCAGATGTGTTTTTGCAGAACATAATTTTGTCACAGTGAAGTTGACCTTTGACCTTTTGGATATTCATCACTTCATTTTGTCTTCATAGACATTTGAGTTAAATTGTACCATAATTAGTGAATGAATTTTGTGAGCTATGACCAAAATCGTGTTTTGTGTGTATGACATTGCCCTTTGACCACCAAAATCTAATCAGTTCATCCTCGAGTCCTAAATTTGCCAAATTTGAAGAATTTCTGTCAAAGCATTACTGAGATATTGTGTCCACGAGAATGTGGCGGACGGACAACCCAAAAACAAAATGGCTGACTGTCACTGATGTGGAGGCATAAAAATGGTAGAAATGAATAAGACTGCATTCATCTGTCTCAAGTTATTACTGATGTAGCTAATTACCTGCCTAGCTTAACCCCACCTATGAAGCCCTGAGATGTGGGTCTGAAATCAGGGTCATCTGATGATCCAACATATTAAAGCTTCTAAATGTGTCCTAACCGGCTGAAAATGCATAAACAAGGACGATGATTTGGGGTTCAAAATGTGCCTCTAACAATATTTTTCCTCTTGTCCAGCAAATCA
This sequence comes from Seriola dumerili, assembly GCF_002260705.1. Lineage (NCBI taxonomy): Eukaryota > Metazoa > Chordata > Actinopteri > Carangiformes > Carangidae > Seriola > Seriola dumerili. The sequence goes on along the minus strand of NW_019174272.1, from coordinate 14,933,919 downwards.
TCACCTGCATGGCCTCATCCCAGGGGTTTCTCCTCTTTATTTGAATCCTCAGACTGGATTTTGATCCTCTGCTTTTAATGATAAAACCTAAACTACCTTTATGAGGGTCATTCATCACCTTTATAAATGTGCTCTCCTGCAGCAGCTGGCTGAGTGTTTCTGAGAAGAATTATGCCTCAGAAATTAAGAATGTTTGGATGGCTGCGGAGGCAGGTCCATGGGGAGTCGTTTGTGGTCCTACTGTAACTGTGTGCTGCTGCGGTGGCGCAATAAAACAGGGATTTTAAGGGTTTCAAAGTGGCCTGACTGCGCTTGCTTCTGTCAGCCACAAATTGAGAATAAACATGGCTATATATGGAGCGACCATAAATGCCTTCATAATTCATACCTTTGGGGAGAGGCTCAGGTAGATTAAGTCGTTTCTGTGACACAATGTTTTTACATGAATAATATATCCACAATCCTGCTCCTCTTTCCCCTCCCTCAGCTAAAAGCTTGATCTGGACATCTTTGGACAATAAAGGGACACATATTGCTGATGATTAGGCTTGTGGGTATATAAAGTGTATAGGTGTAACAGCCCCTCATATAGCAATTTGTTGTATTAGAGCAGCTCTGTGCATCTCATCACGCGGGGGTAAAATAATTACCTATTGGTTGCATTTTTTTTTTAATCAAATGTGGTTATCACAATCTCTTCCTCTCCTTTATGTTTGACTTCACTTGTTTATTTCATGTCTGCATGTTGAAATAGAATTAGGCTCTCTGTGATTAATCCTGCAGCTAAAGCCTTTCCTGCTCTGCCTTCCAACATGGTTTTGATCCTCGGTGCGCTCCTCGGGATGGCGGGCGACTGGCACATGGCAAAGCCTTAAAATACAACAATACAAACATAAGGCCTGCACAGCTCTGTGGATCTGATGCTCATAAGCCAACAGAAGAGAAAGTCGTTAAAGACATAATACACCTCAGAAAAGAGAATCCAAGAGAGCTGGGTGCCAGATTTCTGATCAAAGCCCCTTTTGAAGTTTGCACAGGAGGTTCATAGTGTGTGTGTGTGTGTGTGTGTGTGTGTGTGTGTGTGTGTTTGTGTGTGTGTGTGTGTGTGTGTGTGTGTGTGTGAGAGAGAGAGAGAGAGAAAGAGAGAGGCAGGGAGTAAGACAGACTGAGAGAACATGTTTGTGTGTTTTCTCTTGATATCTGCCTGGGTGTCTGTGAATGTAACAAAATGCAGCGAGCAAACATACACAGTTACAGTGAGATACAAAATATAACAATAAAAGGCCATAATAACAATTAAGTTTCGATGATTATTACTCCGATATCTACAGAACAGTCCACTTGTATTATGAATTTAACATTATTTTTGTATCTTCTGAAGAATCTTTCCTATTCTTTATGTACTTGAAAGCATCACATCCAAACAGGAATGAAGAGCAGAAGTGTTTCCAGCTTTCTGACAGCATTTCAGTTAATTTTGATTGATTCACAGGTGATGAGGTCATAACATTTCATTGTTCATTCTAATAACCCGTTTGTCCTTTATTTACTTCTAATACAGATACTCAGAAGTGAATCAGCTTTTCACCCCCAGACATTTCAATGTGAGGGCTGTGGTTCAGTTTCTTGTTTTGGTCACTGTTAAACAGTCAATTTGTAAACTAATCTTTTTAGCTGTCCAGTTAGAAATTATTTAATAATTGCCAATTTAACCAATGCTAAGAAAAAACTTTCACTGGAATCCTCCCATTCTGGATGTACCTGCCAGATGATGGATTAGAAGAAGACACCCTGTCTCCTGAAAATAATTTACATAATTAATCAGGAATAAAAACCAGATGAACTGACCATAACTGACCAGATTTCATTTTTGATAAGGAAATATTATTACTGTGTGTTCAGACCACAACGGGCGAGAACGTCAAAGTGAGTGGAAGTCATTAATTTTCTATGTGAGCCATGTCTCTTGGCGGCGAGCAGCAGGATGCCGGTTGGTGGCACGTCCTGGGCGTCAGAAGAAGTTGAAGTCCAGGCAACTTTATGGTGATGGGCTATGACACAGTTCGGCGGAAACCAGTCAGTATGTAGAAGTGCTCCACTCTACAGAACAGTAGACCAGTGGTTCTTAAATGTTTTCACATTAAGGACACAAACTAAACCTCAGACTCCCATCTGATAAGATTTTTGTTCTTAGATTTTTATTACAGAAAGTGTTTGAAACCCATAACCAGAATAGTCATATATTCTGTCACTGCGTGATTGAACACAGGTGAAACACATTAGGGCGGGGCAGGCAATCACCACACAGAGAAACAGGAAGTAAAAAGAGACACACAAGGAAACCAACTACAAAAATAAAACAGGAAGTGACAAAAGTCCAAACAAACGAACAAAAAGCGTCTGCCATGGCAAACCATGACAGAAATTATATTATCCCCCAGAACCCCCTGGGGGTCCCCAGGCCCCACTTTATTAACCCCACTTTGCTTACAGGGACTTAGAAATATTTATAGTAACTACATATATATGTATATAAATATGTGTATATTAAGTATATACACACAGAATATATGTACACAAACACACAAGCAAACTGATTTGTATTAGCTAACGTTAGCGCTTGCTCCAGCAGACCTCTGCCATAAGAGCATAATTTCCGTTAAAAGTTCATTTAACCCAGACAGGTCCCATGGAAAAAAACAGCGTCAGAGAAAGGCAGACTTACCTGCAGCACTGGAGTTGCAAGTGAGCCATTGCCTAGGTATGCAGTCCTGTCAGGAGTCTGAGTGTAAATAAGCACCCCTTGCTCTCTTCTCATTTTCTTCAATGTCAAAATGTTACTGTCACTGTTCTAGCCCCATAGTAGTGTAGCCTATCATATATTTTGTAAGGACAGCGTTTTACAGGGACCCTTTCAAGTTTGTTAAAGGATTGTTTAACCAGGAAAAGGGAGGACAGCTTAAGGCAACAAAGTTAGAAGTGGAAAAGTATCTAAGAAACACGTATTCAGATTTTGAGCAGAATAGAGTGGTAGGCCTTCCACCTGACATGCCACCATTAGGAAAGATAGACCATGAGATGGATGTTAGACCACCCAGGTGGAAGGAGGTTGAGGTGGTAGTCAGGCGTGCAAAGGCTTCTTCGGCCCCAGGGCCAAATGGAGTCCCCTACCGGGTTTATAAAAGTGCACCTGATATCCTAAAGTTTTTGTGGAGGCAATTAAGAATAGTTTGGGAGAAACAGGTTATTCCCAGAGCATGGCGTAGGGCAGGAGGTGTTTTTATTCCAAAGGAGAAGGAATCCTCAGACCTGAGTCAGTTTAGAATGATCTCTCTCCTAAATGTAGAGCGGAAGATCTTCTTTAGCGTAGTTGCACAGGAACTAGTTATTTAGAAAGGAATAGCTTATAGATACTGCAGTACAGAAGGCAGGAATACCAGGTTTCGCACACTAGAGCACACTAGAGCACACTAGCATGATTTGGCATCAAATTCAGGCAGCCAAGACAGAGAAAAGAGACTTGCATGTCATATTTTGGATTTAGCAAATGCGTTTGGTTCAGTGCCACATAGCCTTATTTGGGAGGCATTTGATTATTTAGAGTGCCTGGAGTAGTGGTTAATTTAGTTAAGGTCGTATTTCCAAGACATTAGACTATGCTTAAGTACAGCAGGCTTTACAACAGGGTGCAGAGGCTAGAAATAGGCATTATGGCAGGGTGCACGATTTTCTCCATTGGCATTCACAATGGCGATGGAAGGTAATCATTAGAGCTTCTAAGTGGGTTGTAGGTGGAGAGAGGCCAGCAGAATGGGATGCGCCTTACACCAATTAGGGCCTTACCATGAAGACATGACGTGATAAACTAACAACGCCCATTATGAAAAGAGCTACTTGAGAGACTTAATAAAACTTAAAGTGGGCTAGTTATGAAAATCAAGCCTAGTAAGTCTAGAAGTATCTTCAATAAGTAGAGGGAAGTTAAGTGATAGGATTTGTAATAGACGAAGAGAAATTCCACATATTAGGGAAAATCCAAGTAACGAGTCTAGGTAGGTGGTACAAGGCAGACTTGAATGACGGAGAACAGGTAGTGCAGTTTCGGAAAGATGTTGCTGAGGGACTGGGTAGAATAGATAAATCAGGGCTTCCAGGAAAGTTGAAGTTGTGGTGTCTGCAGTTCGGTTTATTTCCCAGCTTGATGTGGCCACTGTCTGTATATGAGATTCAATTATCTGCTGCAGAAAAAATGGAAAGATTAGTTAGCTTTTACATTAGGAAGTGGCTAGGTGTTCCTAGATGTTTAAGTACGGTGCCACTGTATGGGAAAGGGATACTTCAGCTCCCAGTAACTAGTCTAGTGGAGGAGTTTAAATGTACTAAGGTTAGGAAAGAGCTCCTGTTATCTGGGAGTAAAGATGTGGTAGTTAGTAAGGTGGTTCCAAACCCAATCAAGGGGAGAAAATGGAATCCAAGAATGGCAGTGCAGGAGCCGGAAGCAACGCTCAGGCATGGAGAGATTGTGGGTAATGTTCAAATAGGCCGGGGAGGCTTGGGGCTTGGCCCAGGCAAACCGGTGTGGGGTAGAGCAGGTCCCAAAGAGAAGAGAAAGCTAGTTGTGGAGCAGGTTCGTAGACAGGAGGAAATATTAAGGGGCGCAAAGGCAGTGGCTCAGGCTAAGCAGGGACAGTGGTTGAATTGGGAAGGTGTAGACAAGAAAAAGCTTAGCTGGAAAGAGCTGTGGAGTATTGAGGAAAGTAGTATTAGATTTTTGATAGGGGCAACATTTGATGTATTGCCAACTCCCCAGAACCTAAAACTCTGGGTAAATGGAGACCCGCTATGTTCATTGTGTTCAGGTACTGCAACTTTAAAGCACATTTTGTCAGGCTGTAAGGTTAGTCTGTCGCAAGGCCGGTATACGTGGCGACATAACCAGGTTTTAATAGGCTTAGCTGCAGGAATTGAAGATTTACGGAGGCAGGCAAATTTAGGAGGGTCTAAAATAAAGAGAGTTGCAATCAAGTTTGTTCAAGAGGGAGAGAAAGTTAGTAAGACAGCAAGGAGGCAAGGCAGCTTAGAGGATGCTTGTGATTGGGAAATGCAGGTAGATTTAGGAGGAAAGCTTGTTGTTCCCCAGGAAATAGCCAGTACAAAGCTAAGGCCTGACATAGTCTTGTGGTCTAGGAGTAGAATGAAAGTATATTTCATAGAGCTGACTGTTCCGTGGGAGGCTTCAGTTGAAGAAGCATATGAAAGGAAAAAGCTCAGGTATGTAGAGTTAGGGGCAGAAGCAGAGCAGCGAGGATGGAAAGTTAGGATTTGTCCAGTGGAAGTAGGATGTAGAGGATTTGTAGCAAGGTCTGTTGTCTCTTTGGTGAGGGAGTTAGGAGGAAGTGGACAGAGTGTGAGGAAAATAGTAAAGGACATGTCAGATGAGGCAGTAAGATCCAGTCAGTGGATTTGGATGAGAAGAAACAATGGTAGCTGGGGGCCCAGCAGGGGGAGCACTTAGGATAGACAGACTCTTAGGAGAAGCAAGGAAGAAATCCAGGAAGAGGAAGTGTTTTTAAGTGGGGGGTGTGGCCTGTGTGAGCCTCTTTGAGACCATGCGGTTAGTCCAGGTGAGTTGGCCTGTATTGTTTGTTTGTATTGCTTTGAATTGGTTTGTAGTGTGTCTTTGACTGTTTAGGTGAGTTGTGTGGTGAGTTGTATTGTCTTGGAGAGTGGGGGAGTAGGGGGAGGTAGAGCACAGCCTAATCTGGCGGGGGAGTGTCTAGCCTAACAAGGCATCTCTCCCTGACTCTACCTCCCTCATTCAAACTGGCTTCCACTTTCTGGAAAAAAACAGCTAGTCCTACAGAACAGAACTGTTTAGGGGAGTTTTGTTTGCTGAATCTGCTAGTGTGTTTTGTCCTATTTGATGATAGTGTTGTTTGTGGTAGCATAAGCAAAATAAAGGAGAAAATAGTTGTGGTGTGAGGAGCAGTGATGGCTGGCATTAGGGGAGTGACTCTGGGACGCCAGTGATCACTGTCTAGCCTCATGGAGGTGTCGTGGGACCAACTAGACGAAACACTGGTGAAAGGAGGTTCCCACCTGATGACCCCAAAGACATGTTAGTCATCGCTGCTCATTAGTCTGTATAGCTAAATTAATAGTTATCATAGGACTTAGGCTGTTAATCTTAGGGAGCTATTCACTGAGTCTGGTCCATTTTCTGTAGCACAAGTTTCTTGTGTTTACCTTAAAATTGTGACAGTAGGCGGGAATTTTATGCTAACTAGCACGATAGCATGTAAGACAGTGTTGCTGACATCTTGATGCAAATCAATGGATAATGTTAATATCGCTAATTTAAGAGATTTCATGCAGTTAGCTTAGACTCTACTTGTGGTCACTTGGTACAAAGATACCCATTGACATGTCTGTTTGCTTTGCAGCCCTTTAAATAAAGTTTGTGAGATCAAGCATTCTGAACAAATTTGCTAGCTGTCTGTTTCATGTACATCAGAACACCCATGAACTTCATCAGGGTCTTTGGTAGAGCAGCCAGCAGCTTTCACTTGGTTAAGGCTGGACAGAGATTGTGGTCATGGTCAAAGCTGAAGATTAAAACTTGATGTGTTGAGTTTTTCAGTTTTGAACCAAAACCATACTATTTCCCTGAATTTACTAACCTCACTGTAACATGTAGGTTCCGGGATCTAAATCCCACTGTCTGAATTTTATGCATGTGTCTCAGTCAATACAAGGACATGCTACATTTTTATATTCAAACTAGAATAATCAGTCAGACGCCACACAGACAGTTTTCATTTTTGCTTATAAAGGTTCCATATTCGATGTTGTGATGATGATGGTGCTGTGTTGATCCATAAGAAGATGTATTTGTGGTTTTAACCATCTCTCTCAGGCTTCTCTCTGGAGCTCGAGTAACAACAGATCAGTGAGCCAATCAGGAGAGGGCCAGAACCTGGCTGACTGTTGTGGCCAATCACAGTTAACAGATTTTAGCTCATCAGCTGTACTGGTGATGGTCAGTCAGTGCTGAAATGAGCCGAAGAGACGTTCAAATGCAGACTAAAAAGCTCTGGCTGGATTTTATGTGGAGCTGTACATCGGAGCCTTGGGCCTGGTTCTGGTCATGGAACACTATGGAACACAATGGAACAGTCTACAGTGCAAGCAACAATAAAATCAGACTTTCACTGTTAGTTCTTGTTGTCTGAGATTATTCTCTTTTAAATATTGAAGCTTATAGGCCTGTGGGTGTGTATATGCTTCCAAATTTCACATTGTCTTCAGAGCATCCATGTGAGTCACTGACTTCTACTGAGACACTAACATTAATTAATTTTTTTTCATGTGCTGTTAACCTATCTTACCATACAGAAGTCTTTATTGAGTGACACATATAATCGAGGTTGTGCTGATTCTGAATTTGTGTAGCACTTAGTGAAACTTTTTTAAATGACAACTTTATTTGGAAAAACACAAAGGGATGAAACAATGAAAAAGTCTAATTGTGGGCCTAACAGGGTTAGAAATAAGTGTTTTGGCACACCTGGGTGAGTGGTGCTACCCATGCTACTGAAAGATGGATTTAATTCTGGCATGTTAAAATAGCATCTAACCTTTTGTTTAGTTGTGTGATTGCACACATGAGGCTAGGACAAGACACATTAAACATTGTCAACATTCATTTTCAGATGTTTCCTGACCATTTTAGCCTCCTCTATATTTCCAGATCTAAGTGTTGATCATTCATTGTAACCTTTGACCTGATTCTCATGTATTAGACGGATCATTTATGCTATTGGCCACTCATGGTTTTAAAGCTATTATTCCCTTCAAACATCTTAATCACCATTTAATTTTATTCTTTCTATTGGTTTTAACTCGTGTGACTTATTATTTCATAGGTCAACTATTGGTCTTAATTATTGTTTTATTGAATTTTATTTTACTCCTACTTTTTAATGGTTTTAATTTACATGCCTAACCAATTTGCTACCCCCTGGCAAGGTTAGCAAGTCATTGCAGCAAACTGTAAATAAATAAGTAATAGCTTACATTACTACTGCACCAAAATGTAATGGCTTCTTCCCTGGACCCATCCCTTCACCAAGTTCAGAGTAGATCAGTTCAGTACTGTGTGTATAATCCTGCTGACATGAAAACATAACTGTGGAGGACTTAAACTGCCAAAATTAAAATAGAAAAATGACTGAATAAATAAATTTGCATAATAAGCCATTAAATGCATCAACAATAAAATCAAAAATAAATACAGGCATTAATTGAGTAATAGAATGTGACATAAACTGATATTTCTGTTTTAATTTGATTCTATTTATTTGCCTTTGTATTAATTACCCTGTTCATTTACTTTCCCATTTAAATTCCCATTGTATTTATTACTTATTTACTTATTTATTATGTATCCATCTATCCATTTATTATTTCCCCACTATTTATTTTCCCCAAACCTATTATTAATTTCTTTCTTTTTATAACATTTCTGCTTCATTATGTAAGTAAGAGTGTCGGAGTGCATGCCTTGCTCCGACCTGTGGCTGGGCTTACAACAGAAATGTGTACCTCCAGTCTCCATGAAAAAAAAATAGAGGGGAAAATCCAAAGGGGAAGTAATAAATGGATTGATAAATAAGTAAATAAATAAATAAAATTTAAATTTAAATGGGAAAGTAAATGCATAGGTGAATTAGGAAACATCAGTTAATGTCACATTTTATTAAATAATTCATACCTGTATTTATTTCTAATATTATTTTTGCTTCATTTAATTGCATATAAATTTTTGTTATTGAGTCATTTATTTATTTATTTTCGATTCTGGTAATTTCAGTCCTCCATAGGCTACATAACCTCCAGATTGGGAATTTATATATAGTTGTTAACCTTTCTGTAAATGAGAAATAAATGTGATAATTAGTCATTATTGGCTTGATATTTAAAATAACACTTTTGTTGTTAGGTTATAGATAATGCTACTAAGTTTTTTTGATAGAATTTTAAAAAAGAAAGAAAACTATTATACAAATTTCAAACAGGGATCACAGTTCAAACAAACAAACAAAAAAAAAGTAATGTACTGTTTCAGGTTAACATCAGCATGTCACCACTGGTCAAACACAAGATGCAAATGTAATGAACAAATTTAAATATATTAGAGCAGCAGCAGAGACACCTTTTTTTAAATAAAAATGTCGACTGATTACTTGAGAAGAATCATGAGGAACCATAATTTAACTAGCAGACGGAGTCCTTCAGACTTGGAACAAGTACCCTCTGTGGTGCTTGTGCTTAATGGGCCCCGTGAGGATGTTGCCCCCTGCCTCTGTGAGGGGAGCTCTCCTGAGTCAAGTGACTTTGATGGGCTGCCCCTGGAGCCCAATGCTTCTCTGGCATGGGAATGGGAGGCAGAGGCCCTTGTGAGGTGAGGAGAAGGACTTGTGTGCGGTCTATTATTCCCATTTTCTCTTCCGGTGCACCAAAGACCTTGAGCCTCCCCGATGTGCAGCACACAGAACAATATAACCCAGTTCTCCCAGTCTGTCCTGGACAAAGGAGATGTTCTGCAGTCTGTTTATACTGTCTACCTGATGTTTTAATCCCTCCTGATAAACTGGGATACACCTTTATTCCCAACAGGCGCACATTTTTTGGACGATAAAGTGGGCTGGAGTGCACTGGGAGTTAATTGTCAGTCGGTGTTGTCAGGCTTTTGTTCCAAAGTCACAAAAGTCCTTCCAAGATGCCTGATTTAAAAGGAATCAGAGATGCTATTCAAAGATTTTAATATGCTGTTTGAGAAATGGGAAAGCCTAAGAATTAAGTATGAACCAGTGCTGGCTACAGTTGTTTTAATCAGGGTTTGTGTCTTTGTGTCTAAACTGACCCAAAGGTGTTAATGTGGCATTTGTGTTACAGACAGAACAGATAATTGATGTGGAACAACCAAAGGATCAACCGTGAGTTAAACTTTCACTAAACTGAGACTCCTGATAATTGAGACTGAGAATCCTTTTGTTTACTTTTCCTTTGGTATAACACAAAAGATTGATCACATGCATTGAAATGCCTCTTTATCTGTGTGTCTCTTTTTTTTTGCTGAGCGAACAGAGAATGTGCTGCAGAAATCTCACTCAGTAAACATGTGCATCATTATCCATTCATCGGGATGTATTGTTTGTTTACTGTGGCCCCATTTCCAGAGAACCCAAAAGCAGGCCAGTGGAGTGGGAAGCTCTGAACAAAGGCCTTTCTTCCCCACCCGCCTGGGCCTCAGAAATGCTCACCACTCAGCCAGCACAGAGCCTTTCACCAGGCTTTTGGCCGCCCATGAGTGACAGATGAATCACCAAGAACCTTTCCCAAGTACAGAAGCTGGTGTGACTACACTGTAAAAATATTTCCTCAAAACTCAAATATATTGATGCTGTGACGAACTAACAGTGTTGTTCTGTTGTAGAGATGTAAACACAAAATTTAACAAGGTTTCCCTCAAAATAAACTCAAGCTTTGCATTAACCCATCAAAACATGTGTGTGGTGAAGCTTTAAAGCCACAATGTGGATTTGAGAATTTCCCAGAGTATGGTGGCCCCTAAGGACAAAATACAACAGAAGTGCTCTGGGACACTAGGGGGAGAGATGAGCTTGATTTAGATAAACAGCAACGTACTAAATGACAGTGAGGGTTGATACACCTGTCATCCTGTAATTTTTCAGTATATTAGAAAATAAAGCTCAATTTGATACAGACCTCATCGCCTCTGTTCACATTAATTTATATATATTTATTCAGTACTACTCTGCAATAAGACGACCCTCATAAAGGATTTATAAATGGTTCATAACTAGTTCATTTATTTGGTTGTTAACACTTTATAAATCATGAATAAATACTTTTAAACAAGTAATAACAGTTTTCATACATTGATGCAGGCTCACTATTTAGCAAGATCAAGTTAATGTTTACTACTCATTAATCTGACTAATGACTTCCTACTATTTGTAACTGGTAAAAGGAGCCTTATAGAAACTCATTAATACATGATGATATGTTTTACACTTTACAACAAGGGTGTGTGCTGTCTGTCTGTCTTTCATTGTAATGCTCTGCAGCCTGCTTCATCTCTAGCTGCTGACCAGAGCAACCTGTAAAGTATTTGTCAAGCGCATTTGACCAGAGCAAAGTTTTACAGTGCAGGGGCGAGTGCTGTTGTATGGAGGGCCAGGTCCAGCTGCATTGCTGGGAGGTCTGCCTATTGTCTGGGCCACATAAAGACAGGACGAGCCGGGGACGAGGCTTTACAACTCACCAACACGCTGCTGCAGAGCCACACACTCACCGACCATGTCATTGATGCATCAAGAGATGTGGTGTGATGCTCTTCACGTAAATGAGACAAAAGTACACACGCACACGCATGCACACGCATGCACACGCACTCACACCTACGCACACATGCGCACACACACACACACACACACACACACACACACAAACACACAGGTCACTTTTGATGACAATACTTACTCTAACTCTAACCACTGACCCTAACATCATCCTTTTCCCAACTGTGGACACAGAGTTTGTCTCCAATTGGAAAATGAACAGATCTTTTGTATGAACTTTGTCCCCAAAATCAGCCTATGGCAAAATACACACACACGCACGCATGCACGCACGCACGCACGCACGCAACAAACACAAACATTAACTCCCTCACATGTGTGCACAACATCATTAACACATAACAACATAACAATAGTGAGGCATCACTTCTACTCCAGCCGTGTGTGGGCGGACACACTGTTCTGCCACGGCTTCATCAGGTGGGCTTCATGTTGATCTCTGAGTGAAGGGGAGAGCTGTCAATCATCTACTGAACTGTCTCGTTGTAACGATGCCTGTCCCAAACAGATGACTAATGAGCCTGGCCACAACACAATGAATGAAGTGAAGCCTGCGGTTCTGTATTAGGCTCTGTCCCTGTATGAGTGGAGAGAGATTGTCTCGGTTCTGATGAAGCCCGACAGCACTGCAGCATAAACTCACATATCTTCCATTCAGCTTTTTCTCCCATTCAGAAAAGACCAAGAAAGAAATTGGAACGCTCCCGACACCCGACAGTAAAAGGATGATTGATCAGTTTCCTTGTCAGTTTTAGATGATGATGATGATGTGATTTATAGACATGCAGTTCCTTCTGTCCTCACACTCTGGATTATGTGAATCATTCGTCCCTCCATCTTATTACTGCTGGTGTTTATGGTTCCATCATTGCACTCTATTAGTACCTATTTATTTACAAAGCCCTTATTGGGATATTACCATTGTATATTACGTCTGTCTTGGTCAGATCAGCTGGTACGCACCAAACCTGTTCACATGATCGGCTAACACTCCATGTAGCTAAGGTTAACTCTTAATTTTAAAACTTCCAAAAGCAGAATGCAGTTGGTTTAACTGATGAGACTGTTGGCTGTCTTTATAACCTTTGTACCCTAATCTTATGTTTTAAATTATCCTTTTGTGTTATTTTTATCACAATTTTGTAATTTTATTGTATGTTTTTTAATTTGTTTTGTAAATTCTTTCTGGACTATCTGCTCATGAATAGGTTTTATTATGTTTTTTATGTACATTCAGGTCTCTCTTGAAAATTATATTTCTATGGGATTCACATGAATAAATAAAATAAAAAAATAAAAAATTCACCTGGCAAACATAGTCTTTGTGTGATAGAACTTACTCCTCTGCTCCACTGTTGTCCAAGAATGATTAAAACAATATAACAATGAGCGACACTGTTGCACTGAAATATTTCTTCATTACAATGAACACACACTGTAGTTTATTTGACTCAGTCCCACACACACTGTCCTGCAGCCCCAAATACTTACTAGACCACCAAATGTAGATTAATCCTCCAGTGAAAATAGTCCCCAGCAAATGCAGCATTTTCTCCTGTTTGAGGAACATTTGATCAAAACTACAGTAAACAGCTGTTTTAAAAAATATCTATATTTGAAGATTTATGTTTTCAGTAGGAACCAGTGGTTTGGAGCCAAGGTGTTTGGACAAGAGCAAAAATATTCAACATCAGTTTTATTTTATAATTCAGGCTTTTAATTTTTGCTTTATTTATAAACGACAAAATTAATTCCTGCTCTGAAGTCAGAGCCAAGTTACTGTAACTACAGGTTGTTTGGTCACAGTTAGGGAGGAGCACCCAGCGAGTGTGTTAGTGGCAGACTGTAGCAGCTGTGTTTTGGTATTGAGGTACCCACAATTATTTATTGTTTAATATTCACTACACTTGTCTTTGCTTAATGCAGTGAAAACAAACACAAACTGTGTCCCAGTTCAGTGGCTGCATTTGAAGACAGGGGTCCAGAAATGCAGTCGATTTTCCTAGGCAATGAAGGCTCAAACGGGTTGAAGACTGTTGCCTGACCTATCCCAAGGTTGCAAGTTGACAGTGAGTGCTGCTTTGTGATGCAATGGTAAGGGCGGGCATAGCTAATGCAAAGCGTAAAAGCTCTGTTGGCACAGACCCTCTCATTTCAGTTCGGCCTTTGCAGAGTTTTGATTTTGAACATGGATATATGAACATACTTAACATTTTGCCTGTTAAACATGGTTGTGATTTTGTTCTGTAAACTTCTGTGAACTAATTAAAGCCAGAGTGTGTGACTGTAAAGGTTCTGTAAATAATCATCACTGCCACTAGACCACCAGCAAGATGTTACAAAGTCAAAGTGTCCACTAAACACACAACAAGAAGCACAACTGAATAAAGTTACCCTGTGAACATGAGAGCCAACAAAAAACATTCAAACAGCCACACACATTAGCAATGCTAACAGTAAGCCAGCTAGCAAAAGCAACATTTCCTGAACACATTTATAATATTGTTAACAGCAAGTTAGCTAATCTAATCATGTTTACTGTAGCTGGAAATTCAGCCTAAGACTTATCCACTAGGACCGTGGTCACAGGAATGACACTGATGGAGCTGGTAAAGACACTGTTTGTGTGATTACTGCCAGAAGGAGGAATGACTTTTTTACCTCTAGTGGCGCTATGGAGCATTAGGTATATTTACATGGAGCCCAACGTTCCGATTATAAACAGTATAGAAATGCTAAACACCTCAGTCAGAATAAACAGGCCTAGTAGTTAAAACCTTTTCATTAACCAAGCAAAAGAAAAATTGTACCATGTAAATGATTTAATGTTTCTCCACATCATGTGATCAAACATATGCCAAAGCCATACAAATAAAATGCAATTTAAAGCAATAAAATGGTTGGAGCATATAAACACCACAGTTTTACCTGATTGTATTGAATCACGTCTCATGTGAACAGCTGACCCCAAATCTTCAAACAAAATGGAAAAACGTGTCCAAGAACCACAGAGAGTGTTTTTATGAGTGGGTCCCTGTATTGTTTGTATTTTGAAGACACACAAGGTGGCACACATGTACACAGAAATCACACATGATTTGTCCTGCTGCCTGTTTTGTGGTGCTCCACTGATCTACAGATTTGAGCTAAAGTGCACAAAGAAACAGAAATATAACAGCAAGTGTGGTGCAGAAGAAGACTGCTAGCAATAAATATGAGGTTATACACATCATAATTTGATGCTTGCTATGCATGGCATAAAAGGCATATTTTATAATCCGTCACACTTCTTGTTATTGTTATTCTTCCATTAAAATTTTGGCACGTAACTACTCCCACAGCTTTGAGAAAACCCAGTCAATATATATACCGGGAATTATGTGCTATGACTTTTCTTTGTGATTCAAGTGACCATGGTGACATAAATGGCAAAAATTTGAGCTCTGAAGTTCTTGCCAAAAACAGAGTTGAGGGGAGTTTTTAAACTACGATAAAACCTCAACAGTAAACAGCAGGTACAAATATAAGATATAATTTTTCCGATCGTGAAGAAATGTTTTTAATAGGTCTTTTCCTTCTGTGATTAGATTTTTGATGAAAAGTTATCTTAAAAGCTGTTGCCTGCCTAGGGTTAAAGAGGGGATTGTGTGTGTGTGTATATGTGTTTCCCTCCTCCCCCTGGTGGCCACAGTCACCATAGCAACCAGTGTCTCAGCAGGTGCTACTAACGCAGAATCTGGGCAGAAATGGACAAAGTTGATTCTGATTGGATAATTACACACATTAACTGTCAGCCTTTTAACTCAGGTATATAAACATAACTTATTTGAGAGCAGAAATGAATGGGGTGCCATGGTGGGTCACCTGGTAGAGCATGTACCACATAGGCTCAGTCCTAACCGCAGCTCAAGTCCAACCCTTGGCCCTTTGCTGCATGTCATTCCCTCTCTCTCTCTCTCCCTGACTCTCCTGTCCATCTCTCACTGTCCTATCAGAATAAAGGCAAATGTCCAAAAAATAAATAAATAAATCATTTGGGAGCACAAAGGTCATTTGAGAGTAAAGATTAGTAATTAGAGACCACACATAAGTCTTTATTTCAAGAGACTTGCAATGTAAAACATTTTAGTGGCTCAGTGATGTTAAGCAACATACAGCTCACTAAATATGCATTTTACCAATACCTAATACATACCAACCTGCACAGATGATGCTATTTTATTTCAGTTTCCTATAAAATACTAAAGTCCTAATGTGGCGAGGGATGACACTAAACAACAATCACATGGGGCTGCATTTCCTTATCTTTTCAACTTCCTTAGAATTTTCAACCATTTTAATGAAAGATAAAAACCCTCTCTAGGTTGGGGTTATGGTATCATTCATCCTTTATGCTGTTTTCTCTCTTGTCACATTATTGTTGTTGCACTCACAAAGCTCAGGTGATACATGCGGCGTGTATCCTGTGCCCCGCTTTCTGACCTGAATGCACACACAATGGATCAGCCTGCTGCTAATAGCATGAGCCTGCGACTGTGGCCTTTACAGTGTGTACAGAATAAAGTTCAGGTGTCAGTAGTTCAACTGATTTATAATGGTGAATGGGCCGTGATTAAGTGCTGATGTCGAGGGATTCCTCACCACTCATTTGGGGAATCAAGTAGTTTGTATCCAAACAAGACAAATGGACCACCGGCTGGTTATAACCTTTCTCATGTGCATGTTCCCTCCAATCATATGCCACTGCTCCATGGCTCTATGAGCTGACTTTATTTATAGCCATGCTCCTCCTGCCTGTGTGTTTGTGCATTTTGTGCAATCCTTTGTGTCTGTGTTATGTAGCAAGAAAACACAGTAGTTTATTCTTAATTTTTTTTTTTTTTGCACAGTTCTTTGTGTACAGCATTTGCTCACCCTGATCTCCTTATCTGGCAGAACATGTGCAAGGAAATTTATTTAGATTTATCTGTGGATTGGATTGAATTTCACAGATAAGATTTTTATATAATCACAGAGAAAAGAAGAGTCTCAGCTGCATTAATTGAGCTGCTGTACGTCCCGGTCTTTGGGGGAAGTCTTAACATATTGAAACATCAGAGTAAGAGTGAATTGTCCAGAAAAACTCATCAGCTTCCCATCTCATCCTTTGACTGTACCAGTTGACAAATGCCATCTTGAAGGATTTGAAGGTTTTGAAAATTACTGTAGGATTACTCAAATGTACGTCGTCCTACCACATGGTGCAAAGTTGCCTTTATACAGCTGAATCAAATGCACAAAATGTGCTTTCATGCTATATTTATATGAAAATGAAAGACTTGTATATATATATATATATACCATCTCATGAAATACTTGTATATATATATATATATATATATATATACATACAAGTATTTCATTTTTCTTTCATATACTCACCCATCCAAAGTCAGAGCAGGAAGATGATCAAGCAAACAGAAGAAGAGAGAAAACATGCACACAAAGGTTGCACTGCTACTATTTATTCTCAAATGAATAACACTGCTAAATCTCACTCCTCCATATTTAAATGTGTTTGGATCCACTGTATCAAATCAATTTAAAATGTTTGATTGGATATGATACAGCAGGTTTGGGGGGCAACTTGGTACGTCTAAAAATCTCACCTCAGTTATCTCAGATACTTGCCAGATGAAATATAAAGTGAATGGAGCTCAGCTCTTTAAAGTAACCTTTGACCTTTTTATCACTGATGTCTTTATATACTTACTCAGATCTACTGGAATGTCACAGTGAGACATTTTCCTGATCTGGATGAGTTGAAGACATTAACAATGAAAATTCCTGATCAACAACAACCAAATGACATTTCAGCTACAGCTGATCTGATCTGATCTGATCTGTTTAAATGAATTATTATGTCTCAGGCATAAAATGAGTTGTCCATCCATCTATAGTCAAAGGTCAAGGTCACTGTGACCTCACAAAACACAGCTTTGGCCTTGTGAACACAATATCTCTGTAACGCTTGAGGAGATTTCTTCAAACTTGGTACAAACATTCACTTGGACTTTGTCAAAGGTCAAAGGACACAATGACCTCACAAAACACCTTTTAGCCATTACTCAAGACTTCACACAGGAGGCTGTAACATCACCAACCCCACCTCATGCTCATTTAAACTTTCATTACGGTTGACATGAAGTCTCTCTGTCCATTACTCTGTTTCCTCCAGTTGACTTCAATTAGGAAGAAATTATCTTTTTTTCATACATTTCTTATGCTGGGTGTCCCAGCTTTAGATTTAGATGGTAGAGACCCATCTGGCCACACGTGTGGTTATGCAAGTCCGATAAACTTGCCTTTGTTGTTTCAGCTAATGCACCTAAAACATCTGTTTACGTTGAATTGAAATCACCCTCCAGAGACCATGGAAATTATGACAGAAGTCCAAGCAGTAGGAAGAAGCCAGGTGACATTGTTATAGAGCCACAGAGGGACGATGTTGGGGCGGATGGATGGTCAACAACATATCACACTCTAACACAGCAGGCCGGCATTCACTTCCTGTTTCCAACAAACAGTCAACGTCTTAACCATGAACACCTTAACGACACAGCTGTAATGGTTACTATGACAATGCAAGTCCTGTAACCTTAACCTTAACCTTAACCTAAACAAACCTTAGTAGTGTTGTGCTCACTTTCAATTTGACCTCCAAATAAAATGGTTTAGGTAATCAAAGTCATCATGACAGTTAATTTGGTGAATACAATTGAATGATGGACAAATGTATAAAAATAAATGAAAGTTATCCTTTAAAGAATACTCTCATTTATTGAGGTAAAGGTGGATTAAGCTGCAGGACACCTCCCTGGTAAACATGGAAGGCCATTAAAACTACTGTATATTTGTCACATAAACAGGAGGGAAAACCCATATGGTTTTACTCTGCACTATATTTATCTGCCGGAACTTAAATCTTGCACATTCTCATTGGCTGTCAAGATAATTTTGTCTGACACTGACAGGTGTTAGACAGGCCGGGTGAGTATGTGGGTATTTTATTTCAAGGGTATGGTACATTTATGATATCTACAGCTTTTATAAAGAAAAATTTTGGTTTCTGCTTCGTGTTTTTCGGGGCGGCAAATCTGGGACAGATTTTACACTGACTGTGTGGGTGGAACTATGTGAGAAAATGTGTTCTCTTTCTCTCTGCGATGCATGTCTGTGAGTGTCTCTCTCTCTCTCTCTGTATATGTGTGTGTGTGTGTGTGTTAGTTTCATGCTAGCTTTCTCGCACAGCCGGGTGGCGGGGATGATGGGGCCCACGCACGCTGGAACTCCTCAATTATTCTGGTTATGTGTACTCTACAAAGACTTCATCACACGGTGTTTGAGGGAAGTTTTCACATTGCTCTGTGAATCAAAATGCCAGTGACACCCATCCCCGGCCCTGGATGTCATCTCTGAATAAACAGGGTGTCAGTCTGGCTGTGCTCCTGCTGCCTGCAGACAGCCTCTGTCAGCGTCAGACCAGGAAATTCCACCTCTCGGCTGACAGCTGCCTGTGCTGCGCTCACACCAGCACCTTCGGGGAGATCCCAGCAGCTCCCCACCCAGCTCCATGCACCACCAGGCTAAGTGCAGATCCCCAAACCTGCTGCACGCCGCCCTGACAGCACTTCACTGTATATCTAAATAGAGCGAAACCCAGTGTGTCCCAGGGAAACTTTTACATTCTGCTCCATTCAGAGAGGATTTGTCACCTGGGAAGGAGGATAATGAAGCAGTGTTTCTTCTCCGGTTGTTCAAGGCAGCCCTTTCCTGTAGACATGGTAATGGCTGGATTGGATTAAATGAGCTCTCCTCCTTGTCTGTCAAGGTGAGGACGGTAGAGATCTGTGGAAACGCTTGGATTTTGTTTTAAGCTGCGAGGGTATTAAATGAATATGATTAAGGCACAAAATGAAAAAAGTGAGGTCTCTGACTGAAGACACTGGCTAAAGATAGTTTTAGTCATAGCCAATCTTACTGCCCAGGCAAATCCTGAAAGGACCACGTAACAAAGTCTGGTGGAATTTTGTCAACGGTGCGGTTAACTTTGCTGCTGTTTGGTGTGATGTCCTGAATCCCAATGGAAATGAATGTGCACACAGTATCTGATTAAATGTAAATGAAATACATTGAATCATGCGCTCTTTGTTAAGAACTGGCCCTCACTTTTAAAACAACAGGTGACAGACAGTCTGTAGCAACAGCATCAGGTGGTAGATTAGGCGGACAACTCTGGAAAGTGCTTCATCTGAAATTGTACTTGTACGGATACAATACCAGAAATACTTTTGAAATTCCACAGCTCACAGCTCAATATCACAGCAAAAAGTAGAAAATCTTGGAAATTGGATGAACAAATGAAAATTGCTATTACACAAAGGTTGCTGCACAATCACATGCATACACATGAGGATGGAAATAGATGCAATTTTATTACTACCAGTGCCATTATCAATCCCAGGTTATTTTCTGCAACTACTCCCTAAACACTAAACATGCAGACTATCAGTAGACTCTACAACTTACCAATGTTCCATAAATGCCTCACATGCAGAGTATCAGTGAACACTAGTTAGGTGGCTGCACACAGAGATGCGGCCCCACTCAGTTACTGCAGCACATGCAACTCAGACACGCATGTGGCCAAAAATTATTTAGTTTGTAAAGAGTGAAATGAGACGTTCTAATGTAAGATTTACCAAAGCTGAAACTGAATGATTTTATGTACTTGGGCAGGTGTTAATCTACCTGAGTGGGTCGTCAAGTAGAGCCTATATATGGGAAATGCCACATGACAACTAGCACCAGCACATTTTGGACCATTTCTTCCTGTCCTCCATCGCTCTTTCTTTTTGCAAGTTTCCAGCAGCATAAACACAAGTTTGACGTCATTGTGCTACTGTCAGAAAAGCATGGTGGCATAAACATAAAGAACTGATGAGCCGCCTCAAGCGCAATGACTCTCGGTGTGTCACAGTGCACTTGCTGCTGGCATCCATTTTTCCTTTCAATCATTAAAGCTTAGTTAAACCTATTAAATCTATTAGCCTGAATCTAACTGACTTAACTAACAAACTGACTAAATGATTAAGATGACTGTATAAAAACATGTAGTAACACATCGTTCAGTGTGGTTTGGAACACATGTACACCTGCTTATTCATGTAATTATCCAGTCAGCCAAGCATGTGGCAGCAGTGTATAAACTGCTGCAGATCAGACTTTGACTGTGACATGATGTTGAAGCTGCTGGCTCAACATCACTAGAGTTTTTACTCAGAGTGGAACAACAACAGAAGCATCCCATGAACACCAGCTTGGTGTCCAGCCTACAGCAGAAGACCACATCAGGTTCCACTTCCTGTCACCAAGACCAGAAACCTGAGTCTCACCAACTGGACAGGTGAAGACCTGGTCTGATGGATCTGGATTTGTGCTGAGGCAGCAGATGGTCTGAATCCATGGACCAACCCGTCTTGTGTCAACGGTCCAGGCTGGTGGTGGTGGTGTGATGGTGTGGGGAATGTGTTCTTCTTAATACCAATCAATCAATCAATCACTCAATCATGGTCTGCATATCTCAGTGTATCTGAGTATTGTTGCTGACCGTGTTCATCCTTCATGGCCACAGTTCACAATCTTCTAATGGCTCCTTCCAGCAGGATCATGCTCCATGTCACAAACACTTTCATCAACAGTGAGTTCAGTGAACTTCAGTGACCCCTCCTCCCCCACCCCCAGTCTCCAGACCAGAATCCAGTAGAACACCTCCGGGATGTGGTAGAACAGGAGACTGTGATGTGATGAATCATGTCAACATGGAGCCTCAGGAGCCTCAGAGGAAAATATCTTGTTAGTGTGCTGTTCCTAATAAAGTGCTCAGTGAATGTGTATTTTCAATGTACAACACAGTTGCAATAAATTTGCGTTTGTCAATATCACAAAATATCAATGTGAAAAGTTCAAGCTAAATGTAATTATAACCGTAACAGTCAGAGTTGTCCTAGTGGGTTACTTTGGTGTAACCTTGTAAGTGCTCTGTCATGTGTTTATGTATGTCTTACCATTGGAGGGTTGCTCTAACTAATTGGTCTTAATTGTTGGTAATACCCCCATGTCGTTTTCCTTTCGGTTACCCCGGCGTGCAACTGAGGAGATGCCTTTTTTATTGATGTGACAGTGCTAAATTGAGAACCTTTGGCGGAGTGTCAAAGCCTAATTAATCACTCTAATTTCATCTCTCCGTGCGTCTGCGGCCATTGAGTGAATATGATCAGAGGGAGAGCCGTCTCTGCATTAGCTAATTAGCTGCTAGCCCTGAGATGGAGAGGCCCTCAGGGTGAGAGGCAAAGGGCTAAAGCCGTCCTAAATTGCCACATAATGACTATGGGAAGGAAGATCGGAACCCAGCTCATTTTCATTTTATGTTACATTCAAGTTCTCCTGCCCCCTCTCACCCCTACGGCCTGTAAAGCAAGTGACTGTAAAGTACTGACCAGAATTTATCTAAACCTAGACCAGAATAAGTCGCTCTAACCTCGACCCCAGGAGCCGGGGGAGTGGACTGACATGTTGTTGGGGAAGGGGGCTGAATTTATATTTAATATTCAATTTAAAAAGCACAAACTTCTTCACTGTAATGACACACAACACAGATATTGAGAATTTTATCCATTCTCTATTATGTTGTTATTATGTATTATTTCAGTTCACTGATCATTACAAATGTCTGATGCTAAATTTGAATGATTATAGGTAAATTATAAATTTATCTAACAAATTTTACCTACCTGCACTTCTTCTTTCTGTCATGATTCACTATAAAGTGCAGTTGGGAGAAAGCAGGTAGATTAGAAGAAAAAATTATACTCTCTTTCAACAATTAGTTACAATAAGCTTCCACATATTTTATTTTAAAATTCCCATATGATATCAGCTTCAAGTTGATTATGATGGAAAAAATAAAACACAGTTTTCTTCTGCATGTGGTAACGCACAATTTTATAAATGACAGCTAAAGATCTGTTACTGTGTATGATGTAACTTTTTATATCACTCTGTAATCCATATCAACTTAAGATACATATCTAATATATTTCATCTAATACATGAGAACAAAGAGGTAAATGACCTCACTTAAATTTAAATTCCATCACATGTCAAATTTAACATTTTGTTAAAGATATTAATTCTGCAGTCAAATGTCCTGCCTGTGCACACCACTGGAATCGAGTTGTGGGGTTGCCAGGTTGTGGTGGTAGTGTTAACTGGAGTTATGGCCATGACAACAATGTTCACAGCATCAGAGTCACTGTGCATAAACTCAATAATATCTATTTAGAAACGAATGTAAAATCTCAATAAACCGAATAATATTGCATGAAAACAGTGAGTGAAGCTTAATGAAGAACATAGACAAAGGTCACTATCGGTCATCTCCTCCCTCTCAGGCTATAGCTGTAAGTTTGTGTCAAAAGGAGCTGCAGTCTACACACAGGAAGTTTTCTTTTTAGCTTCTTCATAACAGTTCACTATTGACTATGGTTACATTTTGTTTTGATGACACTCACAGACCTATGACTGTTGTCAACTCCAGTAAAAAGATTTGTGCTGTCTGCTGTGTGTGTGTGTGTGTGTGTGTGTGTGTGTGTGTGTGTGTGTGTGTGTGTGTGTATGTGCGTGTGTGTGTTTTCTGAGAGGAGAGGGTGCAGCCTGACACCAAAACATGGTAGCTGCACCTTGAAAACCTTGTGACTGAATGTTGTGTTTACTGCACATGTTCATATCACGATAATCATGAAAATACAATTTATGGGTCAGCACTAATCTGTATCATGACTGAGGCCTCAGTCTGAGCTGATCACACACGTCTCAACACGTCATGTTCACACAGTAAATTCAACAAACACAAACTCCTGTTTCAGAAAGTCAAAAATGACTCCAGCAAGTCACTTGAGCTGTATGTGAAAGTAAATGGATGATATGTTAAATGGATGGCCATTAATTAGCCGTTACTAATCATCATTAATCACACAGGGCAGCCATTATTAATCTTGCTCTCACACACACACACACACACACACACACATGCATGCTCACACACACACACACACATGCACACACACACACACAC
>NW_019174272.1:14638477-14910127 GCF_002260705.1 Seriola dumerili | reverse complement strand
CACACACACACACACACACACACACACACTTCTTCAAAGAGGAGGAAAAGTCAGGATGTATGAAGCTGCTGCGACGCTGAGATTTGGCTTTGTTTCTGCATATGAAACTTTACAGGGCCCAGTGTTTCTATATTGCCTGTCATGTGTTGTTAAGAGCAGCCTCTCTCTATTAAAGCCTTCATCACACCACTTTATATGAGTGTGTGGGTACATCTGGCCAATGTATTTGGCATCCTCTGTAGATTCTGGCTCAGACACCTAACATGAGACCTAAGCGCCCTCGGCACCCCGCCCGCCTGGCACCCGCTCCTCTGGGAAAGCAGGGCTGGGAGAACAGAATCAGGACATGCTGGAGAGCCTAGTGTATGTGTGTGTGTGTGTGTCTGAGAGACGTTGACCCTTGCTCTTCTTACTGTTGGTTGCTTGTAATGTCGCTGATCCAGGATTTTAAGCCTCTTCTGTAAGTGGTTGTGTGTCGCTCTGCAGAAGTGTGCCACCGAAGAGCCTGAAATGCAAATGTGAATGTGGCTCATGGTGAAGACAACAGATCCTGCAGACCAGACTGATGGGTCCGTTTAACCCACAGTAATATAGTAATCACTATCTGGTTAAGAACTATTAGCTTTAATGACACCTGCAGGTGCTAAACTCTCATGGATCTTTTGTTTTGCTTCACAGGTCCATCATAATGTATCAGATTTCTGTAAGTTTATTATATGAGACACCATTGTCTCAATTAATTTGACTTCAATGGTTTGTAGAGACGTTCAGTTAGTTAAAGCATCACTGTGACCATCATGCTGCTTTTAATTGAATGGAATTTATATCAATGATCCACAACAATATTTTGCATTCGAATGCTCTTGCTTTTGAAGCTGCGATGTTAAAGGTGTAACGTAAAATACAACTTGTGAAACAGGTTAACAGTTTATGACAGTGTTTCTGGCATCCAACGCAAAGCTGCCACTCGTACCTCACTGCGCATGAGCTGATTTGTGCAAAAGTAAAGTTTCTTAAAGCTCCATATTTTCCTCTTCTTTTGTGTAATATTTGAATTGTTGATCCATAAGAAGATATGTTTGTGGTTCATCTCAGTGTAGTTTTACATCTCCTCTCTCAGGCTTCTCTCCGGAGCTCTTGTAACAACAGGTGAACCAATCAGAAGACAGGAGGCTCTGAGCATCTCTTCTGATTGGCTGACTGTTTTCTGAGTGATCCAATAAAAATATAGCAGATTTCAGGTAAACACTCAGAGAAACCAAATCCTGTAAGGTTCGGATGGTGGGTCCAGGTGGGTGGGGTTTGTGAGTCCTTTTTTGTGACATCACAAAGTTCCAGAAGTCCTGACGGCTGGTTTTAAGGCTCAGTTTCTGAATACAGGCTGTGTGCATTTCTCTGTGGACTGAGGCTTTGATACTTTTACAGTATTAATATAGAACCTAGACCTGCTTTATAATCAAACAACACATGGACAGAGACCTTTAGACTATAAGGAGCTTCGAGCAGTTAACAATAATGTATTATTCACTTATTCAATTGTCAACAAATCCCATTAATTAAAAGACCAAAACTATGTGCTGGTCTCAACATGCCTTCCCTCAGCCCCGGTGTTTCCTACATTTTAAAAAACAAATCACAAATGTATAAAATCCCAAATATCAGTCTATAAACGTCTTGTTCCAACCAATAAACAAAAGCCTAAAGATTTATTTTTTCTAAAAGGACAAAGAACAGCACCAAACTCCCCATTGTATAAAACCTGTATTGAGAGAATGTGTGAAAAAAATGTTTCAAATGATTAATCGACTAATGAATCTAAATCAATTAATTGGTATTTTGGGGGTTTTCGTGGGTTTTAACGATAATCAAATATACTGTATATAACCAGCCTTATTGTTTGTGAAACTGTTCATGTCTCATGTCGTGTTGATTTTCATGATGTACAGAAAAAAAAATGCAATGGTCATCAGTAAAAGTATGAAATGCTCCTTTAAAAGTCATGTCTTCTGTATTATTTTTACCCTTCATTTTAATTACAGGAAGTGTAAAGGTCAAATCCAGGTCACCACTCTGTGTCACACTGAACTGACAGGCTGAAGACACCAAGAACTCCTTTATAAATTGAAGAAGACAGAGTTGGTTTTAAAAACCATCAGATATTGTGAATCCAGTGAACCTTCAGGAAAATCCTCGATAGACATCGTCTTTTGAATAACAGTTTCATGGAAAATAAAAACACTGTCCATTAACACACAGTAAATTTTGGGTTACTAGCGTGTTGTGTTATTTTTCTGTGATGCTCGCCAAGGCTTTTTCCTTCCCCTGTAACTACTGGATCAAATTCATATCACACATTAACATAAAGCACGTGGCCAAATATGTTTCTTTTTCTTGTTTCCATCAGTGAGGATTTATAGGCTGAACTATGTTTTGTCCTTATATTGCACTGAGATGCAGTTTCAGCCAAGACATCCATATGTTTGTTTGACCTGATTGATTTCCTGGAGTGAGGGCTCTAAACACACACACACACACACACACACACACACACACACACACACACACACACACACACAGCTCATACTCTTGTGTACTGGACATGTAGACCTGTAGAGATGTAAGTGTGATCACGTCCTCAAATTACTCACACTGATAATTACCATGTCTGTATGTTGCCTTTTTTTTATTACACTCTGCAGGGTCTGTTTTTCAGATTTCATGTTTTGCTTACAAAGTGTGATGCCTGCTTTTCTCGCAGCCTCTCCCTTGTTAAAGCTCTGTGTTAGAACAGATTATAAACTGATATTTTTAAGTGGAAAAATCTTCCCACCTTTATGATCAGCTCGAGTCCCCGCTGCTGCTGGAGCCATGAGAACACTGAGCACATTTTGCTCCAGCAGAGTGAGGAAAAGCTGCTCATGAAAACAGATTTTTTTATGATTACGCTTCCGGGACGTTTGCCAGCTACTATCACTCTCAGCTTTGGCACAGATGCTTATTTAAAGTCAAGTTTTTTTAGTGCCACATTTGGTTAAAGCGGTTGAATGTAACGGTCCTTATAAAATGGGATAATCAAATATAATGTGCACAGACAGCAGGTTGTAGCCCGCACACACACACACACACACACACACACACACACACACACACACACACACACACACACACACACACACATACATTATACAGTGTACACACACACTTGTGGCTGTGATGCATGACAGAGTTACTTCTCACTGTATGATAATGAGTGAAAAGTGCAGAGGTCGGGTCCGATCACCATCAACAATCTTCTCTGCATTTTTTTTATTTTTAGATCCATAGTTATTTCCTATGTTTCCCAGAATTCTCTTCAACAAAGCATGGATGGATTATTAAGCAACAGATATGTGAAGATAGAGAAGAACATGTGGCCCCTCCCTGTAACTATCGAGGTGTATTCCAGTGATATTTTGCAGGGTGCAGCCAAAACTGTGAATAAACCTGAATAAACCTGAACACAGTGACTCAGTATGTTGTCATGTATTTTCTTCAGTATTATGCTGCAGATGAAGAGAGGCCATCTAACTATAATAATATCCAGTATCACAATATTTCCCGACATATGTGTTATTTTTCATAGTTGTATCGTATCAAAAAAAAGAAATTACACTAACCATTTCACTGCTGAGTTTACTGTACCATTTACCCCAGCATGTGACAAATAAACTGCTTATACCTGAAACATAAAAATACAATGATATAATTTATATTATCATTATTTTAACAATACAATAAAAACAAATAACTAATTTCAATGTAGCCTACTGCAGTTTTAGCCTAAGTCTGATATTTTATCATGTTTAACAGATCAAACGTGGAGTTGACAGAGGACTCAGTTTGATCCTTGACCCTCTCGGGACAGAAAATGTGAGTGAATTTGTGGCTTTAAATGGAAACGCTGGTTCACTGCTTTCAAATGTTGCACAAATATCTGAAAAAGAAAACAGATGATTTGTTGACTCGAAAAAGGAAAATGTGTCTCAGTGTTTGTTTCCATCATAAAGATATATGTTCATGCTGGTTGTTTTTTAGTGAGGCCATTAGAGAGTGTGTGATTAGTACGCTCATGTTACACACAAGTAGGTACACAAGCAAAGGAGAAAGAAAAAGAAATGGAAGCAGATTTCTGTCCGTTTCCATCCTGATACAAACAACTAAACAAAGTCAATGTGCATGAAGCAGGTGAGAGGTGATGAGCATGAGAGGAAGTTCAGCTAAAGTGTGTTGACATGGATTTATAATGTACAGGCATCACTGCACCACAAACAGTCTGTACCGTCCCTGCCCTCAGGTGAGAGCTATAGGAGTGTGCCAGCGGCTAGCATACTGGACCTCCATCGTCATGGTAACTGCAATACACCCGTAGGCATGGTCACAGTTTAGTTAGGTTGAGGTACAAACACGACTTGGTTACATTTAGGAAAAGGTTAAGGTATAGGTACGTTTGTCACCATGGTTACAATATTAAAAATGGTTTAAGTTGCAGAAGGGTCATGGTGTCACATGGGAAACAAACAGCAGTGTCCATCCATCCAGTCCAACCTCCTCCTAATGTGGGCTTTGTTGCGCTTTATACTAGGTCACCTGACTGCCTCCTTCACTTAAATGGTCATGACAACAGCTGTGAGAGGTCATACAGATCAACAGTCCCGTACGTGCACATGAGTCGATGAAGAACACAAATTATGTTGGGAGAAAAAGAGCGTTGGATGTGTTTCTATTTGTTACAGAGTTGAGGATGACAGGAAGTGCAGCAGCAGCTCAGTGAGGATCAGTGTCTGGACTCTGGACTCAACAGCAGCTCCTCACATTCACAGCAGCAGTTTCAATCATTCACAATAAATATACTTTAACAAGTCAATTCAACTCAAATCTGCCATTAACATGAAATAATTCAACACATTTTCACAGCAGGGGACGAGTCTGCTCATCTCAAGAGACATAATCATAGTGTAGCATCTGAACAGCTGATATTTCTCATTTGTTTCAGGGAGAAAAAAGATTTTAGTTTTTTTTTCCATGAACGGGCTGAGATTAATTTGACGTGTTTTTTCATTTACCTTAAAGTTAAAAATCAGCAGCTTCGTCACAGACACACAGGATGTGCTCGGTGTTATGGGAATTATTTCTTCATAGTGTGTAAATCACATGTCCGCCTCCATGTTCAGATCAGATCAAGAGGTTTTTACAGATACTTCACTGGTTCCCACAGTGCTTTAATTTGACCGTTAAACAATTCAAACATCTGTAACGTCCTGCAGTGGTAACCTCTGTCTTTTGTTAACAGTGTCTTCAAGTGAAACCTGTCTCCTCATCTGTCCAAACTGAATCACACGAGTCAAAGTGAGGAAGAGGATTTTTTTCTGTCATCAAACTGAAGAAGACGACGGCAGCTTCTGCGTTTAGTTTTTTTTAGTTTGCTCTGCAGACTGTCACTACATCACTGCCTGTACAACACATGTGTACACACACACACACACGCACACACACACACACACAGAAGTGGAGGTCACAGTCTCAGTCTGAGTGCAGCAGTGATTGAGGATGTGATGGAGTGTAAGGCACATGGCAGTCGGAGGATATTGTAACCTGTGTTTAATCTCAGTTGTTCAAAAAAGAATTTTTTACAATCCTTCTAACAGTGACTCTTGTACAACAACATAAATACTGTGCTGGAAAAAATGAATTTCCAAAAATTAAGCAGTTTTTTTCCCCCGCAGTCTCTTTCTGTAAACATTGAAAAATGCAAATCAAGTCTCAGTTCTCCACAAGACAACAACATCAAAATAACAACAACTGTTCCATTTGTAAGGCTTGGCCGCCTCACTATGCAAATAGTCTCTAATGGGCTCAGAGGAAAATGAAATCTTTTTTTTTTTTTTTTTTGTTTCCGTTACCTTCTCTTTTCTAATCCATTTAATGTTGGAGAGTCAACAGTGCTCAGTTTAGATCCAGGAGGGAGGGGCAGAGGCGGCGCCATCAGAAGAGGCTAGTCAGCGTGGTCTGTGACGGGCTCCGGCACTCGTGGCCGTCCATGCCGCCCGGCACTGAGGTGAGCACGGAGGTGACGGTGGGCATGGTGGGATTGGTCAAGTCTGTCAGGGTGGTGGGGGTGCTGGAGGGGCTCATGGAGGCGTTGGAGATCTCTGACGCCGGGCCCGACGGCGTCCCACCCTGCAGCGCGGAGCCATCGGATGCCTTGTCCACGCCGGTGCTTTCCTGCCGCAGCAGGTTCCTCCTGAACTTGGCCCGAGCGTTTTGGAACCAGACCTGCAGGAAAATACGATGAAATCACTTTAATGTTGCTGCAGGAGACGTGACGCACCATTCACTGACACAGACTCCACACTCACTGATATCTGAGGCCTTTCTGCTGTAACTCCACAAACTAAAGAGTCAAAACCTCTAGTTCTGCATTATTTTGTCAGGTTTTACAGATTAGTCATTTTTACTTCCTGTTACTTTTACTTCCTGGATCATTCACAGAACTGACTCCAGTGAAAACTGCACTGGTGTCTGGGTGATTCTGAAGCAGCCAGGACACTGTTTCTGGACAGACATGGTATCAGACTTCTGTTGTGTTGGGACAGATGGAGGCAGAAATCTCTCATGCACATTTCTCAAAACAAAAACAAAAGCAAAACCAACTAGAGGCCGGTGAAGACACCTGAGCTTTTCCAGTAAGAATCAATCACACAGCATTTTCTAAAGCAGCCATCGACTTCAGTCCATTACCATCATGATTAAAAAAGTTTCTCACAGAAATTTAATTTGTGTCGATGAACACAGGACATCACGTCTGCAGCAGGTAACAGAGAACACACAAATAACAGCAGACATGATGCTCACTCTGATGGATCACCTGCTGTATGTGAGGCAGGTTTCCAGTCTCTGTTAATTCATTCTGATGCTTCTGTAAATGAAATGGAGACCTGTGGCTGCCTGAGAGGGGGGACAACACGTTCAGACAGTCCTCACAAAAAAATGTCTTTGTGTTTCCCTGACGAGGAGCTTTAGCACGTTTGCTTCTTCTGTCAGACAGATGCAGCGTTACAGAGCCTCAAACCCGTGGAGGAGGAGGACTGAGTGGAGGGATGGGTCGACCACGAGAGTCTACAGTCTACAGACCACGCTGACCCCTAATCTTGAAGTGGCACTTATCAATATTTTTATGTGTGATATGAAAGTAGCGATTCACAGAGAGTTTTGACCCAAATCTGCAGTGTTATGAAACATTTCTGTGTTTCTTGGCACATTGTTTTGGTCTCCTCGTCTGTTCTGGTTCAGGATTTGTTTTTCTTCTCTCCTTGCTCAGAACCAAACCCCAGACAGACTCAGTGAGCTGCTAGCTGGTCAACATGTCATTGTTTATGGCCATGAGCAGCTGAGCCACGCCGACACAGTGAAGCTGTTTCTACCTGAACCACTAATTAACTTCCATTAACTCAGTGACATAATTTCCTGTAACTTTTCCAAAATAAAAGTGTCACAGTGTTTTTGTGAGCAGACACCTTTTAATGTGAAGCAGGGAGAGCAGGAAGTGTGACCTCACACTGTAAACAGTAAAATAAGGCTGAAAGAAACAGAATCACATCAGCTCCACTTCAGACATGGAGACCTCGTCTCCAAGACAGACACATGAGGACACAGCTGAAGGACGAGACAAACTGCATCAGTCTGCAGAATGACGATGCTCAGATGGGATATTTTTGAAAGGATGAGGCACTATGTATTTTGTCATCAAAAATTTTGCAGCAAAATGGTGAAAATATGCCCCCCCCCCCCCTCTATTAGTTGTGAGTGAAGAGTCTCCTCATGTTTGTTTAAAGTGTGTTTGCAGATCAAAACTAAAGGTAAAGCCAGGGGTGTGAGTTATGAAGGTTAGGCAATAAAACAGGCCGGGCTCTAGTCATCACCAAATGCTCTGACTGCCCCACCACATCGTCTTGCTTCATCCTAAAACTGAATAAAATAGGGGGGGGGGGGGGGGGGGGGGGGGGGGGGGGGGGGGGGGGGGGGGGGCACTTTAATTCGATTCCATGGCTTTATGTTCAGATAACATAAAACAGTACACGTTATAGTCAACATCTGTAAAAGCCTTTACTCTTTATGGCTACTCACAGAGAAATAAGCTTTTCTTTTATCATTGCACATGAACACAGAGCATTGATGAATAACACTGCACCTGTAAACACTGTGTACTGAGAAAAGACGCTGTGATTCAGTCGTTATTCTCACATCATCAACAGCAGATTAACGTCTGGAGCAGCGTCCTGCTCCTCACTGTCCCTGATCTTAATCCACTTCCATTCTTTGAAATTAATTTTCCCTCACTTCTTCTATAGTAAACTGTGGTGTATGAGCTGCAGTGTGTGATGAGTGGTGCTGGAGCATGTTAGCGATGGAGTGGTGATGGAGCCATGGGAAACAGGCGGAGGGAGACGCGCTTCAGCTGGAATAACAGGCACCGAAACTCCAGCGCATCAAAGCAAAACGACTGCTTTGTTTTCTCTGAGCGTTAATTAAAGCAGCAGGATGATTTTTCTTTTTTTTTTCCCCTCAGAAAAAATTTTGATTCAGAACCTTTTTGTCTCATTTTTCTTCTCCTCAGTCCCCCTGATGATTCGCTGTCGTCGTTTGTGGAAATCAAACATGGTGTTGTTGCGTTCTCTTTCTTGGTGTGAAACACAGAGCATTTTGTTTTTCATCCCCTAGTCCTCAGCATCACATTACTAATCTCAAATACATTTAGTTTTTTTTTTATGGATTTGCTTTTTTTCAGTTAGATTTTCCTTGAGGAAGCTCTTCCTTTTTCACAGCATTATTGTTTTTTTTAATTGCTTTTTTTTTAATTGAAATTAGAAAAAGTAAAAGAACAGAAAAGAAAAGAAAGCAAGAAAATCCCTCCTCTGTTTTTATTCATCTTGTTTGCAGCTTCCTGATGATTTTCCAAGAATCTCACTGGAATGAGAAACAGTGATGTCTTAAACCAAAGCAGCTGATTTGGCTTCTCTCAGGAAAAACTCACTTCATATGTTTGGATGTTTGGAAACGAGCTGATTTGCATTGGAAACAAGAGGAATTCTTTCACCCCCGTTGGCATGTGCCTCTGTTTCTGCTTCCCGAGTTAAAGAGAGCCGGGTCTGGTGTGCAGTGAGAGGCTGCTGCGGTTACCTGTAAAACCCGCTTGGTGAGGCCGGTCTTCTGGGCGAGCTGCTTGAGGTCCTTGGCGTCTGGGTTGTGGTTGATGGCGAAGTAGGACTTCATCGTCCTCAGCTGGTGGTGCTTGAAGGATGTCCGCATGCGCTTGGTCTTCTGACTGGAGCTGTACTGAGAGTCCCGGTCCATGGACTCGCCGTCATTCTCATTGCAGCTCAGCGCTGCGGGGCAGCGGGGAGAAGAAGAGGAGGACGGGTTAGACAGAGGGAACTCTGATCCAATCAATTATCATACATTTGATCTGTTTAGTATTTTTACTGCTGTTTGGGTGATTGCATCATTTTTCAGACCCTGTTTTTAGGTCCTAAAATTCTCATGACCCCAAAAATTAAAGAGTAGTTTTCAATTTTCAAAAGCATCTGACAGAAATAAGCCACTGCTAAAAATCAACAAATATCCCAAGAAAATGAAGAAAACTTTGCACTTAAAACAACCACACGAGTCCTGGACTCTGGTGCTGCTTAACAATAATGTGAGCAGGAAAGGAAAGAAGTTGTGAGGTGTTTCAGACTCTTTTTAACGTGACTGTCCATCTTCATAACATGTTCTCACTTCAATCTACATCCTTCTCCCCATTTAAATCTATTAAATCGACCCCATCTTCTACGGTGACACTGCGACCTGACAGATGTTTCCTGCAGCTGCACATCATCCTCCACCCTGCACCTCGTATGTCTGTCCCTGTCTCCATGTCTGTCTACCCTGGGAAGAAATGCTAGCCTGGCTATTAGCCTCACACACACACACACACACACACACACACACACACACACACACACACACACACACACACACACACACGACAAAACAACAACACACATGTATTTGTCCCAGCCTGCAAATTTCCTGGCAACACTCAAAGTGTTGCTGCATGCATAACAGTTCAATACCAGAACACTGCAAATGACGAATATGAAGTGAGTGAAAACCATCAGAATAACACTTCACTTAATTAGCCCAGAACAAATGCTGCTTTCTGGGCAAAGCATATGTTGCAGCATTTTAACAAAGAGCAGCCTGTTTCCTGCTCGTCGTCCTCACACACAACATCTTCCTCTCAGTGTGAACAGCGTCTCAGAGTCTCCGTGCCGCTCAGGGATGCCACATGTTCTCATGTGAGTGTTCAGGTGAAGCTTTCATGTTGTTTCTGGCTGTTATCAGAAGAGGGCGCACTGCCACTTCACTCCCATCCTCATCCTGTTTCAAGTTTTTTTTTTTTTACTAAATACCCACAGAGGATTAAAAACATTTTACTCTGAGATTAGACTTCCTTCACTTTTTTTTATCTGGTTCAGATTTGAAGAAAATGTGTATTTTTGTTTTTACAGCAGATTCACTCATATCAGGAACTCTACAAAATAAACTTGGCAGCATGTTATAATACAGGAAGTGATGCTTCTTCTGTCAACATGTAAATAAAAGGACAGAATATCATTATTTCCCTTGTTGCAGCTTTTTAAACTGAACTGTCTGAAGCAACAAAACTGACAGAAAAATATAATTTCCTTCCTGTTGTTGACCAAAATCAGAGTCTCACACATTTATACTCAACAACTGGAGGTTAATTAACTAAAGTTGAAAAATGAGACTGAGATAATGTTGCAGCAGTAAAGTTCCTGTTTCCCTCTGCTCTGTCTTCCATGGAATAACTCATCAAATCACATTGATCCCTCTGGTGCACACCCAGTTTTGCTCCGTCCCAATGAAAAAAAGGCTCCAGTAGTGTGCGTGTGTGTGTGTGTATGTGTGTGTGTGTGTGTGTGTGTGTGTGTGTGTGTGTGTGTGTGTGTGTGTGTGTGATGTGTGTTGTAGTTTGGGTGTTGGGGGTTGGGGGTGGTTGGTGGTGGGGTGTTAGGGTCTGTAGATGTCTATGGAGCCTGACAAGTGGAAAAGGGTGAAAGCAAAAGCCAGAACATCAAACAACTTTCCTTTTTATCCCTTAAAGACGAAACAAAACTGCCCTTTAAAAAAAGAAAATAACTGAAACATGAATAAAAAACTGTTGCAAATCATTATTTTTAACATTATCATTTAGTTGTTTTCTGCTGAGGTGAAACGTAAATGAAGCTGTGAAAAAGTTCAGTCCACGTGTCTGACACGTTTAAAATGTGACTGTGGCCTGAATGTATTTATTTTACAAATCTTCCAACGGAAACACAGTGAACTTCATATATAATGATATTTTAAGAAAAATTAAATCAAGTTTTCTTTACATTGAATATTAAGCACAATGCATCTGTTTATGGATGTTATAAATATAATAACACCAGGACCTAAAGCTGCTGTTATGTCACTGTGATAAAGTCATGAGGAACACATAATAGATTATATTTATATTGTATACATAAATATATATATATATACTGTATATATATTAGAATAATTCCTATGATGCAGTTGACACTGTTAAACAGAGTTTTCCTGGATGAAGCCTGTCAGTCTTTAGTCACTCATAATGTTTATTTTGCTTCTCTGTTTTAAATCTAAAATTATTATTTTTTCAAAACAGGTTAAAGCAGGAATTATACATTAGGCTGATTGGGCCTTATATGTATTTTATATATATAAAAACGCTTGTTTTCTGAACCCAGCTCTAAATAACAGCAGCTCTCCTGTCAGCAGGTAAACATCCTTCGTTGACACTCACCTGCGTTATAAGCCGCCAGCTCGGTCCCCGGCCCGGGGCTCTTCCTCTTCCTGGGCCGGCCTTTCTGCACTGTCCCCACGCCGTTGAAGTAGGATAGTCCAAGCGTGTTGGCCGGGCCCAGGCCTTTGTGCGGGACCACGTCCGCGTGGTTAAAGTGTGTCTGATATTCTCCCTGGATGAGAGTCTCAAAGTGCAGCCGACAGTACACCAGACTGTCCTTCATGCCAAAGTGGTCCCCAGTGGTCAGCATCTTGCTGCACGTGGTGCAGGTGAAGCAGTTGAGGTGGTAGACCAGGTCCCGGGCTCGCATCACCATCTCCGAGGCTGAGATCCCCAGGTGGCACCGAGCGCATCTCTGCACCGAAAATCTTCTGCGGACAACACAGAAACCTCATCAGCGGCTGGTCACAGAGCCTGGCGGGAACTGCGGCGTGTCAGCGCGGGGCAGGCTCCA
The DNA here is from genome assembly GCF_002260705.1 of Seriola dumerili. Classification (NCBI taxonomy): domain Eukaryota; kingdom Metazoa; phylum Chordata; class Actinopteri; order Carangiformes; family Carangidae; genus Seriola; species Seriola dumerili. The sequence goes on along the minus strand of NW_019174272.1, from coordinate 14,897,765 downwards.
TGACCTGAGCAGCCCAACTAACACACAGTTTAACACCAAGTTTCCCTCACAGCAAACTTTAAACCTGAAGACTGAAGCCCCGTGAACGTCAGTTTCAGCTAAACCTGAGCTGGAAATGTGATTTTTTTCATTTTTCTAATTTAACAATAATTCTTTTTTCAGGGCTTCCCTGTCAGTGATGGGGGGTGGTGAGGAGAGGGTGTGTGTGTGTGTGTGTGTGTGTGTGGGTTGGGAGGTGGGGGTGGGGGGTGGGGGGTGTTGATGATCTGGATTTGAGAGAAACACGTGAACATTCAATATAGGTGGTGAATAAAGCCACAAAATATGGAGAATGTTCATCAGCTCAAGATCATATTGTTATACTATATATATGTATATATACACACACATATATATATATATATATATATATATATATACTTTTTCAGAGGACAGAAGCTCTGAAGTAGAAATCATGAATAAATTCAGCTGATTTTTGGAACCAAATGAAGGAAATTTGTTTTTTATATGATGATATGTTTTTTTATATATTCCCGTTTGCCACTTTGATGTCACCTTAACTGCAAGAGATTAAAACTCATTAAAAAACGAATTCACTAATTGACATGAATTTGAAACACATATATATCCCGAAAATTTTATAACATTTATTTCATCCCGGTTCGTCCCAGGACCGTGGAGGTCCAGGCCCGGGCTGTGCGCCCCCCTACCTGTAGTAGTCCTCCTTGCAGTAGATGCTGCCGTCCTTGCTGAAGCAGGTGAGCTCAGACTCCAGGTTCAGTTTGCACTCGCAGCACTTGAGGCAGCGCATGTGCCACTGCTTGTCCACGGCCAGCAGGTAGTAGCGGTCCGCGATCTTCCTGCCGCAGCCCGCGCACAAGGCCACGCGCTCGCTGGTCATACACGGCATAGACTGCGGAGAGAGGCAGGAGGACACGGCGTCAAATAAAACGAATTAAAGGGAAAGGATTTAGCAGAACATTGTGAAAGACTGACGTTAAATCAACACAAGAGGGAGAGACCGAGTCTGTTCGCTTTTTATTCACACACTGAGGAGCGCAGCTGCTATCAGACAGAGGAATATTTATTATTATTTAGAATATATCTAAATGGTGAATTATTTCCGTTGGAACAGGCTCAATAAATATATATAATGATATTAAAATACATATGTGGGTTAAAAATGAAATTCAATGAGAAAAGGTCAAACAAACTCTCCTGTACTCCTCTGTGAGAAATGTTACAGGAATATTTTAGGAAATGAGGTCTTTAGGTTAAAAACACAGCCAGACGCTCTACTGTGAATAACATGAATCACAATGAGAAATTATATTTGGCTCTTATGGCCATTATTATAATATTCATATTTCTGACAGTGTCTCCACACTAACAGAAAAACAGCAGCAATTTTACACATATTAACTATTAACATCTATTTAAACTGAGTGTAGAAATATTGTCATTTTTGGTGGAGGAGTTTGTGCGATTAATTTCTCATAATAATAATAACTATAATTGTTATAAATATTGGGCTTATAATACTAATAATAATAATAATAATGATAATAATAATAATATAGAGAGATACAATAATAAGAGGCTAAATAAAGGCTTATGACACAAGACTGTCATTCAGTGTTATTTTCGAGAGGCCTCCAAAATAGACACACGTGCACGCACACATGCACATATAATAATAATAATTACTATTATTATTATTATTATTATTATTATTATTATTATTATAACAATAATCATAATAATTTGCTAATAAAGATGGAAGCTGAATGAATATAAATAATTTTCTTCCTATAGTTTGACTGCATTGCATTTAAAATCACTGCTGTCATTTCTCATAAACGCATTTTTATTTTATTGAAGTGTAATTATAGAATGTAATTATTCTGTTGCAGGAATAATAGGGATAAATAATTGCAGTTTGTCTGTAAAAAATAATTTCATTTCTGTTTATGAATCACACAGACGCGCTGTGTTCACACTGTTTAACGTGTTTTGAACGCGTTGTTTAAAGCTTTAAGGAAAACGATGCATTTTAAGGACGAATGTGTTTTTTCTTGTTTCTTAATAAACTGCAGCAGCTCGTTCAGCTCAGCTCCGTTTGACCGGAGCTTTGCTGAAGTTCAGTGGCAGAGAAATGTCAGTGTTCAGGCCTTTTTGTAGGAAGTTTGTGCGTCTGGTGCGTTAAAAGACAACTCAGTAATAAGTTGAGATACTTATTGGAGACTTTTCTTTCTGTGTGAGAGTAATACGCGTTCAGAGCTCGGAGCGGTGTGAGTGTCACATGTTTCAGGCTGCCATGCTTCCTGCACAAACAAGCCGAGAGGGCCAACATGAGTCTCTCCTACCGTCTCTGATTCCCCCATATCGATGGCTGAGCTGATGGCCGCTGACTCGTTCTTTCCTCTCCGGTCCATTTCTTCCACCACGCCGTGCACCTCGCCTCCAGGGAGGCCATGGAAAAGCATCGTTGCCGCAGAGGGGAGGATATTGTAACTGTTCTCTTCGGATCTGAGAGCCAAGATGTCCATCAGAGAAGAAAGCCCTGCGCACTGACGCCGCTCGAAATTCTGCTTTTTTTCTGCTTTTCCTTTTTTGCCGTGGTAAGTGAAAAATCCAGATCAGGGAGGAAAAAATATGAGGGAAAAATTGGACACGTGTTCTCCACACTACGTCTCATCTGCCAATGGTAACCGCCATCCGAATCTCTGCTGCTCTCATTATTAATAAGCTATGATTAATTCATAAATAAGCGCTTCTCTTATGGAAGAGATTTTCTCTCAGGTGCGGTTTTATTTTTTTTTATTTTACTGCTTTTACCTGCTGCTCTGTCTATATTTTCTTTTCCATTTACGCAGAATAAACATACCAACTATGGAAGCTCCTGCTGCTGGGAGTCAGAGCCGGAGCCTCCTCCTCGCCGGGAGTGATATTGAAGGATTTCGACAGTAAACAAGGCACTGGCAGCGTCTACCCTTTTTTCTGCAGAACAGTAAAGTAACTCTTTCTAAGTGGCGTTGCCAGAGCTTGGCGGCGGCCTGCTACTGCATCACAGCCAGAGAAATAAAAAAATTATATTTCCAAAAAAGCTGACAGGAGCCTGAGAAAGGCTTCCTCCCTCCTCCGGGTCGAACAGTCCAAGTTGATGCTCACAGCAACTCAAACTACTTCAGCTTTGCACAGACAAAACAGAAGAATGAAAAAAGCGCAGGTTTTGCTTTATAAAATCCGGAAGAAGCAGTTTCCCTTCGCAGCAGTCTGTGACATGAATGTTTGGTCTGTAGTGGAGGAGGCCGCACACACGTCCGGACAGTGGAAGAGGAGGAGTTGGCTTCACTTTGACTGATGATAGGCGAGTGTTAGCTGGCCCCCCAAAACCGTTCCTCCTTCTCAAGTCCCGGTTGGACTCTCCGCTCCTTATCAACGGGGCCCTGTTGCGTCACGACGCACCATTTATGTTCATTGGCTGTTCCGCCGTCACCGAACTGTTTGGTTATACTTTTACCGACCGCTCTGAGAAATCAGCAGCTCCTTCTGCCTCCGTTACGCACGGACCACCGGGCCACCGTCCGTACCCCCTTCAGCCGCTCCGTCTGTCCGGAGCTGCGGTTTGAAAGGTCAGTTCGAAAGACAGAGAAGAAGACGGGCTAAGGGCCTCTCAGGTGCTGGAGCTGTGTGCGCGCGCCGAGCAGGTCCACTGGGACCTGGACTCCAGTGACGCACAGAGAGGGTTCCACACTGCTGCTGCTCCCAGCCTCTCCATGACACCACAGCGCTCTGCGCACAGATCCTGAGTGCTGCACAACAAGTCTGAAAAATAAAGTACCACACAGCTCTTCATTCTTTAATCCATATTTTTTAAAATTTGATTTAAAAAACTAATTTTAATGTGAAATAAACAAAAACACTTTTTCTGTTCACTTCTCAACAACTACACCCACAACGGTCACATCTGGTCTATGGTGTCCTTCACGTGGAGAACTCACGTAAAGTACTTTTTTTCATAAAAAATAAAATATAAGATGTCTTAAATGTCACAGGTCAGTGTCACATTTCTACAGAAATTTTAAAACCAAACCAAGGAAACAACGCGAGACTATCAGGCTCCAAAACTGCCACTAAATGAACTTTAGAGGAAAGTGTGTTTTATTTTTTAAAACTTTGTGTCAATTACGTAAAAAAAAAGTCATTTCGGCGCCGCTGACTGTTCTCCATCCTATTTTTTAAACAATGTTCTGGCTTCACGTCCTGATCTCCAGCTCCAGAGTTGTGTCTCCACCACAGTTTGGTTCAGCTGCAAAGTGAAGCTTGAACTGATCCCGGATCCGCTCATTTTATAATTAGCTCTCTGCTCTTAATTGGGAAGGGGGCTGGGGAGGTGGAATGGGAAGTGGACTTTGTCATCAGAGGACGTGTTTGAGGACCGGAGGAGAAGGTTTGATCTCTCTCACAAAAGACGGTGGTTACAGCGGAGTGAGAGAGAATGACACGTTATCACATCAGCTCTGTTTGAAGACTCAGTCCAGTTAGTGAAATGATTAGAGGAGGAATCCATCCCGCCATGCAGCCTCCTCACTTCCTGGATTATTTCGCATTATAACAACAATATTTTAGCTGCAGATTTACGCGCTAAAACATCAATTTACATGTTTCGGTTTCCTTGATATTTATAACACCCCCCCCACACACACACACACACACGCTCCCCACACGCAAAACAGTCCGCATTTAGGCTATTGTGAAATTTTATTGCACAAATATGATGTTAAGCTCCTAAATCCTTATGCAAATCACCCCTCTGTAATACCCTTAATTGAATACATGCATATTTATCATCTGCGCTCTCTAGCTGCTATAAGGCTGGGTTTATACATTAAACATAGCGACAGCGGGCATGTCTGCGGGCGTGTGTGAAATATGATATTAGGCGGTAATGTAAGATTAAGGAAAACACATCAGTTTGTATCTATTTGTATCAAATGCAGGTTCCTGTGTTTGGATTGAAGTCAGTGGTCAGAAGGAAGAATTTTGAGGAGATCCATGTAAACGTCTGGACTGGGCTATATAATGGAATATCCTCAGTAATGTGTGTCCACAACATTCACAGCAGAGCAGGAGAAAAGTCATAATATGATAATTAACAACAGTATCAAGCGTGTGAAGGCAGAACTGGATAAAACAGTCCAATATTTAATTCATCTATGGTACATTTATTTAAAAAGGTAAAACTGAATTAATTACAGCTCATCTTGTTCATCGCTCTCTCTCTCTCTCTCTCTCTCTCTCTCTCTCTCTCACACACACACACACACACACACACACACACACACACACACACACACACACACACACACATTCACACTAATTTTTCTTTCTGACACAGGGCCAGCAGCACTGGGAGATAAAGAGGAGGAACTGAAGAGCCAAAACTATCACCAACACTCACCAGTCTGTGTCATTAGAAAAAACACCTTCCATCAGTGTGGTGATGTTCAGCAGAATAACTCTAAATAAAAATGTTAAAGCTGAACCAGCTGATTTCACTAAACATTTTAAAACAAATGCTAATGATGAAACAAGGAGCAAGCACTTCCTGTACGGGCCTGCTCTGACTGTAATATATTTAAAATGAACAATTTTACTTTTGGTTTTTAATTTGGTGACAGTCTTTTATTTTGTAAACGTTGCAGGAGGTTTGAACAACATGATGATGATGAAGCTAGAAGTGGTGACATTTATATCACTTTACTGTTTTATGGTGATGTTTTATTTTTATACATGTTTTGCATAAATGTGAGTAAATATCTGAATTAGTTGTTTTTTTAAACATTGCTCTTTGTCAATTTCAAAAAAAGACTATATCATGACATCATCACCAGGGCTGTAACTTTGGAAGTACTGAGGTAATGAATCTAAGTCCCCCCTGATGCCCCCCACCCCAAAGACAAGATTGACCAGATACCAACAATAAAATAATTACATACATTCTCAGTAAGTTTTTTTTGCCTGAGATGAATGTGTCAAATCCAACTCCACTCCACCATAAGGAAATACCACAGTGTTCTGTTCATATATTTATTGATCTAAATATAATGAGTGAAACCATCATCACATATCCACCATGTGTAGAAAGTAAACTCTCATCATACTGCTGAAAGCTATAATTTCTAATGAAGACACATGATGTCAGTGTCCTGGACGATTGCGTGTACTAAATGTGGATTACTATATAAAATTACACACACTAGGATGGAGTGTTTTATACGTTTCAGCAGCTCCTGGTTCACATGATGTGGCCATTGTCAAGTATTAATTCCTGGTATCTAAATAAGCTGAATTTGAACAGTTTCAGCAACTTTTCTCGTCTGAAGGTGAAAAAAGTCCGAAAATAAGAGTTTGAAGACAATAAAATGCTAAAGACTAATGAGAGTGTTTTAGGTTAACGGTTCTGGTTTAATCATGTCGGCCTTTACTGACAGAACAATTGAATATATAATGGAGATTTATAATAAAAGCATCAGGCTGGTGTTAGTGTAAAGCTGTTGTTTAATTGGGTAAATGCAACAACAAGTTTAGAGAGCACTAATCCTAATAAGCTCCATGGAACTAATAAACTAACAGTGTGCAGCTAACTTCAACACCTTGTTGAAAGCACGTGTGTGTGTGTGTGTGTGTGTGTGTGTGTGTGTGTGTGTGTGTGTGTGTGTGTGTTGGGGGTGGTGTTGCTGCTTGTCGACGACTAAGATGCTGATGCAGCTCCACTGATTACTCCTTGTCCCATAATGATTTCCAAACGGGGCAGCCATCAATAACACAAATCTGCATTTCTCAGGAAAACATCACCTCGTCAGGCTCCTGGCATCTTTTTGATCTCCTTTTTTTTTAATTGTATTCAGCATAAAGGTAGGGAGGGGGGTGCGGGGTGCGTGGCTTTAATGGGATGCTGCTGTGGAAGTGGGGAGTGGGTTACACACTCTCTGAGGAGAGCTCGGCTGTAATTAAGAAAAAGGGGGAACAAAGCAGAGGAGAGTAAAAACACATGAAAAGGGAGGAAGCGGATCATCTAATCACTGAACGTGCACCGTCCACGCATCCACGTCGCCTGTGTACAGTCGCTTTTTAATGCGGGAGGAATCACACAGGAGCGTAAATACAGAGCAGCACACCTGAGCCTCCACTGTTTCTTATTGCGGCACAATGTGTGCACACCAGCTATAATGGAAGCATCACATCCACTCTCATCTAAACTAATACTACCTTCATCTTGACCTGTAATATATGTACATGTATTGAATTTCCATATATGACATATGTACATATGAAGTAAAATCATATATGTATATATATGTATATATGTATAAATTACATACTGAACCAATTTCATATATTGACATGTACTGTATGTGTAGCTAATACAAACATGTATGTTTATGCTTATATTGTAGACATATGTTACATAAATCCATCCTAAAGCCTGTCAGTATATGTTGATGGTATATATAAGTATAAGTATAAAAGATAGACATGTATGTTTAAAATTAATAAGAAATTAATAAGAAAATCATAAGTAAACATTGTATTTTCATGTTTTAAGTATGTTGTTTTGATAAAATTGCATTTGGATATTTCATATATAAACTTATATCTTCATATATCCAGAGGATGTATATGTGATAATAATACATCCCCATATGACATATATGGCAACATTACTCTTGATATAGGGACATATATGTCATATATTTGCCTTGGCAATGTTTGATACCTGTTTTATATATATTGTTTTATCCCTAATTATTGTTTTTACATATTTGAATGCCTCTTTTCACTTACTGTCAGATCTTTTTGCATAATGTTGATATGAAATGTTTTTTTATTTATGCTGTTCTACACTTTCTATTCTGCTCAGATTCTCTGGATATTTCTTTTTCCTGTTTTTATTTTCATCTAAAGTACTTTGTAGCTTTGTAAGATAGAGCTATATGAATAACCTTATTATTATTACACTAAATTTCTGTATGGGTGAAGACAGTAGTGGGACATAATGATAGAGATGAACAACATGGTTTTCACACTTGGTTTTTATGTGTTTCTCTTGTGAAATACTGATTAGCTTCTTAATGTGAGAAGGGAAAGTCCCTCTTTGTTTTATAGACGTATACAAACAGTCTAGTATTGTAGTAGTGTAGTAGTGTAGTAGTGTAGTAGTAGAGTAGTGTAGTAGTAGAGTAGTGTAGTAGTGTAGTAGTGTAGTAGTAGAGTAGTGTAGTAGTAGAGTAGTGTAGTAGTGTAGTAGTGTAGTAGTGTAGTAGTAGAGTAGTGTAGTAGTGTAGTAGTGTAGTAGTGTAGTAGTGTAGTAGTGTAGTAGTAGAGTAGTGTAGTAGTAGAGTAGTGTAGTAATGTAGTAGTGTAGTAGTGGAGTAGTGTAGTAGTGTGGTAGTGTAGTAATGGAGTGGTGGAGTAGTGGAGTGGTGTAGTAGTGGAGTGGTGGAGTAGTGGAGTAGTGGAGTGGTGGAGTGGTGGAGTAGTGGAGTAGTGGAGGAGTGGAGAAGTGGTGAAGTGTTGGAGTGGTGGAGTGGTGGGTAGTGGAGTAGTGGAGTTGGTGGAGTGGTGGAGTGGTGGAGTAGTGGAGTAGTGGGAGTAGTGGAGTAGTGGAGTAGTGGAGTAGTGGAGTTAGTGGAGTGTGGTGGAGTAGTTGGAGTGGTGGATATGGGTGGTGTGAGTAGTGGAGTAGTGGAGTAGTGGAGTAGTGGAGTAGTGGAGTGGTGGAGTAGTGGAGTAGTGGAGTAGTGGAGTGGTGGAGTAGTGGAGTAGTGGAGTGGTGGAGTAGTGGAGTGGTGGAGTAGTGGAGTGGTGGAGTAGTGGAGTGGTGGAGTAGTGGAGTAGTGTAGGACACAAAGCCACAAAACTCTATACAAACACTGCTTGGCAGTAATGAGCCAGACTGAATCCAGATCAGTTTCATTGCTTTGTTTCCTGTCTTCCCGCTCTTGCAGGAAGTAACCTGGAGAACGTAAGAAGAGGAGGGGCAGGAAGTGAAGGAGAGGAGAGATAATTGGGACACTTGCAGCATCCATACACCCTCTTATATGTTAATTAAAAAGGGCAGAAAAAATGATGCAGAAACAGCAGATACAAGCTATAGACGGAATTTTGGCTGCAACCTTCTGCCTTCACCATACACATATTTAACATGTGACGCTGTCTTTAAGTTTCTACGTCAGTTTGAAGAAATGCTTTCTGAGCAATTTATGTGTTTAGGATGCTGTTGTGTTTCGTCAATGATTTAGGACAGAGGAAGCTTAGGGAAAGAAATGAGGAAGTATCTTAACGTTAGCTCCACAGAAACTTCACTAACTGAAGGTAAGAGATGTCACAGTATCATATCGCTTGATTGACGCGATTTGACTGAGAGGATATAAAAATACACAGCAGACAGTGATGCAGAGGAAGCACCACCGTAATGACCCGTCCAAAAAATTACAGGCAGTCACATTAATGTCAGGAGGAGGAGGAGAGTGAACGTAGGAGGGAAGCAGTAAGGAAAGTTAAACCAACTTGATGCTTCTTTATTCTCCACCTTTCAGCTACAACATGCTCCACGAGTCAGAGCTTACACTGAGGCAGCATATGTTCACACTGGCATGGTGCTGGAGGAAACAGAAACAGACTTCATGTTCCAGATCTGTATGGATATACACTCGATGCACACACAAAATATGAAGGTATTCATGACCAGAAAGAGTCTTAGATGTCATTTAGATTAAAAATGTTCAAGATTATGTGCAGTTTTTAAGAAAATGTGGTAAAAGGCTCTGAAAATATTCTACATAAAGAAGAGCTATAAAAAGACAGTTTGTTATTTAGTATTTATTATTTGTTTTTAGTTTTTGTTATTAGTATTTGTTGGTATTTGTGTCTCAGAATTTAGATTTGAAACAATGTGGGTTAAAGGTCAACAAATAAATCACAGTACCCTGCAACCAAATGATGACTGATGAATTTCTCACTTTCATTAAAGTGGTCAACTAATATTTGTAGGTCCCTGTCTATAGTACAAAAAGTGCCATTCACTTGTCAATGTCCAAATTATTAAATGATTAACATGAAATTTTTTTTTCTGCAGCCAGTGTGTGCATGTATTCATATTCTATGCTTTTTTTGAAAAAATATTCATTTCATTTTTCATGTTCTTTTTTGTATCATGTTTGCCTTTATTTGAACATTAGCAGAAAAGCTGCTTTACCAGAATCACACAGAGGATGTGGCAGTTACAGGACAGCTCTCATCCATTCTATCAAACAAGTCCAATATTGTCTGACCTGATCTGCTTCAACAGATTCTGGTGATGATGATGATGATGATGATGATGATGATGATGATGATGATGATGATGATGATGATGATGATGTAGAGTGGCTTCAGAAAGTCTTCAGACCCCTTTGCTTTTTTATTTGTGTTTTAGAATTAATTATAAATGGATAAAATTAAAATTTTTGATCATCAGTCCATACTCAATAATCCTTAATGACAAAGTGGAAACATGTTCTTAGAAATCTTTTGCAAGTTTATTAAAAATCAAAAACTAAAATCTTTTCTTTATGAAAGTATTCTGTGATCAGCTGCTTCCTGTCTGTTTTAACGACTGGAGTCCAGCTGTGGTGAACTGACTGACTGAATGTAGTTTAGAAAGACACACATCTGTTTATATAAGGTCCCACAGTGCATGTCAGGATGTAAACCAAACCATGAAGATACATATATTAGGATGCAAATGTGTTTATTTTACCTTAAATTAAACATGACATGAAAATAATGTCTGAAATAATCAACTTCTAAATAAAGGAGCTCAAGGTTGAAGTAGAAAATAAATGGACAGAGGAGAGAGAAACAGTATATTGTCTGACCCCCTTTACATAAACTGTACATCTGATCTACATCTGAATATTGTGCTTACTGACTTTTAATAGTATTTCAGTTACAGGCACTGTGGTATAAAAAAAAAACAAACAAAAAGTGTCAGAGACTAAGAGAAACAGCCTTGTGTGTTAAATTGTTCTTTGTTTTTTTTCTTTTTATCTCTATAACCAAAACCATGAGGAGGTTTTTCCCTGACAACTCTTGTATCCTGGATGGAGATAATCAATAATTAGCATTGTCCATTTGTCGTGTTTCTCACTGTGGAGTTGTGGTTCTGTTTTTCTGCAGGTTTTGTGCCGCACCATGCTCCCACCCCAGCCCCTGTCAATCAGCCCCAGACTGCAAGGATTAAAAAAGAAGCTCATTCTGCCACAGGAGCCCCTCTTTGGAGAGCAATTCTAAAACTTACATGCTTCTTATTTGTTGGGTCAAAGGTTAAATTGCTGACCCTCCCCTCTATTCCTCCCTCTCACCCTCCCCACCGTGAACAAGCTGTACTCGGAGTCTTATATTTACATGGATTAGAGTCCTTTCACTCTGAAGAAAAGAGCTGGTTCACAGTCAAAGCCCGAGGAGCAGTCCATGCTGCCCGAGTGGCCACATTATTCACTGGCAGACAATGACCATATTGTAGTTATGTGGAAAGGGAGGGGGCAGGAGGAAAGAGAAATCCCCCCTTTGCCATGGCAAAGTCCTACACTTGTGCCACGGAGAGGGGAGGGCCGAGCCCCATCCGCTTTTTCAGGCAGAGCAAACAAAGCCTGCCTACTGTGAACAAGATGAAGATGTCAAAAGCTTTTAGGCAGGGGGGTGAGATGGGGTTTAGGGGATAAAACAACAAAACAAGTGAAAAGGTCTTTTCTCAAATGGATAAATCCTACTAAGTCTACATTTCCACATCAGATTTACTCTCTCCTCTAACATCCTTTCTCCTCCCCCCCTCAATAACCTTTCCAAATCATACAAAATAGAAAAAGAGGGAAGGAAGTTTCACCTTAAGGAAAGAAACACAGCTCCTCCTCATATTGATGAAGAAATTCATGAAAACACATTTGAAAATATTTGAATCTTTTCTGAAAATTTACTGCAGAATTTTACAGTGAGCATCTGACAAAAAACAGGTTTAAACTGACTCAAAATCCTGACTGTATAAATGAAAGCTTGAACTTCCTTGGTGTAGCCTGGTAAATAAAGACACTTTTCTGCATTATTCTGGCTGCATCAATGGCAGATTTAAGGATCTACACAACATCTCCCCAGCATGCACCTACGGCAGTGTGATGTCTCAGAGGACAGAAGCCCGAGGCGCTGTGGAGTAAATGACATAAAGAGGCCTGGTATACAGCCACAGCCAATTCACATGCAAATGGACAGCCTTGCACTGACTCTGATTAACTCCCTGTGAGTTCATAGTTTCCCTGTTAACAAAGATTTAGCCGCTTTTGAGTGAAGCGGTACATTAAGTGGGGAGAGAGAACTGGTGGCGAACCTTACAGTAAAGCCCCCACCCCCCGGGACACAATGCAACCTCCATCTTGTCGGGCCTAATCCGCCTTGCAGATGCAGGACAGAGCCGGTGCTGGTGAGGAGACAAAAGAAACCAGCACTCTTGTTTCTCATTCCATCCCAGTAGTAAAAGTCCTCCAAAACCCCATGACTGAACAGAGTGAATGACTTGAGATTGAGCCAGTCAAGAGCTGTGTGCCCAGTGGACCCTATGAATGAGAATGGGTCATGCTGCTCTATAGTATTGCCTGTATTTGCTTTTCAACAATGTCCATACAGTGTTGCAGCCTCACTGACTGCATGTCCACTAAGAAGTGAAAGTTTCTAAAACAACAAACACAGTGTCTTTGAATTAAAATTATTCATAGAGTCAGACAAATACCACAAAACTAACACACACCTAGAAACAGGGTTTGAGACCAGGAGTAAACCTAGTACATGTCTGGACTGCCTCTGGTCAAATCCTGATTTTATAACTGTGACATCGTCTGACAAAGTCACCAAACACATACAGTAAAAGAAAGACAAAGACTGAGCTGTGATTTCAGCTGGATTTACTATAACATGATCAGAGGGAATGTCAGAAGAGACAGACTGTCTTTGTTATTCAGTCTCTCACACAGAGCACAGCCTCTGTCTGGAGGCAAAAGTCTTTATTTACTTCAACTCCAGAACGTTTATAACTGTGACATCGTCTGACAAAGTCACCAAACACATACAGTAAAAGAAAGACAAAGACTGAGCTGTGATTTCAGCTGGATTTACTATAACATGATCAGAGGGAATGTCAGAAGAGACAGACTGTCTTTGTTATTCAGTCTCTCACACAGAGCACAGCCTCTGTCTGGAGGCAAAAGTCTTTATTTACTTCAACTCCAGAACGTCCACACTTTTATTAGAGGCAGGTCTTTATGTCTAACTCCCTCTGATTGATATATAGAGTTGGTCATAGTCGTTAGTACGAAGCCTCTTCCCGACGACTTCTCTCTCTCCCTCCCTCTCTCCTGCTCTCTCTGTCTTGTGTTTAGTTATTCCTCTGCCTCCTTTAGTAATAATGATACATGGAATCAAAGCAGTTTATTTGCTGTAATGGAGGCAAGGCTCAGTGTATTGGAAGCGTTCCTCCTCTTCCCTGCAGTTCCCAGAGCAGCTGGGAAACCAGAGCAGCTCAGCAGACTGTCTGTAATAAGCGGTCTAGTCCTAAATGCCTGTCCAGCATCCAGACCTAAACCAGGTCTGGACACTGCCGTGTTTGGTTCAGGTTAGTGAAAGATGGTGGTTTAGGTTCAATTTAAATAAACAGATGTCTGAACAGGTCCTCTGTATTAAACCAGACCAGAATCTTTGCCTGACCTGAACCAGAAGCTGTGAAAAGGGTTCATCCCTGTTGTTGCTTTCTGTGCTGTCATCTGAACACACTGCACCTACAATACGCTTTATTCTACAGCTGCATGTGTCATATATTAGCATTAGAGTGAACGCTTCCTGCATTCTGTCTGACTAGCAGCAAACTATTTACTAGTGACATTTCGGTCTTAGACCTTCATCAGACAAAAACATTTTTTTTTTATCTTTTTGTCTAAGACTGAAGTGTCACCATTAAATTCTTTGTTGCTAGTCAGACAGTGTATGGGATTTCTTTGTATGACACGTAAATAACCTGCTTCCACGCACCTGCCTCACTGAAGTTTCCTGCTTGATACAGTCTGTTCATGCCTCCAGGTTCATGTTGCCAGAGCATGGATTTTCTGGCAGCCAAGATGAACCATAATTCAAGCTGAAGTTGTTTTACTCACCGAACAATCAGTAAACTCATGTTTATTATATTTTGCAATGTTAAGCACGAGCGTAAAGGGACCAGGTGACTTTGCATGACTTTTTTGTGCAGCTTTAATTCATATAGGTTGGTTGCTGTGCCACCCCTTGCCTCAGCAGCAGCACCCTACATGGTGCTTCTCTGCTGGTGTGAAACCAAGAGAATAGCCTTTGTCAAGGTGTACTCGCTTCAATTCTCACTCATCTCCCCTGGCACACGGGTGTTAAATTATATGCTCCAGAGGACTCCACATTCATATTTTTACAAGACCCAGGTTATTAGGCAAACAGGCTCTGCACATGTCCCCCGCTATGACAGTTTTCGCAGTCAAGGATTTCGACCTTTATTTCTATCCAAGTACCGCCTGCACTCCCCTTCACACCCCCACTGACACACACATGCACACACATACCCACATGCACAATCCTTACCACCCCTCACCAATTCCTGCTCCCTCTAACTAGGCGAGAGCCTCTAAGTCTGCGGAGGGTGTGATCACAGTATAGTTGCTCTGGGTGTAAGACTCCAGGCAGAATGGCTGTGGAGCCAAACCTCCCAATCTACCCCATGGATTGATAACACAGCCCTCAGCCCCCTCACCTCTCATTTTGCAGTTTTATTTATAGCCCCCCACTGCACAGTTCATAGGGAAAAAAACAGTGTTTCTGATGACCATTTGTTCCTGAAGAGGAGACAAATTACAAATGTGAGTTTCGCCTTTGTACTTTGAAAATGCCTTTTTCATAACCAAAAACGGGCCTGATGAAAAGACCAAGAAACATCAAAGTGGTTCGCCCTCCGACAGAAAGGTTAAAAGTTGAGCTTGAACACTGATTCTCTTGCATTCTTCCTGGCTCGATTCTCATTAGCCACTCATTTTAATCAGATGCACCATCAATTAGTATGACTTTTCTGTGTGTTTGATGCTTAAAAGTTGGATCTCAAGGACGCAGAACTTTCCGCGTACTCAGATGGGAGGCAGGGTTAGTGAAGCACCCACTCGTGGCTGGGTTTTTTTATCGCCACCACAGAGGAAGTGGTTAATTCTCAGATCCCCGGGATCCAAACCGGCAGGACCATGACAACGCACATGCTTAAGTATGTGTATGTGAGTGTTTTGGGGGGGTGGCTTACCTGTACGAACATCTCATGCACAGGAAATATGGGACTAGTGTGTGTAAGGGTTGGACCATTTGTTTGATTATGGGTCACTAGTGCTCTTTTAACAGACTGGTGAATCTATAAATATGTACTGGTCAATAAACTGGTCTTCCCAAACTGACAAGAATAAAATTTTGAGGTGACTCCTTTGAGATTTCTTTGGTTCGTCGTCATAAAAACAGCCTGATTTATAGATAATTGACTATTGGCTATAAATTACAGCATCTGCTCTGACCTACAAACACCTAGCAGCTCAGCCGCAGTATCGCTTCACTATGGATGGAACTATAGAAAGTGTTTAGAAGCGTATGGAAACTGTAAATAGATATTGTCCATTAGGGGATTTGCAATGGGCTTCACCAACAGCTGAGACATCTGTACATGTGAAAGCTGAGATGGCTTTTACATGCGAGCAAGAAATAGAATGTGGGTGTTTAGTAACAGCCAAAACTGCAGCTGTATAATTTTGAGAATTATAATTTTCTCTGATTTGCTGTGTGAGAGCCTTTGCACATTAGTATGTCACAAGCTTATTGAAATCTTCCTGATGCACCACAAACATTTCAGTCCATTGTATAAATTAGAGGACAGTCAGAGTCTGTCCGTCTATCCCATTCTCGTGGACACGATATCTCAGTAACACCTTGACAGAACTTCTTCAAATTGAGCACAGACATTTCATAGGGACTCAAGGACAAACTGATCTGATTTGATTTGGTAGCTAAAGATCAAAGGTCAAGGTCACAGTGACCTCACAAAACATGATTTTGGCCTTGTGAAAGCAATATCTCGAGAACTCCTGAAGGGAATCCCTTCACATTTGGCAAAAACGTTCACTTGGACTCAAGGATGAACAAATGAGATTTTGGTGGTTAAAGGTCAAGACTCACAAAGTAAGTTTTAGCCCTTACTAAACACTTCACACAGCAATTATGACAAAATTTCACACAAATGGTTCATATTTTATATGACTCTGGATAAACATGTAACCTGAAAACATTCTGAGTGGAGGAGGTGGACAACCACAAGGAGGTGATTTTAGTTTTACATATCATAGATTAAACTACCCACCTATTCCTTACGTTATCACAGAATTAACTAAAACAAACAACATATTGTACATTGTTTTCTTTATGTATGAAAAACAGACTCGGTGTCACTGTACTGAGGCTTGATACAACAGAATCCAGGCCTGATTAGCAGAATAAAGGAATAGAAATACACAGAGATTTATAGCAGAGGCTCAGGCAGACAGACCAAAGCAGTGAGGATACAGCAGGTCAGAGCTAAATGACACCCATTCTATCACTGTCTGCCTCAACAGTGCTGAGGAAGAGGAGGGAGGAATATGACTGAGAGGTTCTGAGAACAAGCAAAGCCAACATCAAAGCTGTTTAAAGGCTGACACGAACATATGGGGCCAGTAAAACCAGCTACTGGCTGTTGGTGTTGGTCTGCTCTGACATGATGGACAAGATTCCGTTTGACTATATACTGTACATTTACTGTATTAATGATTCAAATTTACTGACAATGCTATAATATTACTTTTCAATTTTCAATTTAATTTTTAAACATACAAATTTAGAGACTATAAATGATGGGATGAAATAACAAGCATGACAAACAAAAAATAAAAGTGTTGACCTGTACAGGAAATGACAGTCACAACAACCAAAGCACTTGGTTGTACACACACAAAACACCATCAGGGTGATGGTGTGAAGAATGAAAAAAGAGTGTGAGAGAGAAGTTAAAGCCCTGTGTTCTTGTTCTGTGTACTTGGTGGCCAACAAATTTTCGTTTTGAAATGAGAAAACCAAAAATGGGGAAACAAGCTTAAAGCAGAAAAAAAACTTAAAGCAACCTGTTTCACGTTTGTTATTTTGGTAATAAAACAGAAAATGACAAAACGACCTGTTATCTGTTTTTTCTTGATGTGATTCTCAAAGGAAATCAGGAATTGAAATACCTGTGTGGAAATCAACTTTTTCAATTTTTGATTTTTTTTTTGGTGTGACCCGGAAGTTGTAAATAGTTTCCTTCCAAATATGTAGTATTATGCCCCCTCCTGACAGATATAGGACCCTGCCTGTGTAGATTCACACCATTGGCTTTCACAGTAAAACTATATCAGGTGTAATCAATACATACATATATAGTAATGTCAGACTATGGGAAAATAGATTATATTGAGAAACCCTGAGGTCTGTGCCACTCACCTCTATGCTGGCAGAGAACGGCTAATGCTACGATGATAGAAACTTTACTTTACTCATTTAAAGTACTTATGGTGACTAATGAATATGATGCCATTCATATGCCTGGTTAATGTTACACAATGTCGAGTTTTATATGATGTAATGCGTGATCGCGTTCTACAAATAAATCCAACATGCCATAAATAATAGCCATATTATTTGTTTGGTTGGCTGTAAATTTCTGTTATTGATTAGTCAGACTGGCTATGATGGTTGGGCTAACGAAGGCTATTTTAGTTCACAGTCAGAATAAGAAATTATTTTATTGTTGCTTGTTTCCCAACTTTGATTTTCTACTTTCAAAATGAATATTTGTCATACCTCCTCCAACATGAAAGTGATTCCATAGAGCAGAACTGAATGTTATAATTGGAGCCATCCTGTTAATTTGGTTTTGGTTATTTCCAGGTGAAAACTGGGGTAAATATAATTGATTAATAACTTTTTTCTAGATGCAGTTTATTTTTGATTCATCTGTATTTTCACAAACTTTCAATGTGTCACAAATTTTACAGGATTGTGTTTCTAGCCAAAACTGTACAAAATGAAATCCTTAACAAAAAGACAGTCGTTGACAATAGTTTCCGGATTGTATACTTTGGGGAGAACAAACGTGCCCACGGTTTGTGTTCAAATTAAATTTTTGGCCTGGTGATGGCATTTCAGAAAGGGTTAGGATTTCCTCCCAGAGCTTTTACACTTTGGAGACCAGAGATGTGTCTGAATTCAGGGGCTACATCTTTCAGAGGAAGCGGCCTATGAAGGCCAAACCAAAATGAGACGTCTGTCTTCGCAGAACTTCTGATTTATCTTTGGCTTTTATTCAAAGAGTTCTCTGTTTGAAAAGTGAGTCATCACTGCTGCACACTGAATCTTGGGATAGGTTGGGAATCAAAAGGATCCACCAGGAAACGAAGGATGATTGTCTCGGCCGCATTTGAAGGAGTCTTCCGTCTTCAAATGCATCTCTTGACCCGGCCCCTGAATTGAGACACAGCTCATGAGTGTGTACAGAAAATCCGATTAACATCTGGCCAGCTGTCATAAAGACACCCACAACATCATATCATCATGTTAAAAGTGTGACCGCCAATTGCCTTAAAACCAGCACCAGTTCTGCTTGGTACACCTGCACACAGTTCTTGAGGTTGGTTGTTCCAGGATCTTGGAGAACCTGCCTCAGTTCTTCTGTCTAAGTGTCTTCTGTCTCCTCATGAGTCCATGATGCTGAGATCAGGGCTCTGTGGGGACCGGACCACCTGCTTCAGGACTCCTTTTTCTTCTGGTCTCTGAAGAGCCTACACTCCCTGATGGATAGGAATCCAAACATCTAAAGAGCCTGAAACATCTGCACTGTATACAAACAAAAATAAGAAGCATTATATGTCAGCTGTTTGATTCCAGAGTTGTTGGTATATTTGGGATTGTGCACTCACAGGGTGGTTGGGGTGGAACATTTCAATTTGAGCACAAGAAATAAGGTGATGGAGGCAGAGAGAGCCACGACAGAGGTACTGGAGCAGGGATCTGCTGGTGAAAGGCAGGTCGCTGTGCAGAGTTGAAGGAGTTAACACTGAGCTGTGGTTAATCTCCTCAGGGGGACTTTGGGGCAATATCCAGTTAGACTGGAATGTGAATGTGTGTGATTCTGACCAGGGGCTGGCACAACTGTCTCTCACTCCTCCTGCAGAGAGCCCTATGGTTGCTCCTCTCAGCAGTGTTATTTCTCCCCAGCACCCTATTAAAACTGCTCTCAACACATGGAACTGGCTTCGACCACGGTAGACAAGCAACTCCCTAGAGCCTAACCACTGACGCTTGAATCCAAACCACACAAGACCTCAGAGTACACAAGCGTTATACTGAAAAATTACCTCTGCTCTCTGTAGATGTTAGGCAGTCAGATTCAAACTTTGTAAGAGGAAAATTCAATTTAGTCAAGATGTGTCAGTCCAAAGATTTCGCTCCAGATACCTCAGCATTTGAGTTCCAACATGTAAAATGGTGTGGTACCAATACATCAACACATCTCCAAAAACACATAAATATCTAAATAAATACATACATTTTAAAGTAAGGTGACCAGATATCTGAAATGAAAACTGGGGACATTTCCAGTTTGATGGTCAATATATCATTAAAATATCCAATGTTTTTACCTATGAAATAAAAAAGGGGGACAGTCCCAGTTTCATGTATTTTTACCCTGGTAACTGTTGTACAGTAATAAACTATGGTGAGGACGACTGAGAAAACAATGACTCCCTACCTTTGGAGCAGCCATGAAGCCCCATTGTTTAACTATTCCTTAATTATTTATATGCCTTTAGTTCATAAGAGTCCTCAAAACAATCAAAGGCATTTTTCATAAAAGTATTCAATGTTTTGAATATTGTCATGTGAAGTCCATTGCAGAAAGTCGGGAAACTTGTTCTTCTTTACTTCTTCCAACATGAAAACTATTTTTTCAAGTTCCGGCTAGAGGGCTTTGAGTATGTTTGTTTTAGTTAGTTTACTGCCTAGAGACCACAAAAAACTGATTGGACAACTCTATTTCAATGGTTTTAGCTTAATTTGTGAAGCCACCTCTATAGTGAGCAGACAGCCCCCTCTGTTGGCCAAAACAAGCACAAAGCTAGATGCCTGTTTTTAATTTACATTTAAAAACAGGGCCATTTCCAGGGGCAGGCCATCAAAAACAGGGACTGTCCATGGAAAACTTGCCACCCTATTTTAAAGAGGCTTTTGTGAGTTTTGCTAATGCTACATTAGCAGCTGTTTATTTACCAGTCTAGAAGAAACATTATGAGTTCAGCATCACATCAGTGGTGAAAAGCAACATCAATGTTAACTCTGGTCTCTATCACATCTTTTCTCCTACTGGAGTGAGCTAGTTCTGCCCCTCACTTTATTATAGCCTCACTACAGCTTCCAGTCTGTCCTGATGACATAGCTATGTTTCGTTTTTGAGGATCGCTTTTAGTGTCAATAGGATAGATAGGATAGATACCAGTTTCCGTTTCTCTCTATTATGTTGGACTCATGGTAGAACTGTACGTGCATGTTCTGTTGTCATGAACACACAGAAGTGCACACACTCTTTGCCTTTGCTTTTGTCATGTCTTGCGCACTCAAACATGGACCAACGCTCAGCGCAGGGCAAAGCTCATAGATCACCTGTGCCATTCCAACACATAAAAGCAACAATATACAGCATTGGTGGTTCACCTTATGGCGCACATACCATTTAAGTTCAGTCCTTACAGCATGGGTCCAAATCCAGCTCGTGCCATTTTCTGCATGACATCACCTCTCTCTCTCCCAGCTTTCCTGTCTCTCTCTCACTGTCACTATCACATTAGGAAAAGGCAAAAATGTTCAAAAATAACATAAAAAAGATAAATGATTCCTGCATGAAACAAGATTAATAAAGCCACTTTTTGTTCTGCTTCACTTGCTACACACATGCTTCAGTTGGGAATCAAACCCAGGTCTCATAGGTAGCAGGTATAAATTCCTACCTTCCTTAAAATGATTGATAACTTTTTGCAAATCAATTAGTTGCCATTAAAATGTATTAAGATTTAGTGTATTTTTGATGCATATACCTCATAAATCATGACACTGCTCTCCCCTATATGGAAATACATAAGTCGATTTTAATGATAAAAAGTATCGGTATTGGTATTACTGTTAAGTCTCCAATATCGGAGATTCTGGCCCTGTATTAATTGGTATCAGATGGAAAAGAAATTTTGTGGTATCGCCCACCCCTACAGTGATGGCCAAAGCTCTTGTCAAGCAACAATCACCTCGAAGAAACCATGTTTGGCAGCAGAGAAAACTTACAAATAGCCCTTTTAAATGTAAAGTTTTAAAAAGACTACTAACTGTTAGCTAAAACCAGTAAATAACATAGAGCTGCAAATAAATCAAGGTTTAATATCTTCTTAGGAATGTCGTAGGATGGTGTGTTAATCAGTAATACACCTGTTTTGTTTTCTTGCAGTCAAATAAGTCTGTGTGATTGTAATTACAGACTCCCAAATGTATCTATTTGAATAAAGAACCAAATCCACCAGCCTCTGCCAACTGCTTTTGTTCATATGCAAATGTGATATATGTACATATATTGAATTTACATACATGAAATATATGTACATATAAAATAAAAATATATATGTAACTACACAATGCCATTTCTGGAGAAATTGCAGTGATATTGCTGGCTTGTCGAAAAGTTGAAGCTAAACTGCGATGCTGGCTGCTAAGAAAAATCTGAAGGTGATCTTCATTATTTTGAAAAGCCAGCCAACATTTAAAATAGAGCTGCAATTAAATCTGCCAGCCTGCCTTCCTGTCTGTCATTGCAGAATCAGTAAGAATGACAAACTGAAATTAACTGCCAAATGTTTCCTGACTAAAACTGTACTGAAACATATTTCAAGTGAAAACTGAGGTGTGTAAATCATTGTCTGTATTTAGTATTGGAGCAGTCTGTGGCTGGACTTTGACAGAAATGTCAGTAACGTGGTTGATAAACACCACATCACCATCAGGTGATTTGAATCAGCTGTGCCCCCACTTAGACCACTTTAGATAGAC
Organism: Seriola dumerili; assembly: GCF_002260705.1. Taxonomy (NCBI): domain Eukaryota; kingdom Metazoa; phylum Chordata; class Actinopteri; order Carangiformes; family Carangidae; genus Seriola; species Seriola dumerili. The sequence continues at coordinate 14,875,478 of NW_019174272.1, read as the reverse complement.
ATGTTTAAAATTAATGATAAATTGATAAGAAAACATACATAAGCATGTCTGTTGTTTTAATAAACTTGCATAAATATGTATAATAAAGATTCATCATATAGGTACTTTTTAATAAATGTACGTATAGAAAGTTTACTGTGGATGTTTCATATATGTTATAAACTTATATCTTAATATAACAATATATATTAATATCCCCTTATAGGTGACATATATGGCAACATCACTCTTGGTATAGGGACATGTCATATATTACATTTCTGTATCTTTCAAAATAGCTGACACATTTAACTTAGCACCACAGTTTTAACAATAGTTTTAATATTAAGCAGATACTGCAGTTTAGGATTTCTTTAAAATGTTAACAAACAAACTATGAAGGTAAAACATTTCTCTCTTTGCTAGCAAATTATTCTACTCAGTAAAAATTCACCCTGTTACAATGCAAATGAAGGAATTTTGAAGGAAGTTGAGATAGCGTCAGCATTTTTCAGCTTTACAGAACAAATCTTCTCAGCATAAGGGTCCTAAAACAAATACAGCCAATATGTTAAAATGGCTCTGAAGACATTTTTTAAGCAAAATGGCCCTTCATCTAAAGTGTAGTGGTTTTTACATGGTGGTTAAGGGGCTTACTCCAGTGGGTTCCTCTCAGTAAACTTCAGGGGGTGTGTCTCCATTTCCGTTGTGAATTATGCTAACGTTAGCAGATGGTAGTGATTTGCAGAGGGCTACTCTTTGTGTTACAGGCAGAGCTAACACTGTATTGGTATTTTTGTTTTAAAATGCTACAATGCACAAATCCTTTAAAGCTTTAATGAGAAGGCATTCAGGTCGTCACTTGGTGACAGAGGAGAAAATAGTGTTGTCTTATTATAAGAGTTTCATATTCTTAAGTAATTTTGTAAACAGTAGTTTTACTGTTTGGTAAATGGGGGCAACAAGGCGCTTTAACACTGCCAAGGTTAGAGGTTAAAATGTAAGTGGGCTACTCATGCTACAAATTAAACCAATGATCTAATAATTCACTACATGAAACCCACAGCAGAAATCAATATCAAACTGCTAAATGAAACTGGAGGATATGAAGCCGTGGTTCAGTTGGAAGTCTTGTTTTTATGTCTTCTCCTCTATGAGGCCATGATTCCCCAGGGTTTGTTTACCCTCTTGTATAAGCATGTGGAGCGTTATGTCGAGCGAATGTGCAGCACAGAAAGCATTCCCCTGCAGTTTACTGTGGGCTTGGCTGGGTATGGCAGATGTCTGCAACAGTGCTCCACTCCAAGTTGAGGGCTCCATTTCAAAGGCCTGTTTACTGGCAAGCCTTAATAGGAAGTGATCTTAAAGTGTTCCTTTAAACATGTCGGAGGCTAATGGTTTAATTTGCTCTGGGTATTACTCTGTCTAATGAGATTTAGCATGTGCTCCCAACTGCACTGCTGAAACACTCATCTTTTGGAAAGAGAGACATAATTTCCTCTGTTCATTTATTACGCTGCGCGTCATCAGATTTGATTTTTCTTCTTCTGATGAAGTGTGTGTCTGTGTGTAGCCAACACACTGCTGAAGTGTGTCTTTATAGCTGTGTGTTGTGTGTGCAATGTGTATGTACATGTATTTTTAGATTTGTCTTTCTATTGTATAATGTTTGACCTGCTTATTAGTGTATGTGCTTAAATATATTACAAAGACTTTATATCATTATTCTGTAGCACTTAGCGACTAGTGAGTTGCTCAGCCTGCAAATTGTGCCATTAATTTGCTTTAGCACCGTGTTTGTTTGTGTGTGTGTGTGTGTGTGTGTGTGTGTGTGTGTGTGTGTGTGTGTGTGTGTGTGTGTGTGTGTGTGTGTGTATGTGTGTGTACACTACAGCAGAGTTCGGTGCAGGACTGAACAGTGATGGATTGGGTCCCACAGGCCTCTGGTGTGTTCATTTCCAGAGTCCAGCCGGTGGCTCAGGTCATCCCAGGGATCAAAGGCTACGACTGGATCACGGCAGCATCCTTCCCACTGGTCCAGGGACTTACATCCCCCTTCCCCCACCACCACCCCAACCCCCTAACCCCCCCTTTCTCTCTCTGGATGAAGACAGTTAGAAAGTTATGTTCTCCTGTGTGACAGCTTCTTCATCCACCTCTCTCTGATAGAGGACACCCTATTTTTTTTCCTCATTTCACTTATTGATATTGAATACTCATGTTCAAGCTGTCTAATTCTCGTGAGTACCATAAACAGAACAAGCAGTGAAATTTACAGTTGCAGCAATGGGACATCATGTAATGAAAGTACATGTTATTGCATGTCTGAGCTATAACTTTTCTTTTTCTTTTTTTTCTGTTTTTTAGATATTTCGGATATTTCCAAACAATGTATCTCAGATTTCAAACTGAATGTATATGACATATAGGCCTACTGGTGTTTGTTTCAGATCTCAGAATACTTCTTAACAAAGTTTACTTATATAGAAAAGAAAAAAAAGGCAAAAAAAAGGAACCATGAACATGTGGGGAGTGATCTTTTCTCTATAACAAAATTATTTATTGATTCGGTAAATAAAATCAGACCTATTGGGTGTTACATAGTCCAGTATGCAGTATATTGTTCCAATTTATGATTGACAAATGCTGTCATCGTCTCTATTTTATAAATGTCTATTGTAATTTCCTTATATAAGAATTTCCTGGTAAGATTCTTTTTACCTGCCACCAGCAGTATATTCATTAAAAATGTATCTCTATTCAACCAGTCTTGTGGTATACAGTATATCCAAAATATATTGTCTCCATTTCTAGGGCCTTGTGTATCTTTCTCCAATAGTCTCTGATGACAGGTTTCAACCTTCACATACAATCCCATTTTTTCCTACAAACCCAACCAATGCCGAGTCAACGTTGCCATCTTTACAGACCAACACCACTTGGCTACTGTGAGTCTTCCCCGTCAAGACAACAGCACAACTCGTGAACTTACCTTTTCAATGAAGATCCAAAAAAGCAGGAAGAGTCGAAGACCCTGATAATGAAAGATCAAAAAAGTAAGAGCCATGATGATGTATGGTGGAGAAATGTAATGGGTGCCATAGATTTTTTTTGATGCCAAAATATTATACATCTCTGAGTCATGATTTTACAAGTCTGCAAAGATTGAATTATCTGCTCCACTGTCAAGAAACATGGGAGAAAAACAGCAGATTTAGCATGATGGTACATGGGTCTCACTATACACTGTATTTAACCTTGCATGTACACTATGCATAACTGGATAAGGTTAAACAGTTGAATCACAATCAAACTTTTTACTGAACAATACTGAATTTGAGAAAGAAATAATGCAATAACATTTGTGTGGTCCATTAAGATTAATTGTGATTTAGTTTTCATAACTTCTAAAAGTTCTCAGTGTCTCAGTTTTGAAGTAAGATGATGATTTTGATGTCTACATTTAGGATGAAAAGGTGTGTAAGTCCTCAATCTTTTACAGTAATTTAACTTAATACTTTTGAAGGCACTCAAGCAAGCAATCATAAATCTCAGTTGATATATATACATATATATATATATATATATATAGGTTATAGGCCCGTACAAGTTAGCTAAATGTATATGTATATGTGCTAAAATATAAGATAAGCAGCCCAATTGGCCCTTCCCCAAAACACAGCCAATTTGATACTTTCATTTGGAGAGTTGATTAATTTTAAATCTGGAGACTTTTAAATCTTTTAATTAGAAAACTTCATAGAACTCAACAGTCCTCCTCGGGGGCTTTAACATCAGCCCCTAGCTTTTTCTCAGTGTGGTTCCCATCTCACTAAACGGAGTATGTGAGGGGTTAGATGCTGGGGATAAGCTCTTGTGGGTAAAGCTCCATGAAATGGAGCAATGGGATTATGGGGTCCATATACAAGTCTCCAGCAATCCTCTCTGAAATGGGTCTCCCCTCATTCAGAGTGTCTACGTTTCATCTCTTTGTGTTCTGATCTATTTCTCCTGAATCCAATAGGTTAGATTGGTGCTTGTCAACAGAGACACCAGTGGTGACCTGTAGGCAGAGTGACTCACCTGTACAGAACTTGCAGATACAACACATTCACAACACAACTGTTGTCTTGGTCTGAGTCAAAAACTCATTGAATATATTGATAAAAATCATGTAGATTTGATGCATATTGTTGTATTATCATTACATTTTAAGCAGCAGTGTCCCTCCTGGGCCACTATAGGTCAGCAAGTTCACCTGTGGCCTTCATGATATCCTGCAGTGGTAAAGTGATGAAATTCATAATAAAAATGAGCAGAACCATGTTCCCTCCACAGGGATGGAGATGTGACATTGAAAAAACAGTGATCTAATACTGAAGTAGAGTTTTAAGGACAAAAAACTGACCAGTAGTAATTTTTGAAATAAATTTAATTTTGACATACTATATAAGTTGTTTGTCTCCCCCTTCTGATACAAACTATAGGACCATTTCCTGAATTAAATGCCACAAATTAACTGTCACAATATGTCACAATATGTCACAATAAGCATGTACTGGGCCTAATATATACCGAACAGAGGCATCCTGCTGTGATCTTTGCTGCTGTTGTTGTTGCCATTTTCAGTGAGTCATGTTCTGTTACTTAGTTTTAGTTACTACGTACGTTTTACAGTTTGCTTTCAGAACCTTCACACTGGTTAGATGAAGTGGTGCTCACAAGCGCAGGGGGTTTGGCGAATCAGAGGAAAGTTGGCTTTTAAGGCCTGAGCTAATATTGTCTGTTTCAGTCCGCAGCTTAGCTGAGGGTTGCATCACAGGCAGTTTGATATATTGATTTATGTGTAATGTAGCATTTTTTTCTGAGTAATGGTTGGAGGAGAAGCTTGTTTTGGCTGTTTCTATCTTTCTGCAGCTTCATGATTTGTCAGACCGTCAGCTGACGTCTTTTGCACCCAGTGGCAGGAGTTGGTCGCCATGGTTACAATAATAAACGCTCATGGTTTGGTTAGGTTTATGCACAAAAGCTACTTGGTTAGGTTTAAGAAAAAGATCATGGTTTGGGTTAAAATAAGTACTTTCTTAACATTCGATGATCTTTGTTGTCATGGTTACCATAATAACAACATGGTTAATGGTCATGCCTGAAACAAACAACACAAATTGCTGCTTTCACACAGGAATCGAACACCGTTCTCCTCTGAGAGAGCTCCTGTCATAATTACTAAGACCACTAGATGTCGCCTAGCAACGGTGGGTCATAGTTTGCTGCTGCCCAGACGACCTATGGGCTCGTTTGTCTTTGATACTTTATGAAACTGGTGTTTAGATCAGTAAATGAATAAATGAAGTGGTTACAATGACTCACTGTGTTGTATGAGATCAGTGTGATTAAAGAGACATTACTGTAACAAAACAGACATTCATATGAAAAAAAGGAAATGAAAACAGAAATAACCTAATATCAGCTGTCCTGCCAGCAGGTAAATCAAACCCACTCTGAGCGTGTGCAGTTTTGACCGGGGTCTTCTGCTAATATTAAGCAGTCATTTGTGTCAGGAAATGATCTATAACTTATCCTATCAGTGGCCTCTTCACAGCATGGTGCAGAGACAATCTCCAAGCCAAACTAGCCCTTCTCTCTCTCTCAGCTGCTATCTTTAAATTGAAATATTGTGATTATTCCCCTGGTTCAGGGGAGGCTAGCTGTAATCGCCAGACAAATGATGTGGAAAAGCAATAAAAAGCTTCTCCCGGGAGACTCTTCTAGCTGGCCGAGTGACACGGGCCGTGAGGAATACGAACTGCCGATGTGTCTATAGAGAGTGATCCAAGTTGTAGCAAAGCACTGCCTCAGAGCCATAGATCTGCACTGCTTAAAGGGGATTTGACTAAACAAATGGCAGCATATGGTAGATGAGAGAGAGGAGGCGAGTGGAGAAAGGGAGAGGTGGCATTGTTTTCAGAGAGAAGGGGGGGGGTTGTAGTGAGAGGGGGTCCCGTATCTCTCCTCCCCTCTTCAATCTTTCATTATGTTGTCACACTCTAGCTGCATGCTTCCAGTAACACTTTAATTAGCCTCCATGAGTTTAATTGTGCATGTATGTCTGCCAGCTTGTTTTGCTGCGTAAATCTGTCTTGTTTGTTTTTTTCTCACTGCTGCTGCCTCCGCTGCAGGAAACACTCTGCACCTTCAGCCTAAGCCCTCACCTTTTATTTTCATTTCTTTACTCACAACGTACTGTAGGTAGAGGTTGTCTGAAGTTACTGTCTCATGTAACCTTTTTTTCACATTTCAAGAATGCATGACAACGTTTTTGATCTTACTCCATCAATAGATTCTTGTGACAGATGGTTGAATTAAACTTTACTGATGGCATTATTTGAACCATTTGTTCAATTAAAACTGAAGTCCTGAGACTGTCCTGTACAAAACGAGCCCATAGGTCATCGGTGCAGCAGGTTATTATGACCCATAGTTAGGTTTTGTTGCTAGGCGACATCTAGTGGTCATAGTAATGATAGGACAGTAACAAAGGTAAACGTGCGGTGACAATGTATAAAGAGAGTCAAAGACCATGTCAGGAGGAGGTTGTGGTGGAGAGTGGTGTTCGATTCCCATGTGAAACCAGCTGTTTATATTGTTTCTATTATCCATGACTGTTTGTTGTTATTGTTGTAACCATGACAACGGAGATTGTCTAATGCTGAGGAAGTATTTATTTTAACAGAAATCACCATCTTTTCCTAAACCTAACCAAGCCATGACCGTTATTATAGTAACCATGGTGACAAAGGTAGGCAGGCCGCAATCGGTACAGTTGGCATGTTTATTATTGTAACCATGACAATCAAGGTCCGGTAGGCCGAATGCTGTAGGGGCGCTATTCCATGAGACACTACTATGGGTCGTATCAGGGGGTTGACGGTTGTTCAGGTTGGAGGAAGTCGGGCTTTTATATGATCATATTTCATGTTTATATCGCAATTTTGTAAAATAAAATCAATCAATAAATAAATACCTGAAGAGTGATATAATGTGTTAGAGCGTGAGTTATTCACACTGTAAAGCCTCTGAGACAGATTTGGAATAATTAAGTTGACTTGACTCAATTTATAAGCATATTACATTATATAATAATAAATATAAAAAAGGGAAAAATTCCTAATGGATGAGAAATATTTTTTTTCTTGTATTTTTGTTTGTGAGTCAGCATTTCAACAAAGTCTCTCATGGAAATCTGAATGAAGATTGAATATGTGTGTCCAGTCGTGGCTCAGCATGTAGAGGAGGTGAAACACTGTCACGCTTCTCACTGACAAGCAGACCACACTCACACATCCTGATACAAACAAGCAATCAGAGCAGCTCTGGAAGTCCTCCTCTGTTTCTCTTCTTCCCTTATTCTTTGTGGCGAAACAAGGAGTGGGCAGGTTTTCTGGCTGTAGGAGGTTTAGCAGCCTGGAGCTAACAGGAGCATCAAACCACCGCTGTGTGTTTCCAGTGTGTGTGTGTGTGTGTGTCTGGAGCTGCTGTGTTGCTGTTGGTGCTGCTACCACTTGCCTTCGTCTCCTCCCTTCTCTGGCCTAATCAGCAAAACAGCCTCAGCTGCCCCTTCGGATCCCCTGCCAGGGTCCCTATCATCCTCTGATCAAATATTAATGTGTGATACTGAGGTTGCTCACTAATCCAAAGCCAATTAATATTATCTGTCAATTATTTACAGATCCTGAGGTGCGGAGGCAGATCCCCGAGGACTATATCGACCAGGTTCAGAATACGTAATTGACTTCCTCTTTGCCCCCCCCCAACACACACACAAACACACACCAGGCCCAGCCTCCCTTCATTCTTTCTTCCTCTCCCCATCTTGCGTACTTTCATTTTTTCCCTCTCTTTTCATCTCCTCCTTCCTTTTTTGTTTATGTGTGTCTTTTAAAGCCTAAATGCTTGTCTTTTCAGTGTTTCAGGGCGAACAGCGCAGGATGCTGCCTGGGCATTAGCATTGCTGATATATCTGACATTGCGGGATGAGGAGGTTGGCGGGGGTGGGGGTGAGGGGCTGGTGGAGGGGGCTGCGCTTTGCCAGGGCTTTGTGTCTGACTCTCATACATTGCAGTCAGGGAATACTGTTATTAGTTTTTATCAGTGATGTGCAACAACATGACATATGTTTCAAATCCCCACGCCTAGTGATTTGGGTTGTTAGCTCCAATTACTTCCATTGTTATTCCAATAGATGCTGAATTTGCTGTTGGCATGCATTTTCCCTCATGGAGGTGGCCTTGCAAGGTAGGAACTTGGTTGACTAATGCATAAAACTACACACCTACACACACACACTTACTGTTTTTGTCCTTTACTTTCTCTCTCAGTCATGTGATGGCTGAGGGAAGCGGCAGCTCGGTGGTAATGGAGTTTTCACCCTTAGAAGTCTCTATTTCACACGGTACAGAGACTCTGCTGCTGCCTCTGCCTCTTTTAGCTTATGTCGTTGTCTGCGCAGGGAGGATGGGGGGTCAGGAGGGCCTGCTAGTGGTGATGGCGTTTGGGGCAGGGGTGGAGGGGAGACTGGCATCTGAGAGGGAATAATGATGGACCGCCATTTGGATCCCTTGAGCCGCAAAGCCGGCTCTTCTGCCTCTACAGAATAGGAGAGAAAAAAGGCCGCAGAAGAAAGGCGGGATGAAAGAAGAGGGGAGTTGTTTCTGACAGTGTATTTGTGCTGTTACTAAACTCCCATCACCTCCCATAATGCACTTTGACCTGCTAGGGCCTCTAATTGGCTGGCTCGGTGAGAAGTCACAAAATGTTGAGGTTTCAGTCCACTCCTCTGTCTTCTAATTTTCCATCTCCGTCCAGCTCGTGTTGTGATGTACGGCTGGTTTTTGCCGTGCGGCACATGTTGCACTAACTAGCTCCTCTGCCCCGAGTTCTGTCTTCGTCAGGTCTTTGTACGCTGCTCTTTCTAATAAATATAGCGGAGTTGTTTTGCTAGTGTTATCCCAACCCCACCCCCCCCCACCCCCCATCCCCCACCCGTTAAACATGAGCTAGAAGATGGCTTCCTCTCGTTAGTCGTGGCTTCAGCGCTCAGATCTCACTGTTTGTGGGAGCGGTTTAATCTGATATGTAAATACAGTGTTTGATCCAAAGCGATAGTCTAACGAGCAAAAATCTCTGCTTTTCTCCGCCTTTCCTGCGCTGGTAATTAAAACAAAGCCTGTTTGGGCTTTTCTCCTCCATCTCTTGTCGTTTCTGTCTGTCTCTTCCTTGTCTTTCTGCCTCTTTTCCTCTCCTCTATCTCTCTCCTTCCCTGCCTCTCTGTGTCTCTTTGACATGAGTGCAGCGCAGTCTTGATTTTTACACATTTCATCCTTTACGCCAGGCAGCTGCTGCATATTTTGTCAGAGCTGTTGCTGTGAAGTACGTTTGTCATATTGGAAACGCAATGTTTGAAGCCAGGCTCTTTTGAAGTGGCTGATGTGAGGTTGTTTTAACTGGAAGGCAAAGGGACGGCAGTAGCCTGTAATGGGGGAGTATTCAAATGACTGACCTCTAGATGACAGACCCAACCAACTGCGCTATGAATAAACAGCAGCTTGATGTGGCGCTTTACGCTGCGCTTTGTTCAGGTGTTGATATTATGTTCGTATCATACTGCCTGCTAAATGACTGAAGGTCACTGGTGTCTGTGGGATGGCGCTGGGATCCATTTAGCTGAGAGCTGAACAGTGAAAAGACCACGAGTGAGTGCACAGAGCCAGTCCTCCTGGTGAGGTGCGTGTGTGTGTGTGTGTGTGTGTGTGTGTGTGTGTGTGTGTGTGTGTGTGGTGCCGATGACTCTTCAGAACCATATGAAGATATATTTACCTCACACATAATAAAAAAGGGATGATTTGCTTGTTTCAGTCATATAGCACAGTGAGCTGAAGTGGCGGGAAACTCGTTAAATACATCACTGATCACTGTTGTTTGACCATTTACATCTGCTCTGTATGAAGCTGGCCAGTGTCATGTTACTACTCATCATCTAAGATCCAGTTAAGTCACGACTTCTCTGTTCTGTTTCTGTGTTTTCTCTTGGTGATTTCACTTGTATTGGACAGTTGATATTTTAGAAACATAACAAACACTGAAAACATTGGAAACAGGGATGTTGTGGGTATATATGTGTCTTAACCACTTGGTTCCATACTTTCCAAGAGGCCATGTAGATTCAGCAACAAGCCTCTGTTCCAGCGACAGTCAGAGCAGCAGCCATTTCGTTTTCAGGTTGTCCGTCCATCTCATTCTTGTGGATGTGATATTTCAGTAACGCTTTGACAGAACTTCTTCAAATTTGGCATAAAACTTTCACTAGGACTCAAGGATGAACTGATTAGATTTTTGGGGTCAAAGGTCAAGATCAAGGTGACTTCACATTTTTGTGAATGCAATATAACAGGAACACCAGAGGGAACTTCCTCACTTCTGTCACTGTGACCTCACAAAACACATTTTTAGCCATAACTCATGAATTCATCAACTAATATTGACACAGTTTATCTCAAATGTTTATAAAGGTAAAATGAAGTGATGACATTCTATATCCAAAAGGTCAAAGGTCAACTTCACTATGACAACATAATGTTCTGCAAAAACACTTCTGTTCATTCTTCAGCACTGTAACTCAGGAAGGAGAGACTGTGACCATGTTTCCTGATACTCAGCTGGTTGCTGGAGGGATACAACCGTGAAGCGGTGATTCTAGTTTCATCTAGATCCACAGACAATATATTTTGCTGTTAATATGAATTTTCTGAATAAAGCAACAGCAGAAACAATCTCTGGCTGGATCACGTTCAGAGGTAATGTGTTTTTTGAATAAATGAAGCCACATTTATTAACAGCAAAGGAGTCACCAGGAGGTGGTTAAGGTGGATAGTGGTTTACAAAGTGCAGGACATGTCAGGGTCCTGTCTGTAGTTTAGGCAACAGAAACACTTTGGTTAAGGTTAATGAATGAATGAATGTTTTAGTTAAATGTAAATGAACTTTCTTTATGAAACCAGACCAAATAAACAGGATCTTTCTGACCTGAACCAAGAGCTGTGAACAGAACCAGGAACCACTGTAATGATGCAGGTGGAGATTGCACTACAACATGAGATAGCTTAATGAAAAACAATCACAGACAGGTGATACAGGAAAAACCTACATACAGTGTCTCAGTAAGGTGTAGTTCCACCATGTGTCTCCAGAACTGCTTCACTGCTCCAGGTCTCTGAGCTGAACTGGAGGATGAACCGTTCATAAACATGTTCTCTCATCTGCTGTGTTGTTGATGGTGGTGGACAGCGCTGTGAGGTGTTCAGCTGGACTGAGATCAGGTGACTGTGAAGGTAACAGCATGTGATTTCCATAATCTTTATCCTCATCAGACCATCAGAGACCCCTGTGACTCATGGATGGAGACTGTCATCCTGGAAGTGTCATCCTGGAAGAGACCCCTCCCAGCAGGATAAAAGTGATCACTCAGAACAACTTTGTATTGATGAGCAGTGACCCTCCCTCTAAGGGAAGGAGCCAGAAGATCCCCTCAATGTAAGGGTCCACCATTCATGCCTGGATCCTTCTCTTGGTCTCAAGTGTTCTGAAAAAAACAGATCTGAACGTCAGCATCAGATTTTAAACATCTTCTGAAGAATCTGTGAGTTAATAATGACAAGAAATGGAGAAATCATTAAGAAAGGGTTACACCATGAGTCACAGTTCCTCCACCTGAGTCAAGCTCACACCAGAGACACTGAAAACATGGTTGTAACCTCTGTCTGTGACTCTATAGTAGTAAACAGTAATTAATTTAGTTTGTGAAGTGCAGTGACTCAGGCTGGAGATGGATGTGTAGAAGGAGGTTCATGTTGAACTAGTTCATGTTGATGTGTGTGAACTGAACTTTGAGCTCTTGTGAACTTACACAACACTGGTCCAAACATTTAGTGTCTTTTTGTTGTTTGTAATTTAACAGATAAACTGTATATCAGAAATATAAAGACCCCCAGCTGCACCTGTCGAATCTTTTAGCTATTTAATTGTTAATTAATGTTAATTAAACCAGCTATGTTGTTAATTAATGAATTAATGAATTATCATTTAATAACTGTAATTGGTTAGATGGGTCCTCCTGCAAAGATAAAACCATCTTTTCTAACCTGAATCCAATAAAACTGATGAATGAATCCACTAAGGTTTCTTCCAGTTTTAAAGTTCTTGTTTTGTCAAACTGATTCAGTTTATTGTATCTAGAAGAATAAAAATGCTCAGTTCAATAAACATGAATTAAAATCAGATGATAAAAGTTCTTTCATGCCTCTGGTGACAGCCAGAACTAGAGCAATGTTGTTTTCAGATTGTCCGTCCATCAGTCCATACTTAATGTCCCATTCTCGTGAACATGATATCTTAACAACACCTTGATGGAACTTTTTCCACATTTGGCAGTGTCTCAAGGATGGTCTTATCGGGTTTTGGTGGTCAAAGGTCAAAGGTCAAGGTCAGTGTGACCTCAGAAAACACTTTAGCCATTACTCAAGACTTCACACAGCATTTATAACAAAATTTCACACAGATGGTTCATATTTTCTGTGACTCTGGATAGGAACAGGGATGTAACCTGGAACTAGTCTGAATGGAGGAGGGATACAACCACAAGGAGGTGATTCTGTTTCCCTGATCACAGGTACAAACTTTGACATGAAGAAAACTGATCCGGATCATTCAACATTTCACAATCAGAAAACCTGTGAGGGTAGAAGTGATTTCATAAGGAGACAAGTAAAGAAAGGGACAGAAGCCAAGAAATCTGGCTCTTTGCTTTTGATACACCACCTTCAACTTCTGGGCACGGCTCTGTTGACTTGATATTCTCCTAATTAATTTGTCTGCAGTTGGGTTACCTTGATGAAAGATTGCGTTTGGAGGGAGAGAACACCTGGTAGCATATGCTGCAGGGACTGATAGCACGGCAACAGAGTGCCAGGTGCAGATAACAGACAGGACGATTCAGCAGATTGTGTATATGTTTGGGAGGGGAGAGGGCGCGCACACACACACACACACACACACACACACACACACACGTACGTTTATATCTGAAACACTCGCACAAGTGAATTACACGTCAGGCAAACAACTTAATTTAAAGGTAATTGTTATCTTTTAACCGTTTAGACCCTGTCTTCTAAAAATTATGTTGGTTTACAAATGATTTATCAAATATGTATGATGACTGAGTTGTGTTGTAATAATAATAATAATAAAAATAATAATAATAAGTATTATTATTATTATATATAGGTAAGATAAAATGCTTAGTAAAAACGGGCCCTGCTCTGTAGGCCCACGGTTTCGGAGATGTTCTGCCCCAGTAGGTCCGGTGTTGGGCCAGAATTGCTGTAATAGCAATATTGACAGTATTTCGGGTGTTTCACATCATTTTTATTTTTATTTTTTTTTAAAACAGGGCTTGCCTGGGGAAGTCAGATGCCTGTCCAAGAAGTCTTCTCTGGCTGGTCCAGTGCCAATATTTAGGCACCACTGCAGGAAACATTGTGCCCTCTCTGTAGCAAGGCAGAAATGAGGATGTGGAGGACAGATTGGTGGATGGGCATGTAGTGTGTTGGCTTGTGCACCGTCACAAACCTATAACAGAAAAACTGCAAACATGATCTTTCTGGTTTCAGTTCAGCTGCCTAATCCTGACCAGACCTTTATTTCCCATAATCAGCATCCATCCCTTACATTAGTTGCAGATGTTATAGGAAGCAATTATTTGACAGTTGGCATTGATGTAAGGAGGTTAGCATTTAACGCTATCTAACACAAACACACACACGTCACTAACACGTCACAAAGTTCCAGAAGTCCTGACGGCAGGTTTTAAGGTTCAGTTTCTGAATACAGGCTGTGTGCATTTCTCTGTGGAAGGAGGCTTTGATGCTTTCACAGTATTAATATAGAACCTAGACCTGATCTATAATCACACTACACATTGACAGAGACCTCTAGACTGGATGGAGCTTTAATATATTCATTATTTACTGTTGTGGTCTTCTATTAAATATTATTGGTGTATTATTTTTCATGACATTGCTGTGATATAAAACTGTCGAACAGGCCATACTGTCTGTATCTTCTAGGAATCTGTATCTCCATTTTTGTCTTTTTATTCTCATCATTGGTTCACAATATAACTGCTCTTAGTAAAGCTGCCTTTACTGGATGCAGAATAAACTTTAGTGGAATTGTCAATGGATAAAAATGACCGGGGTTCAGTGTGGTCGATTGATCTACACTGCCTGAGCATCAAAGTTGCAGGAAGTCTGATTAAAGTGAGTTGTGTGCATTAACATGACGTAAAGATAAATAAAAGCACAGCATCTTGTCTGCAGAGCTCCAGACTTCTGGACCCATTCTGAGTCAGAGTTTAATTAGTTTGCCTGTTTTCGGTCTTGAAAACAGTAAAGTGTGAACTCTCCTCCACCGACAGCTTCTTTCCAAAAATATCAGCCTGGAATAACCTTCCATCAGCTGGAGCCTGCAGCTCAACATTCAGCATCAGGTTTCTGTCAGGGCGTCGTGGAGCGGTGGGATGGAGCTCGGCTGGGTTTTGAAGATCGGCAGGTCCGCCGCTGAATACCACCTTGTGTTTAGGGTCCTGAGAGGAGCGCCCCAGCAGCTGCCCTCCTTCACGCCTGTTTGTCAGGAGCTGTCGATAAGTCCCACACTCACTCCGCTTTAAAGGGGAGGGGAAGAAAAGGCTGAAATAGGATGCTTCCTGCCCTTTAACATGCCAGAGGCTTCGTTAAGGGAACCTGTGAAATCAGTTTAATAGGCTGACATCACCCCTGGGCCTCCGTGACCCAGCCCTCCTGAGACCCTCCTCTCCTCTCTGATTCCTCTCTTCTTTTTCTCTCACTTTCTTCTTCCTCTTTCCTCCCCTCCATTACCTCTTCTTTCCTCCGCTCTTATTGATTTTCTCATCTTCATTCTTCCTCTCTGAACATCTCTTGTTTTTCCCATTTTCCTTTTGTTGCCATTTTCCTTTCTCACTTTTTGTCCATCTCTTCTCTCCTTGTTTTCCTTCATTTTCCATTTCCTTTCATGCCATTCATGATTTTTTGCTTTAATTCTCCTTTGCTCTCATTATCTTTTCTTTCCTGTCATATCATTTCTTTTTCCCTCCTTTCATTTGTCTTTTTCCTTCTCTTTCTTTTTTCTTTTCTCCTCCTCTTAAATCCTCCTCTCTGTACATTTTGCCTCAGCAGCAGTGTTTTGTAGTCAGACTAACAGGGGATAGCTCTATTTTTCATCCAGCTGACCTTGATGAAAACAGGGGAGCAGGTCGGTCTGAGGATGACCCTGAGTCTGCCTGAACCCACCTGACATTAGTGAATAAAATATAGCGCGGGCCTCCTGTTGGGGATGGCTGCTAAAAGGGAGATCACTCCACCTCCTTTTATTTATTCTCTTTGTCTCCTTCTTCAGACGCTAACGCCGGGAATGTGACGTTAATGTGCATACCGGTTGTTTGAACCACCGACCACAGGTCAGCCACTTTAATAGAGAGGTTCAAGCCTCTCTCAAAGGGATAGCAGCCCGACGCCTCCATTAATGTAGAGCAGGAATGTAGCTATAAAACAGCACTTCCTCATGTAAGGTTTCCCTGGGTAGAGCCGGGACCCTCGTGTTTTATCCTCTCTCCTGCCAGGAACGCTGCAGCCACAACGACACACTCCAAAAATCATTACAGCTCTGTTCATTGGTGTTTGTTTTGGATTTTCGACTGCTGACTGGGAGCGTGGAGCAGCTTTTGCTGTATTTCCAGGTTGCGCTGCAGGAGGCTGCTGGTGGTGGTGGGTTGTATCTCTCTTCTCTTCTCAGGGTTTTGTTTGACTGTTTATGTGCTGTGAATATTTTGTCTTCTAGATATGGTATGAGGATTTTGTGTGTGTGTGTGTGTGTGTGTGTGTGTGTGTGTGTGTGTGTGTGTGTGTGTGTGTGTGTGTGTGTGTGTGTGTGTGTGTGTGTGTGTGTGTGTGCAGTATGGGTCCTGACACTGCCTGGATGGTTATGGCTGCCCATGGCTGTAGGCAGGCCTTGGGGGGTGCAGGCCCTCTCCTGGTGGGGATAAAAGCAGGAGGCATCTGGCTCCAGCGGAGCTCCAAAAACTCAAAGTAGCCTAAGATCCCCCTCTCCTAGTTTAGCCAAACAAGCTGGACTAATCCCAACTATCAGGGGATGCTCTGTCAAAACAAGCAGCAGGGCCCTAAGGCAAGCCTATCCACCGAGTGGTGAAGGGCCGCAGAGAGAGGGAGAGAGGGAAGGAGGCCCTCCCATTAGCATAATGCCTCTCGGTAGCGAGCTGGTGTGCTGGCCTGACAGCCTGAGCACAGGGGCACAGCGTCTCACAGGGGGTTTGCACTCAGAGATGGGGCATCAGGGGCAGAGGGGGCACCAGTGGAGATGTGGGAGCTTTCTGGCTTAAATCAGCGAGGGGCAAAACCCAGTCCAGCCTGCTGATGGCAGCTCCTCCCATCTCCTCCTCTCTGTCTCTGTGATTCCTGTTCCTCTGGCTTATTTTTAGCAGCCTTCATCCTCCAAAAGCAGGTTGAGTCCTCTTCTCTATGAATATGTAGGCCTATGCCCTGGGCTCGCCGTCATTCACCCAGTTCACCAGCTATATCCCTACCTCACAAAGCTATTCTGGTGCTGCTGATCCTCTGTTGTGGCTACCTGCTGGAAAGCAGCTAAGAAATTGTGTCGGGGAAAAAAAAAAAAGAGCTGCTTGACACGCAACACTATAAATCTCACTCTTCCCATATGAAATATTGATTTAGCATCCTCATTATCCTCCATACATGTCTTTTGATATTCAAATGACTCTATTTTCTCTTAAAACCTTTGAAACGGCGTCACTGGTTGAAAATATGCACGAATCAAGTGAAACCATTCCATCTCCTTTTGTCATCATTCAGTGTCATTTAATTTTGTATGTGCAGAATGGCTAAACAAAACAAATAAGTTGGCTGTACGTGTCATTAGCCCTAATGGGAACATAATGGGGTTAGCTCAGGCCATGTAATAATGAATATCAATATCAGCAGCTTGGCCTTTTATTAAAGCCTTACATCATCTCTCAGACACTCAATTTGAGTGGGAACCCAGTGTCCAGGGGGAGGATGGTTTTGGTGTCCCAGCACTTCTGTCTTCAGTATTAAAGTCTTATTATTTTGTTATGTATAGTCCCAGATTGATTTATGGTAACAGTTTTGGATGTGATTCTTACATGTTGTCATATGGTATGATATTAGCAGCAGCCATAGATAGATACAGTATTTATGATTCCAGAGTGGCTGTTGGAGGCTACAGCTCAACTAAAAGATCCTTTTAAAATAGGAAACCCTGCCGTCTGCCTCGAGTCCAGCAAGTCCTGCTGGGATTGTACTTGGACTGGATCCAGTTGATTATCATTTCAGCCCACTGTCACTCATAAGGAGGCAGGTTCCCGGGCCCAATTATCTTTGAAAACCCAACCATGGAGGCTGGATGTGATCAATGAGGCCGATGCCAGCGTCGATATGCTCCGAGTCAAGCCTATTGATCAGCGGACACGTAGAGACAGACGTTTTGAGCTGTATAATGTCAGCAGGGCTGGCGGGTGAGGGGGGCTGGAGGGGAAGAGTGCCAGGAGGTGGTGGTCGTGGTGGTGTGTGTGTGTGTGTGTGTGTGTGTGTGTGTGTGGGGGGGGTGGAAGAGAAGAAGAGGGGGGTGGAAGGTGGAGGGGGGTGCGGCAGCGCTGGGAGCCTCAGGTGTGCAGCGTCAGAAGGAAGAGGTGACAGTTTGCTGGGGCCCAGGGGCCCCTAGGGAGGGGATCAGGACCTGCCCTGACTCCCAGCCTCCCATCTCACGGCAGCAGGGTGACGAGCCACCCCAACAGCCCCTCCCACCGCCGCTACCGCAATTAAAAGTCTGGCTCAGTTGCAGGCTGGAGCGCAATAAAACACAGAGCACAACAACCCTCTCACCTTACGCTCAGGGACTGGGACACACATACACACACACACACACACACACACACACACACACACACACACACACACACACACACACACACACACACCACACACACACAAAAGCTGGGACACTCTTCTTCTTCTCTTCTCAGAAACACAAATCTCCTTCTCAGATTGGCATTTCCACCAAACTTCAGTCAGAGCTTCATCTCTGAATTTCTTTTTGTACCTGATTGTGTTGGATGGTTGTTCATGTCTGTTTTGGGGCGTGAACTAGATCCAGTTCATCAACCAGAGTGTCAGTACTGGACTTTTTTTTTTTTTTTTTTTACACATTCTCTGTATTTGTTTTTAAAATTTTCATCCTAGTATCGTCTCATGGCAGCTACAGTAGTTAAGATCCGAGGGGGATTATGGCAAATAAAACATGATTGAGGTGCAATTAAGATAAAGGGGCACTTGCTACCTTTCTCATTCTGTATGGTAAATATGAAACTACAGCCAAGAAACCAGTATCTTAGCTTAGCATAAAGACTAGCTTAGCTCTGTTCAAAGGTTACAAAATCCATTCACATTATCTTGTTTAATGTCTTGAAATAAGGCTGTTGTGTTTATATGGAGGTTTTTTTTGGGACTATTTGTAGTACCAGTACTAGTTTTGCACATTTTATTTACTTCACTATAGACCAATTAAATCATTTGTAAATTGTATTCTTTTGAGCTCATTTTTTTTCCCTAAAATTTTTCAAATCATAATTCAATTCCATTCAATTCATGTTTTTATTGTAATTGCACAGTGTACAGCAAAATTATGTGTTTGCAGTGGTACACACAGTAAACATAACTACATACCATGACAAAAACTACAGTAGACACATTACAATATAATGTGTATAAATAAATAAAATCAAACAATACATAGTATAAAAACAGAGTGAGTCCATATACTCAGTTATTATTGCACATAGCTGAATTGCACATGATCAGGGTATTACATTCATCGATATGATCATACATTACATTCAATAGCACTTGGGTAAAAACTTCAGCCCCAAAAAAAAAAGATCTATGAAGCATTAAGCATGTGTTTAATTGTAGAATGAAAGCTTTTTGTTACAGTCATGACCTCAGTGTCCTCAGTATCAGCTGTGGCTGCGGCTCCATGCTAAAACACTGAGGAGACAGCTGCTACAGGTGAGATTCTCTGCATCTAGTTCTTCGTGTACAATGTGTATTAAATTAGAAAAAAATCAGCTGTTCATGCTGATTATCAAATCTGTAACACAAATCAGATTTCATCCTCTCTCTGAACACAGCCTCCAACACCTCTGCTCCAACCTGAAGGATTCTGCTGCTGGGACCAACAAGCAGCAGAAGCGTCATCATCATCTTCATGATGAAAGCACTGGTTAAAAGTCATTTCCCTAAAGTAACCTTTCTCTATATTGTTTCTAGTATTAAACTAATAATATCCTGTTTCATGTGACAGAGTGGACTCAAATATCCGAGGAAGATGAGGAAGTGAATTCAATACATCATAATCTGAGTAAAGCGGTGGAGGAGGCGGGGCTGTGATGCAACAACCATGAAGCTGTTCAGCTGTGGCATAATGAGAAAAAATGCATATAAATACTCCTCTTAGTCTGACAGCTTCTTTCTTATACACAAACACTCAACAGGTGAAGAAGAGTTAATTCCTGCTTTATCATCATGTTATTTTACTTCTTAATTCTTATAGATATTGTGGATTTAATATGAATTTTAATGAACGCAATGTATGCATTTGGTTTTATATTGATGTATGAGGTTACTGGAGAAGGAGAGTGCCAAAGGCTAAAGTTGAGGAAGATGCAGACAAGGAGGAGGTGAATGCGAATTAGAGCCGTATGTGTGTGTGTGTGTGTGTGTGTGTGTGTGTGTGTGTGTGTGTGTGTGTGTGTGAGGGAGTAGAGGGAGTAGAGGGAGGAGAGGATAGCTTATACTGGAGTCCACAACCACAACTCCTAATACAAATAATACCAGCAGAAAAAAGAAAACAGCTTCATGAATTAATCTCTCTTCTTCTTTCTTGCTAACGGCAGTCTTCCTCCCTGGCTTGAGTCTTGCTTCTCCTGGCATCAGGAAAATTAATTAGCTGTTTGTCATCCCAAGCTGAACTGCGGGAATTGGTAGAAGACCTGAGACTCACCAGCAGACAGGCAACACGAAGACTGGGATGGATTGGAGGCTGGTTGGTTGGTTGGTTGGTTGGTTGACAGACAGACAGGCCAGACTGTGACACTGCATGTGCTACAGCTGACTTCTTCCTCCCCCCTCTCTTCTTCCTCCTCCTCTTCCTGAGCCTAAAGGAGGGTTTGCCCATCAGCCCAACCTCAATGCATGCTGTAAAAGAGGCAGTGGTTCATTGTCTTTGAGAAGATGGAAGACAGAGAGGAGGGAAAGCTACCTTTTGTGATATTAGAGGAGGACAGGTGGTACTCTGTTTCACTGAGCCCTAGGAAATGCAGCCTAATGTTAGCCAAGGCTGCTTTCATGGCCTCGGGCTACAGGAGGGACTGAGATAGCAGGCAGCAGGTACTCGGTGCCATGGGGTAGATTTAGCAGCGGTGCGAAGCTTCCGATTTGGTCCCCCACACACACACACACACACACACACACACACACACACACACTATACCACTCCGTTATTTGATTGAGGCAGGTAACTTTCACCGGCTCGATCACAGTTTTAGGGAAGAGCAGATTAAGCTGAAAGTTTAGTTGTTGGCTTGACAGCGACTTGGCAGGTGTCTTAAAAAGCATCTCTGTGGTTGTTTCACACCATAGGACGTTATACACTGAGCTCAGGCACAATTTATACTTTATGAAGTAAACTAATCGACTCTGTGAATGCTGACATCTAAGGCCATTGGGTCCATTATGTTGTAAGAGTGTGTCACCTCTGTCCAACATTTCTGGATGGTTAAACATCAGCTATGCCCCAGTGATGCTTTACAGGAAGAGCAACGAGCCAGATTTAAGTAAATTAATACTGAAAATAGCTTTATTTGACATATATTTGAAAGATATAGAGACAGCAGGACAGTTAATGCAGGGACACAAGATAACAACTTGGAAAATGTATCACTGTACAGTTCTCCTGTGTCTTGCTGTGCGTCAAATACATGTCAAACAGTGTTTTTGCTGGTGGCATCTAAGACACATACCAGAGCAGCAAAAACTTTGTGTGGCTAGGGTAAAACCTACTAAATGAGATATATGTATATAAGTATATATTAGTTTTGCTATTGCTACATAGCTAATGTTAGCATTAGTAGCTGCTTACTCACCAGTCTAGAAGAAAGATTGAGTGTTCAGCATCAAACTTCATTCCTTTACTCACCAACATCTGTCTCCAGAAGTGGAGACAAATACCAACGTTAACTCTTGTCTCTGTCACGTCTTTTCTTCTACTGAAGTTAGCATGCTAACTTGCTAACTAAGTCTCCTCACTTTCTGATACTGAGTCACTGTAGTGTTCAGGCTGCCCTGAAGACATAAATCTGCTCAGAGGACAATTACAATGTAACTCATGTAAAGAAGTTGTGAGTGAAGGTAAACAGTCCTCTACAGCTCCACATCACTGTTGTACTCCAATGACTTCATGCTAGCTAAGTCTTTTGAGCAATCCGATCAAATAAATAGTATCAAGTATGCAAATATCTTGAATTTGTCTACCATACACTTCTTGTTGACTTTGTGTTTGTGATGTACTGTAGTGTAAAATTGTGTATAATATGTCTTGTTCTGTTAGTGTATAATCACCTGAAACTAAAAATCATTGTGTTTTCGTTAGCTTAGAATGAGGGAGTGGGTCTTCTTCCATGGAGCTATTTTACTACAAAAGCCCAGAATGAACAAACCAAACACTGGCTCTTACCTGAAGGCCACCGTAGGTCCTCCCTAATCTGCACCCTCACCACTAGATGCCACTAAATCCTGCACACTGGTCCTTTAATGTTGATACGGTGAAGCTCATGGTGCAACATACGTTTTCAGTTGATATTATGTTTGTGTTGACCTGATCTGAGTCCAGCATTCAATCTCTTTTACCAGCTCCTAAGAAACAATATCTGTCTTTGTAGCTGCTAAATGCTGCAGTATGTTTACCAGCTGCTCTCTGACTGTGTCTGTCTGCTGTTTGCTGTAGTGTACAGTCACTTTTTAAAGCCTTTTCTCTAAAACTCTGCAGCTAAAACAACACTATGAGAGCAGTGAAAGTCGGCAGGCAGACAGCTGAAAAATGAGCTAAAACTTGCTCTATAAAGCTCTGTGAAGAGAGGAGCTACAGAGTCAGCTGATCAGTTTCACATTGTTATTTGGAATTATTGTTATTGTAAAATATTGGTCAAGATAACTCTTGTACAATACTAATGGTAACATTTATGTTTCATATTGTACATGGTCCAGGACCATTCTCATTTATTACAATTTTGTTCTTATTTTCACAACTGTGGCCTCATATTGGTGTCATAATAATAAACTTCTATTATACTGTATATGTACTACAACATAACACTAATGGCCAAAATTTGGCCATGTGGCAACATCACTGTGAGATGAGATGAAGTTTGAAACAAACCAAACCAGTTTCCCCAAGTTATTTGAAAGAGAAAACAAAGACAAACAATAATCGGACTGTCTGTTAGAGATACCAACTTCCTGCTTCCACTCACCAGTCTTATTATCATTACCTTACATCTCTTATTGCCAATGTCTCAGTCACTTTCAGTTTGACCTCCAAATGAAGTGGTTTAGATCATCTGGATAAACTGTTGGTTTGTTTGTGATGTTATCATGTTCCCAACAATGTTATAACAATGTTATCTTGATGATGATATCTAAAACCAGAATAATCCTTTCAATAAGTCATTTCACATGTGTGTGTGTGTGTGTGTGTGTGTGTGTGTGTGTGTGTGTTTGTGTGTGCCAGTGTGTACCTGTCTTTGTTGTACTATAAGTAAAAGGACCCCTTCCATAACGTCCATCATGTGTGTGTGTGTGTGTGTGTGTGCGTGTGTGTGTGTGTGTGTGTGAGTGTGTGTGTGTGTATGGTATCCTGTATGTGTTGTCTTTGTTGTGTGCGTCTAATCCCCAGGTCCCCAGGGCTCCCGGGGAACAGCTGAAGCAGGGGCAGCGGTGGCTTGTCAGCCTGGGGCTCCCGCTGCTCCTCTCCCTTTCACTGCTCCCCATATGGTCCTGCAGCGCTGGGTCCCCAGGGGCCTGTTAGCGCCACACCACCCAGACCTGGGCCCTGCCACTAGGCCCCTCTCACCTCCTGTCTCACCCCTGTACCAGGGCCTGCCATCACCCCTTAGTCCCCTCTACCCTATCTCCCTTTGTGGTGCCCCCCCCCCCTTTTTTTTGATTGTCTGGATCATGTCTCACTATGAACCCAGATATTTCCTTCGTTTTGTTGTCTTCTTTTAGCCACACACCCCACCACCACCACCACCCCTCCTCCACTCATCCCCTACCTTTTAATTGATGTTTCTTTTCTTCCCTGCCCTCATCTGTCTCTTATTTCTCCGGGCCGTGCCCTCGTACACGGCACGGTGAAGTTAATACAGGGATTTATGGCTCCCGTTAGATGTATGACTTATCTCCTGTTCTTTCTGTTGGAAACTTTTCGGAGAAACTCTCTGTCCATCCACCGCCAACATCGCAGCGTGGCCAGCTCTCAGCATATGAAGCTGTAGTGGTACAGGCCCGGCCGGTGACCCCGCAACACCTGTGGCCCCTTGTGACACAGTGGCTCCCTGTCTCTTTAAAGAATGATTTAGACTCTGTGGGCCCTCGGCAGACCTCGCTGCTAGAAAATACTTCAGTTTATCTTCACTGATGGAGCCCCAAGCGTCTCTAAATCAGCTGTCACTACCTCTCGGGGATTAGCAGGGATTTATAAATGAACAAGGAGTGCTGTTTCACGTAAGTTATCAAACAGATCATAAAACACCATCTCTGGGATTTGACTGTTTGGTTACACATGTTGGAGCTGTGCCTTATGGTAATGTTGCCAGTTCGGGGAGTGTTTGCACAAGAAAGAGCATGTCTGTGATCTTGCTTCTTTTTTTTTTTCCTCTTTTTTTTTCTTTTTAATTTGGCTGCATATGAGCAACTGGATCACCCTCACACCAGCACATGACTCATCCACCTTAAGTGAACCCATGAAGACATGATGCTGACGTCTGGATGTCACGCATGTGGAAATACACACGACCACATTTCTGAATTGATTTCATACCACTGGATTCAACACACACATATTTTGTCATGTAATTTTGTCAGACACCGTCTCTTCCTGATAGACCTTTTCACATCAAATATTAATCCACTAAAAACATGCTTTTCTGGCTCAATTACAGTGAGTCCACATATTGAGTCCTAGCGCCCTCTGTTGATGACAGGGGAAGGTGTCCTGAGTACACCACATCACGCCTCCTCTGAGCCCCCACAAGAACCAACAGTTCGACTGTACATGTTGATGTTTAGTGGAATCTGGACCAAGTCTGTAACTGAATAAAAAAATGTAGTTTAGTGATTAAACATGAAAGATAATTTAATTATTCACTCAATAGAAAACAAAGGGAGAGAAAGTCTTCACACTTCTTCACAGATTGACAATAAAAAGAATTTTATTACTAATAAAATATTTTTTGTTTGTTTCTAAATATTAGAGAATGAAAATATATCTACACACACTTTGTAAGATTTTATGGTTTCATGTGTTGTGGTAAATCCTCCTTGACATGGATTAGTTTCTTAGGTTGACGACCTATAATAATTTATTTATTAACTAGTTTAATTATTGATTTTTTTACAACCTAGAACTCCTTTATAAATGGACTCTTAATGAAAAGTGATAGACTGAGGTTTAGCAGATTGTCCTTCAGTTTGATACCGTGTCAGTTTCTGGCTGGACCAGTTCTGGACTGGTCTGAGCTGCGGAAGTGGACTGGGCCGGGAACTCTTTCTCTCTTTTGAAACTCAATCTCTCCAAGTCCCCCGTGTTGTGTCTTTGAGTGGAATATCCTCTGCTGCACTCACGCTGTCATCGGCTACCTCTCCTGGCTTCTTTCTCTCTCTCTCTGTGTTCCTCTGCTTCCACCCCCCTCCACCCTTCAACCCCCCCCCCCCCCCCCCCCCCCCCCCCCATCTCCTTTTCTGTTCTGTGCACAGGGCTCCAGTGAAGCCTGCAGCTGGCCGTGGCCTCCCCTCCTCTGGGCTAAAGACTCGGCAGGGGGGCAGGGCTCTGGATCCAGCTTAAAGAAAAGCAGGCAGATCAAGGACAAGAAATACTGGGGGAGAAAAAAGTAATGTATGATCCTCTCTGTGAACAACCCCCATCAACCATCCCCACCTCCTCACCAGCCTCACCCTCATCCTCATTTCTATATATCTCTTTTCTCTCACTCTTTCTGTCCTGCTTCAGTCCCCACCCCCACCCCCCCGTCCACTTTGGTTTACCGCTGCTGTTCTGGCTAACTGCTTTCAGATGCCCGTCCTCTCAGAGCAGGAACACAAAGTCGCAGGCAGAGACTCCATGCTCGGTGACGCAGAGTCCACAGACACAGTCCTGTCAGTTTGGCCTTTAGGTGTTAAGCTGACACTCTCATCCAGTGAACTTCCTTTACTGTGTCACCAAAACATCATGAGCAAAAGATGAGAAGTTCAAGGGTCACGGCCAACTGTAATAATATTCCTGTGACCATAGCAACCATGTGGTAATGTCAGAAAAAGGTACAGATGATTAAATACTGTAAGAAGCAACATGACAGCAACTAAACAAATATGTTCAGTGAGGAAACGGAGGCAATGTTTGTTTGTTTTTTAATTAATGAAGCTGAACATTTATTGACGATAGCGGATTCATAAAGAGACGTGTCACTCACATCCAGAGACCAGGTTAACATCCAGGTCGTTAGTGCATAAAGTCCTTATTAATGCTTAATAAATCACTAGATCTGTTCTAAGCCATTTGTAAGGACAGCTTCAGGTTTGTCTCTGGGTCATAGGTTTGGTGTTGTCTGCACTTAAACATGTTAATAAGTCATTAATTAAGGGCTCTTACAGCAATCCATCATGCAGCTGTAAATGTTAAGTTGTTAATAAATGGATTTGGGTCCAGATGTTTTAAAAGATCAAAGGTGAAATGTTCCATATGAATTAAAGAGGGACCTTTCACATGTTGTTCTTATTACTGGTTTATATCTATTATTTATTACACACCGTAAATGATTTGTTAATCATTAATGAAGCAATTAGTAACAAATCATAACCGCTTTAGAAAGTGGTGCAATTATTTCTGGAGCTCAGTGAAGTTTGAAGTATTAAAACATCACTTCAGCAAGAAGGAAATTTACTTGTGCAAAAATATAATGAATAACATGGACAGACAGAGTCATGACCATTAGGTACATATTACCTAATATTATAATATTAAAGAACCATTCCAGTGTGTTTAAGTTTAAATACAAATCACATACATGAAGCATTTTTCCTTTTACCATTTTCAAATGCATGCTGAATTTCTACCCTGTCATTCCAGACAGTCATTGATTTCCATTCACTTCCCGATGCTATGAAAATAGCAGACAGTTTCCTCTTTACACATCCAGCAGCTGCAAAGTCGTGTGTCTGGACACTGATGAATCTAAGTCCCTGTTCACAAATATCTTTTGCTGCTATTTTATATCTGCTCTTACCTGCTCATTAGCACTGTTGTATTTTGTATGTGTTGTATTTTTAATGTTTTGTTTTATATGATTTTTTATTGTACTTTCTTTGGGAGAAGTACCAAAGGCAAATTTGAACTGAGGTGGACTATTGACTATAAAGTCAATCAAATCAATAAATCAATTAAATGCTCCACTAGTTCACCAGATAGTTGCTAACTTTGTCTGGTATTTGATGCTGGGAAGACACAGTGGAGTGTAGTGAGATATGTCTTTTATTTCTGAAAACAAACTCCTGCTGCAGATGGAAATGAAACTGATGAGAGCAGAGTGACAGAACAGCATCATCACTATGAGCAGGGGTTCATTAATAAGTAGATAAATGAGAGTGTCTAAACAGAGAGTGTGACAAATGAGCACACACACAAAGACACGCACACGCGCGCACACACACACACACACACACACACACAGGCAGAAGAGAAGCCCCTCCCAGTGATGGTGATGGTCCTTTAACTTCATTGTTGAAGATGAAGTGACTCCCCGTTTCTCCAAGACACAAAAAAAATTCTGTTGTAACTTCATGAGAATCTCAGTGCACCTTCCACATAACATGCGCTCCTTTGACCCACCGATAACATAAAAATATGAGGTTAGGTTTAAGTCAGTCCCTGTGAACATCACCCTGTCATATTTTAGTTTAGTTAGCACTGAATCACTAGAATGATAAGATAACATGGGTTAAATTTTCAAGTGTCTGCAACTTCCTCTTATTTTATATATTATATGAATAAAAGCCATTGACTTCCACCAAATCTGATCTAAATGTTTAACACAGAGACGCTGCAGTGATCTTGAAGAAACACATCTCAACTCACACCTCGTAGTTCAGCTGTAGAATTGAGCAGGTGTGTGTTTGAGTGTGTGTGAGTGTATGTGTGTGTTCACCTACACACTATGTGCTGCATGTATGTATTGCCTTTCCCTCTATGCCAGTCATGTGTCTTTCATCAACTATTGAGCTTTTTGCCTCTGGTGTTTAATCAAGTGCGCAGACTCATGTGTTAGTGCCTTACACCAGCAGATTAATAATTCCATTATCCTATCTCTCTCTCGCTCTCTCTTTCAATCACCGTGTTCCATTCGTTTGCTTTTCTCACTTTCTGTCTCTCCTCCAGTTCATCTTTGCAGTTGCACTCGCTCCTGCTTCCCTCTCTTTCTCTCCGTTCCATTTGCAAGGTGTGATATTGCTTTAATTGAGCAGAAACATGTGGAGAGATCAGACATATCTCGGGGGATTAGAGGAAAAGCTGAGAGTTTGTGCAACTGGCAGCCTGTGTTTGGAGCAAGGGGTCTGCTGGGAATGAATGTAGTTAGTGTGACCCCTGACCCTGCGAGCTGTTGACGTGGAAGCTGGCCAAGAGGGGTCCAACAGAACGCTTTTGTTAATCTTATTCAGGGGTCCCTGTGAACTGTGAGCGGGGGGAAAGCTGGCAGCTCAGACCTGTGGAATGCAGAGCTCTTTATTCCCATGCTTTGGAAACAGAGGTGGGCCCTGGAACTAGCAAGGCTCCTTTAGCAGGACCTCCTCCACTCAGCTCAATCGACACTGACAGTTTCCTGGCTTAGGCTTGCCAACTGGCAGGGCAGTGGTGCAGGGGAGACAAATGTGAGAGAGGCCACAGGCAGCAGGACAGAGCTTCTAACAGGCCACTACAGTAGTCCACAAGTTTCACTGTAGCTACTGAAACCTTTCTTAGTTCAGATGTTTGGATACACAAATTCAGAACAGGACATACGAGATAACTAACCAGTCTGTCTGTATTATATGTAACAGAGGTGAGAGGGAAATCCTGTCATTGGCATCAACAAAATGCTTTTTTTCCCCCTCAGTGTGATGACCCACGATTCCACATGTCTGTTACGTTTTGTGGTAAGCTGGACCCAAATGCAACCAACACAAGGGAGTAGCGCAAAATGTTTTAATAACAAAAGATGAACACTTACAAACAAGGAACAGGGGCCGGTGAACAGGAAGGAAAGTAACCAGACAAGGGAAGGAGCCTGGGATCACAGGGGCAGAGCAGGAGAGCATCAATTGATGCTCAAGGGCAAAACAGGGCAACTCAGGAGGATGGCCTGGAGGCCTTATGGACAGGCTGGGCAGTTCAGTGAGATGACCCGGAGGTCAGGCCAATGGACGGAGCCATTCTGGAGGCTGACAGCGAAGACTGGGTCTCTCTGGAAGTTGAGTCGGAGGACAGCGGCGAAGACCGGGTCTCTCTGGAGGTCCAGCAGGAGGCCAGCGAACAGGAGGCCGGCGGAGCAGGAGGCGGCCGAACCGCCAACTGGGTAACAGGAGCAGGAGGTGGCCAAACCGCCGACTGGGGAACAGGAGCAAGAGGTTGCAGAACCGCCAAATGGGAAACAGGAGCAGGAGGAAGCCAGACCACCGACAGGACACAAGGAGCAGGAGTCAGCCGGGCTGGCGACAGGACATGAGGAGCAGGAGTCAGCTGGGCTGCCGACAGGACACAAGGAGCAGGAGTCGGCCGGACCACCGACTGGGAATCAGGAACAGGAGTCAGCCCGACCACAGACAGGAAATGAGGAGCAGGAGTTGGCTGGACCGCCGACTGGGAATCAGGAGCAGGAGTCGGCCCGACTGCTGACTGGACACGAGGAGCAGGAGTCGGCTAGACCACCGACTGGGAATCAGGGGCAGGAGTCGGCCACCCCACTGACTGGGAACCAGAATCAGAAGTCAGCTGGGCCACCAACAGGACACGAGGAGCAGGAGTCAACCAGACCGCCACCAGGACACGGGGAGCAGGTGTTGGCCGGACCACTGACTGGGAACCAGAATCAGGAGTCAGCTGGGTGATAGGACATGAGGAGCAGGTGAGATGTTGCCCAGAACCACCAACTCGGGAACAAGGGAGGAATTGACCGGGGTGGTCCTGGAGAGCTGAGGCTCTAGATTGCTGGGCGGCTGGGACTGTGGCTCTGGCTGGAAGCTGGAGACCAAGGACTGGTGGCTGGATTTCTGGGGCAGAGGCTGCTTGGGGAGCTGGCATTTCTGTGACCTACATCTCTTGCCAGGGGCTCCAGCCCCTAGATACCTCCTAAAAAAGGCTAGACAGGTTCTCCAAAAAGAAGACTCCAGTTAGTCCTCCAGATCCGAATTTGATAGCGGGTCGGCCAACGTGCTGAGAACCCTGGCGACTGACTGCTGCCTGGGAGGATTGAGGCTGACTGTGGGGCAACCTCAAAATAGCCATGAAGATGGCAAACGCTGCTGGGTCCATTTTTTGGTCAGTTTGTTCTGTTACGTTTTGTGGTAAGCTGGACCCAAATGCAGCCAACACAAAGGAGTAGTGCAAAATGTTTTAATAACAAAAGATGACCACTTACAAACAAGGAACATGAACAGGAAGCTGAAGCATGAGGAAACACAGGAATATAAACCAGAACCAGAAGCACAAGGTAACACAAGGAACTAAAACAGCAAGCTGAAGCATGAAGTAACACTGGGGAGTTAAACAGGGAGCAATAGCCAACAAACTGACCAAGACAGAGGGGAGGACAGAGACTAAATAGACACAAGGGAGGCAATGGTGATTGAACACAGGTCAAACACATTAGGGCGGGGCAGACAATCAACAAGCAGGGAAACAGGACAAAGACAGGAAGTACAAAAATCAAGGAAACTAACTACAAAATAAAACAGGAAATAAAAAATGAAAAAAAGTCCAAAGAAAATCTCAAACATAAAATGTCCGCCATGGCAACCCATGGCAATGTCCAATTATGGTTAAGGTTTAAAGCTCCATGTAGTTTAAAGGTAGATGCCCATGTGTTATTTGATTATAAAGCAGGTCTAGGTTCTTTATTTATATTGTGAAAGTATCAAAGTCTCAGTCCACTGAGAAGAACACACAGAAACTTAGTCTCAAAACCGGTCGTCAGGACTTCTGGAACTTTGTGATGTCACAACAAAGGAGACACCAAGCCCTGCCCAAATGAAACCACCATCCAACCTTGCAGGATTTGGTTTCTCTGAGTGTTTACCTGAAATCTGCTATATTTTTATTGGATCACTCAGAAAACAGTCAGTCAATCAGAAGAGACGCTCAGTGCTCCAGAGAGAAGCCTGAGAGAGGAGATGCAAAACTACACTGAAATGGTTTTTGGTTCTTACAACCACAAATATATCTTCTTATGGATCAACAAGAGGAAAATATGGAGCTTTAAGCAGCTAAAAATATTTAGGTTAGAATTAGGAAAATCAACAGTGACCTGATCTCTGGTACTGGCAACACACACCTTTCTTATATATAAAGCCAACCAAAATCAAAACACCTGCACTTATTGTTTCCTGTGTATCAAAACGATAAGTGACGCAATAGTGTGTGTCAGAACTCCTGGACGTGGCCGGTTGTTAGCTGCACCTTCAGGAAACCTGCGATTAATCACAATTGGGATTGTTTTTTAAAATGAATGAACAGTTAGACGATCATACAGGTTGTAGACAAACTGTCAGACACTTATTTAGAAGCGAAAACTATAAAATTGTTGACCAGATTGTCTGTTGTAGTCATCCAGGGTTCCATAACCCACTGTACCTGCTGTAGTAGTAGAATTGCGAGTATCTCCACAGATCTAGTTGGACTCAAGTGATCACATGACTAGTTCTGCATGTTGTTGCCTGGACACAAAGCCTGTCACTTCAACTCACGGCTAGGCCCAGCTCACAAATCTCTGCATCTTGTTTCCACTCTGATTTTATTCTGAAAGTCCTGACTGGAAGTTGTGATTTGTAACTTTCCGCCACTTTGACACTTCTTTTGGCTGTTTGTGTTCTCGCTGATTCTCTTCACTCACAATGCTGTCTTCTGTTTACAAATGATGTCACAACTGCTGACCAGCTAGCCTGCAGGCAGGACTGTAACTCCACCGTCTTGGACTGCAACTGGTGACGTGGTTCTTGTTCTGCTGAGGTGGAGAACTGGTTCATGTGGCGCTACACCAGTTAGCATACTATCTGTTTCACACTTACCAATGGGTTGGTTTGCAGGGATTGAACTTTTGAAATTAAATATCTAAATATGTCATCTTATATATGTCAAAGTAAGATCATCCATGATATAAGATCATCAGATCTCCCACCTGACTTTTGGCTTAACCGCCAAAAAGTGGTTGATAATTTGGCAAGTGTTTTTGGGCAATTTCACCATCAAGATCTCAAGATCTAACATTAGAACTTTCTGTTGCACAGTCTCATGGCCCCATAAGGAAAACTTTAGGATCTTGGTCTGGGGGGTTATGGTCTGGTGATTATTCCTAATTGTTGGCATTTAGTTGTGTATATGTGTCTACTTGGGTGTATATGCACACAAGGAGGCATATGAATTAAGACAATTCCGGTATGTATTAACCTGTACTATTAACCTGTATTATACTATGTTGCAAACTAAGGTATACATTATGTATGCTTGTACATTATTTTCACTTGTACGGTAGTTCATTTTATAGATAGGCACAATATACCAAGAATGAATTCTATGTTTATTTATTTGAGAAGTACATATGTATATGTATTTTTTTTATTTTTTTGTGTTGTTGTTCATTTTGTCAACATGACTTAATAAAAAATTCTTCACAAAGAAAAAAGATGTCTGCAAAGACTTAGTAGTACAGTGTTATTATGACCACGCTACAGAAAAAAAAGCTAAAGAGTAATAAGCTGTAATTTTCCTTTAGGACATATTGCACAGATATAACAACGGTGCACTATGTCTTCCTTAAGGAAAGGACAATCATCAGTCTCACAGTACAGTCCAAAAATAAAACACAGTGAAACAGTGAGGACCTGTCGGGACCTACTCAAGGACCCTTAGGAGCCCCCCAACCTCACTTTGGAAACTTGTTCTCTAAAGGGTGCAGCTGTGGGGATCAGACGAGGCCTCCACTACACACAAACACACACACACACACACACACACATACTCACATAGGACATTAACCACTCACTGGTTAGGCCAGATCAGTCAAGATTAAATAAGTGAACCCCTCCACTGGTCTGAATGGAAAGCTGCTGGAGCCTAAGTGGTAATCTGTGAGGCTGACAGAAGGCTGGGAATTCAACAGACAAACATCTGAACTCACATAAACGGACGCTCTGAGTCTGAGATGTGGATCCGTGGAGTAGTGTGGAACCGGATCAGCGCCACAAAAATCTTCATCCTTATTATTCAAGAAGAGCCGGTCTGACAGACAGGAAGTGAGGAGGTTAGGCTTTGAGGAGGAGCCTCCTCCTGCTCCCACAGCACCGCCAGTCAGCTGAGTCCGCTGCTCAGCAGCAGGGGAAATACCTGCCAGTCCACACAATGGTGCTGCTGGGATTACAGGCCCCCCTGCTGGTGAGCAGCCCGGCAACGAGGGAGGGAGGGAGGGAGGGAGGGAGCAGATGGGGGGAGGTGTGCACAACAGCTACAGCTCCCTAAACCTGACCCAGGACCAACACTAAGACTGTATGTTTGGGTTATTTTAATCTAAACCGTCCACAGCAAGAGGATGATTAAAATAAAAAGTCATGTACACATGAGTTGTTATAAGCATGTCTTTCCTACAGAGCTGACCTGTGCATATTAACTCAGCAGAAAAATAATATTAACCAACTGGGTTCAATACTCAGGCTATGTTGTTGGCTTGATTTTACTATGATGGAATATTAGGGTTACATTGAGGAAAAACTTCGAAAAAGGTAGTTTTAGAGGGGAAATATCAGAAACTTTAAAATGAGGAACATGGAGCATCCTGTGAAGTTCTACTTTAGCAGAGGTTTCACTAATAACGAGATACTTCATCTTTTGGCTCATCAGCATCATCATCATCATCATGATCAGCATCAGGACAGTCTATTCTAGTGTTTTTTCCTCTCCCAATTTTACATTTATAATTCTCATAATTAAACATTGTGTCTTTTCTTGTAAAATTATATTATTCTCATAATATTTTGACTTTATTTTCAAAATTTCAGATTTTCTAGACAACCACTCTTCCATTCGACTTCCCACTTTGCAAGTGTATGACTGAAGACCTACAGTATAGTCTGAGCCACCGGTTGTGGGCTGTGGGTATAATCCTGGCTATTCCAGGAGGTGGTGTTCTCCTCCCTGTCCACTTCCTCCGCCTGTTACTGTTTTCAAAATCCCCCTTTGCTACGGGAAACGTGATTGTGCACTCACACAGGCGATACATACAGCATGTGTTGACTGTTTTGGTGTTTTCTTTGTGGGAATCAGTTGTTTTAATGACGGTGCAGTCACCTTCCCACGTGCAAATGTTCCACCAAAACAAGGTCCCCTCTGACACTATTCTACAGGGGCACCATCGCTGCATCCTGCGCTCAGCGCTGCCCAAGATGATTGTTATTGGTTTAAATAAATGCAACCAAGCCAACAAGGGATTTTCCCTTATAGCAGAATGCTGATGGCACAGCCAGACCATCCTCCAGCTCTGACACAGTGCTGTGGAGATACAGCAGGTCTGAATTCACTTAGGACTTGAGGAAGAGCAGTGTCGACTGTGAAGTGTTTTGGATTAGCAGTTCTCCTGAAAGCTTCAAACATCGATTTTCTACATGTTACTTGAGGTTAAGAAAAAATGAAAAAATAACGTCACATGAACTGTGATGATCAGTGACATCAAAGACTGGTGTTTTGTGAGTTTGTAGAACCCATTTCTCCTATCAGGCCACCAACAGGCACTGTGTTGGTTAATTATAGGGATATTATATTTATTAAATTTGAATCCATATAGAAGTCAGAAGAGTAAAGCCCCTTTTCCACTGGTCAAAAAACCTGCTAAGTTACACACTAACATCAGGATTTTGTTGACAATGGAAAAGGGAACAATCAGCATTCACTCCCAGGTCACATGACTCTGCAGTAGGCCTGGGTATTCATCGGCTCTGGCTAAATACTGGTTCCCCAACCAGTCTAACTCTAATCCCAAATCTAACACTTTATCCCCCCCCCCCACACCCACACACACACACACACACACACACACATACACACGCAGGCTTTTGTGGCCACATCCTTCTCTGGTCTGCTGGTTGTAGCGTGTGCAAGGCGCAGGCCTATGATTTACCTGCTGTCCCAGGCTTTAACGCGCCCCATATGGTGAACAATGACCCATAAAGACGCCTCTAAATTAGACAGGAGTTATAAAGGCAGCCCAGACCTCTGTTTATAGCACAGAGCCTGACTCTGCTGGCTTCAATGTGTGTGGAGTGCCCAATGCTCAGATTGCAGGCATATTATCTGATTCAGATCACATAACAAACTTTAAGTCCTATCACTGACATGTAGCTAAGTTAATTCAGACGATGTCACCACGTAACAAACGTATACAGTGTGTGGAGCTGAAACAGTGTGTGTTAGTGTGGATTTACACGCAGTGTGTGGATGTGTGTGTGTGGTTTTGCTGAGCTGTGGTTGGCAGCTCTCTGTGCTGAGCAGATGGAGTGGAGAGGGATTCTGGCTACAGCTCTTTGTGTGATATAAAGATTTGCTTCCTCTCGTAGCTGCTTCCTCTACTTTGTGTCTAGACGAAATCAGTCAGAGTCAGTCTTGTTCTGCCAGTTCAGTTATCCAGTCATTGTTACAGCAGGTTGGTGGAGATGTGTAAATGGTCAGGTAAAACAAATGACAGAAACATATTTTCTTGTGTGGCAGGCGTTTAAATATAACATTTAGAAAATCAACAGTATTGGGTCTTTGCAGATCATCAGTGGGACTGTTTTTGGGGCGGCTGTGGCTCAGGAAGTCATCTGCTAATTGGAAAGTCGGTGGTTTCTCCTCCAGTCTGCATGTCAAAGTGTCAATGGGTGAGACACCCTTGATGTATCATCGACGTGCAAGTGTGTGTGATAGAGAAGCACTGAATGCATAGAAAGCGTCAAATGAATGATTGTGAAGGGATGAATGTGTAATGTGTAAGAAATAAATAAGTGCCATCCATTTACCATTTAAATGTTTTTGAACTAGTGCAAACTGTGCCTGTCATAGCCTGATGGGACCAATGACTTCTATTTACAAGGAAAGACGGACAGTGATTAGGGTCAGGGTTACAGTCTCGAAAACTGCCCTTCCAACAAACTTTGTTGTTGACACTTCACTTCCTCTGGTCCTCAGAAACACACCTGATAGGTTTGAAGTTGATAGAAAGAGCAGAGATCCTGAACATTGACAGACGGACAGAGAGTCCTCCATTGATGTTGGAAATTCCCGTTTAATTTCCATAACATTTCTCTGCCTCCTGCACTAATTGATGGAAGAAAGAATTTTCAAAATGTCCACCTTCCACTTATTATATTCCTTTCACGCCAGCAACAGTCATTTTGTTTTCAGGTTGTCTGTCCAATCATCCCATTCTCATGGACACAATACCTCAGTAATGCCTTGACTGACCTTCTTCAAATTTGGCACAAACATTCACTGTCTAGGACTCAAGGATGAACTGATTAAATTTTGGTGGTCAAAGGTCACTGTGACCTCATACTGACCAAACACTTTTTTACTTCACAGCAATTATGACAAAATTTCACACAAATGGTTCATATTTTCTATGACTCTGGATAAAAAGGGATGTAACCTGAAATTAGTCTGAGTGGAGAAGGCAGAGAACCACCAGGAGAAGATTCTAGTTTTTACTTTTTTCAACATCTTATCAACAGATTTCATGACAATCACTGAGCAGTCGCTCTCCCCAGAGGATAATCCCTTTTCAGTTTGGACACTCACTTTTCACTTTACTCTTTAACTTCAAACTGACATCTTTCTCCACAAATTACTAAAAACTGGTCAAAACACTTTCCACAAAATTTGAATTGGCAATTCATGGTTCTTGGTTACCTTTCCTCTTCTGCCACCATCAGGTCAGAATTAACATTTTTAGCCCTGCAAAAGCTCTCAGAACAGCACTGCTAACACTAACAATTAAGTTCTGTGTATACTACACGATGATCTTCAGATCCAGGCAATGTTTTCTAAAAGTGCTTCCTTAATTGAAAGTAGCAGGTCTACATTCAGATAATGATTTGACTAACCTATTTTAAATATTTTATTTTAAAGACAGACAGATCTTTGTACTAATAATAATAATGAATGGAGGGATCTCACTTATCCGATCGACTTCACACTTTGCAGGTGTTTTGCTGAGGATCTAAGAAAGATCAGTCTCAACTGTTCAGTTTTTTGGATGAGTAGTTCTCATCCCTTCATGTTGTGAATTGTGGAATTGTTTTTTTTTATATATAATAATGAATCCAGTTGTGACATCCACACTGTTCTGCTACTGTTCTGCTTTGCTCATGATAATCTGGGCTTTATGAAAGGGATGAGCAGTGAGCGCCGCGGGACATTCACACTAAATAAACTTATATGTTTATACACCACCGCAAAGAGGTGGAGAGCTAGTGGGGCGTGTAACTGTGTTTAGGCCCGCCTCTTGGGGGTTTATGGCCAGAGGAGCAGTAAAGATGTCATGGCCAACAACCAGGAGGGCTTCTTGTGTAAGAGGATCTAGCGTTTTATGTTCAGATGCCATTATATGAAATGCAAACAGCTCTGATTCCAGCTCCATGTCTGAGTTCTTCGCAGTGGCCCAACCCAACTGCCAGAAATCACAGCTACACCTTTAACCTTGATGTGTCCCACAGTCTGCTCTGGCCCTACTTCGAAGGTGGAGGTGACTCTGACGCCCTCCCAGCACCGGGCCTTCAACCAGCCAGTCCCGTGTTTCCTTTGTTTAACCTCTGACCTGAGAAAACAAGACATGTCCCAGAGTTCTGAGGAGAGCGAGGGGAAGAGGAAGTGTCTGGTTACAAATTAAATATATGCGTGTCAGCAGGCCTGCTAGCAGCACCGCTACTGAAATGACATGTGGTACCAAGGCTCCCACCATAAAGTTTTAAGGCCTCACTTCCATCTGTGCTTTTCAAAGGGGATCTGGATGATGGCTGGACCCAAGGCAGGATGGAGCCTATTTGTCAGGAACAGAAAGGAAAGGAAAGGAAAGGCAGTTTGCAGAGAAGACAGACTAAAAAAACATCACATGGATGGTTTAGAGAATGCTTTGGACAGTTTTGGAAATAAATTATGAGGAACAAAAATCTGCCCTAAATTACTTTAAAAAGTAAATTAAAAAAACATGATGAAGATGGTTTGGTGTAGGAGTTGCATATAGGCAGTCTATGAATTTCACCAAATCACACTTTTTTTGTGTTAAAAACTATCATTTTTTGCCATAATCTCCTGCCTGTGTGTGCTTAGTCTTGTATGTGACTGACGGTTTCCAGCTTGATGACATAGGCATGCCCGCACACTCTGGTCAAAGCTTTTTCCAGTATAGCCAGAGGTCAGTCACTGTAGAGAGTAGAGAGTTATAATTTTAATGGGGTCAAACTTCTGTGGCTTGTTTGGTGTGGTATCTGATTCTTCCTGCTGAGTTTTGAGTTCGCTAATTTAAGTTTTTAATGAAGTTGAGCATCTGTGATAAAAAGCTAATGTTAACATGCTAAGTTAGGGCGTTATGTTATGTGAAGCATAAGTTAAGCTATTTGAGCTGTCATATTTCTTTTGAATATGTGTTATTGTATTTTGTATTGCACTTTATAGGCTAAAGCTAGGGAAAAGCTCCTGTTTAAAAACGCAGTGACTTGTTTTGTTTTTTTGAAATTTAATTTATTTATTTCAAATTGTGTCAAGGCCGGGTAGATGGAATCAGGAGCAGGGAAGGAGGCAGAGGTCAGGTAACAAGAGTGTTTACTGTGTAGGATGGTATGGCAGGGAGGCTGGTGCTGGCAGATGGGCAGGCTGGCGGAGAATGAGCTCTGGCTGGAGATGCAGGCTGGAGTCAGGGCGGAGGGTGTAGCTGGAGTGCAGAAAAGAGAACAGGTTAGGTTTTGCAGGGCTAGGATTACAAGCTAGAGTACTGACAAAGATATGATGAGAGCTGGTGACGTCACTAACAGGTAGCAGTGTCTATAATCCAGCGCTGACTGACTGTGGCCCAAGATCTTATGTAGTGTGGGTTGATGACCAGATGAGCAGCAGCTGAGAGGCCCCGACTCCAGCACAGCAGTCTCCCATCTGTAATCAGACTTGACAAATTGTTTATTTTATTGTATTAATAAGAGTAAAAAAAAGCCTTTTCCAATATGGCTGGAGGAGAGTCCAGCTTGGCAGGCGCCAACTGTACACAAAGGTTACAATTTTGTTTTTACCAGAGTACAACAACTTGTGAGTAAAGACCCAGAGACCTAGTGCCGCTTCTTGTCCCATTATTCCACAACCTAGAACACAACACAGAACTAAAAGTCACATGAAGACATTGGTGCCATGACCAGTGGGATTCTTCAAGCATCAATGCCATCTCGGTCACCGTAGGGAGCTCGTCATCATCACCTTCACCCCGAGTTGGTTATTTCAGTCAGGTGGGACATTTTTTATAGTGTTTTTTGTGTAGTGTGTAATTTTTTTTCTCATTCTTGTGTATTTGTATCAGTATTTTCCATTATGAAACCAGCAACTTTTTCAGAAGGGAATGGGATTTCCGAGGGAGAGGTTTACTCTGACGTGAATTTTGGGAGAGGGTGGTTTCTCAAAGATGGGGCTCAGACACCAAATGTGGGTGGGTTGAGGACCCCCAGGTTTTTTTCCACTCGTGTCCAGGTTCTGCCATGTAAAATACAAATCCCACAGACAGCACCTCATGCTGAGTTGAGTAACCTAATCTCAGAGTTGGCTAGTCAGATTGGTCAGTCTATTGCAGCCCAGCTACAGGGTGACAAAAGAGGAAGTGAGTCTGTGTCAGCAGAGTTCCTTAAATCAGAGCAAAAGTAGAAGAACTTCCTGAGTTAAACCTTTCTGGTGTTAAGCTTGTAATGCAATAAGATGTTATGGAGCCACCAGTCTTTAGAGGTGACAGCAGTGATAAGAGTTCTGTCTGTGAGTGGGTTGGGATGGTTGAGGTTCATCTTGTAAAAAGAAAAACACCAACACATCAGAAGTCACAGGCAATATTAGCTAGGCTAATGGGGAGGGC
This sequence comes from Seriola dumerili, assembly GCF_002260705.1. NCBI lineage: Eukaryota > Metazoa > Chordata > Actinopteri > Carangiformes > Carangidae > Seriola > Seriola dumerili. The sequence goes on along the minus strand of NW_019174272.1, from coordinate 14,835,610 downwards.
TAAGGATGTATTGAAGGTCAGGGCGTGAAGTGTCTATGATGTTTATCAAGTATTGCTCAGATCCCATCTTCTCCAAAAGGTTCAGCTTTAAAGCAGCGGAAGAGTGGACAACCAGTGAGGTTCAGGAATGCATTGATAGCTTCCAGCGTGAACTTAGGACACACATTCAGGCTAGCCCTTCAGCCCAACAGGGACATGCAGTCAACCACACCCAGTCTACCATGTTTCAAGAAGTGGATATGTCACAGCCAGTGCAGGTCAGTCCCACTTCCCAGCTCCATTCTTCCCCAGGGCTTGTTTCACTGGCTTCATCGGCAGTGACAGTCAATGCAGGACCAGCCTTGGCCCTCGCTCCTCAACTTTCACCCACTGCCACCTTATTTATCCCAGCTCCGGTCACTGCTCTCATCCCACATCTCCCCAAGGTGCCAACAGCCCCCCACCCAGTGCCAGTGCCAACCACTTAGCTCACACAGCCGCCAGTATCTCTCCTGGCTGCTCTGCCCAGTCTCGAGCCTGTTCACTGTCAACCTGTCCCAGCCCCCACCCCAGCCATTCATGTGAATGGCATGCATGCTCTGATCAGTCTCTTGGACTGCATGATGGCATGGCACCATAGAACATCCAGTTTGTAGCCCCTGCCCCATCACATCAGTTTTCTCCAGGCCCTCTTCATAGGAGAAACTGTCGGGTCTGTGGTGAAACCGGCCACTCATCACTCATGCACTGCAAGAGAATTTGTGTCTCTCATGCTTGCTCCTTGTCACTGGAAGAGAGACTGCAACAAACATGCGCAGGGACAGCTGGGCCAGCTTGATGTCAGCCGCAGTCGGCCTTTGGAAAACTAGAAAACCCACGCTTGGTGAGGGGCAGTGTGGGAGGATGACAAGAACCCCTCATTGGAGATGAGCCGGATCTCAAACTTCTCTACTTTAACACCTGTTCAGCCATGCCAGAAGGCTACAAAGTTGTGGTTCAAGGATCAGCTGAAGTGCCAGCTTTCAGTGAGCTACACCCAGGTTGCGGTGAATGAAAAGGTCGAACTGAAGGGCATGATAGATTCAGGATCCATGGCTTGCACCCTGAATGAGGAGGCTGAATGTTTTACTCAGAGAAGCTGGAGCTCTTGTGGGAGAACCTCGGTTGGCAGAATGTATTATACTAGTCGGCAAGATCGGCACTGTGAAGCTACCCCGTGCTGTTACCTTGCTCCCTCAGCATGAACACCTGATGTAGGGCAGGCTGCCAAGCAATATGCCAGTGTCTCCAGGCGGTACAATTATCGTGGAGCCTTGCACTTCTAAGTCCAAGCCGAGAAATGTCCCTGTGAGAGGTGTGTACATGCCAAGACTCCAGAGCCTGCAGCAAGAACCCCTTTGGACAGCATAAAGAGCTCTGCTCCCATGGGGCTCATCTGCATCGACTTCTGGTAAGCAGAACGTATTCACTCAGATCAGGGTTCAAAGTTTGACAGTGAAATGGTGTCTGAGCTGCTGCAGCTGTCTAGCATTGCCAAGTCCCATACCACCGCCTATCACCCTATGGGCAATGGTGTCCAAGAGCTGTTCAACCGCACCCTTGGTAATATGTTGCAAACCATCCCTCTCAGAGCCAAGCAAGAATGGCCGCAAGAGATCCAGGCGCTGACCTTTGCCTACAATGGGACTGTCCATGAGACTACTGGCTATGCCCCATTCTACCTGATATTCGGCCGTGTTCTGAGGCTTCCAATGGACATTGTGTTCTCGCCTGTCCTGCATGATCCCATTGTGACAGACTTCAGTAGTTACTCCAAAATCCTTCTGTCTTACCTGTCCGAGGCTGCCAGAATCGCTCAGCAGCACACAGACAAAGAGCAAGAACACCAGAGCTATCAGTACAATAAGAGAGTAAAAGGTGTCTCTTTGCATGTTGGAGATCAAGTGCTGCTTGCAACAAAGGAGAGGGGGCAAGAAAAAACTGGACAACAAGTGGGAACCCACAGTGTATACTGTTTGTGAAATGAAACCCAAAACTCATATCTACAAGATCAGTGATGCCACAGGCTAGTGTGAGGTTGTGCACAGGAACCTACTGTTGGATGGGAGTTTCCTCCCTGTCCGAGATGCACTTTGGAGTCAGCCTTTGGACACCTTACCAGACACTGGTGACTCCAGCGTCAGTGAAGAGTCGGATGGACTCAGCAGTTTGGAGAAGGATTCCTCTTGAGCGCGGATATCTGAGTGGGTCCTGTTCAAGTCAAATCATATGGTTCATGGAGACAGTGCAGAAGAGGAGCTTGTTTCAAAGCTCAAAGATGAAACCTACACTCACTGTGGATGGGGTGGACGAAATACATGTTGCCCCTGACTTTCTTGGATCACGAGCTGCCGCGGTTCCCACTCCAGACAGCTCTCTCGAAAAAAGACACAATCTGGCACAGCCCCCTCTCCTGTCCTGTCTCCTCCAATGAGCCTCAGTCTTCCGCAGTCCCCACTCCTGTCAACTCTGATGAGACCCAACCTGCCACTGCCCCTGCCCCACCTGAGCCAGGCCCTGCCCACAGTCAGACCTTCACAGTCATGCCCCTAACCAAGTTCCACCTAGGGGTAGGGTTGTCACTATAGCGGGTAGGGTTGTAAGTCAGTCAAGAGGCTCATAGAGACCATGGTCCAGAGACCCATTACATGGGGACTGTTACCGCTGCAAAACGCTCTGTCTGTGGCGTAGAAAACTTTCAAGTCATGCATTTTTATATGTTTTTGGTTGGGGCACTATGTAAGACATGAATGCCAAGGGACCAGTTTATAGAGAGGTGTAGGCTGCACCTTTATGTTTGTGCAGTGAAGGAGGCCTGATCAACCATCCCAGTTCCTTTTATTCTGTTTTACAGATAGTTCTTTTAACTGAACTATAAGATTAGATCTTTGTGTTTACTCGCCTGGGGTACTACAGTTCATCAAATGTGCTTGGTGTTGAAGTGCTACTCATGTGTACAGTAATTTTGGTGAAATTCAGGAGGTGTCAATGTAGCAGTTGCATATAAACGGCCTATGAATTTCACCAAATCACCCTTTTTTTAAAAAAAAAATCCTTTATTTTTCGTCATAATCTCCTGCCTGTGTGTGCTTAATCTTGCGTGTGAGTGATGGTGTCCAGTGTGTCCGGGCATGCCTACATCATCACGCTGGACACGGTGTCCAGCGTGATGACGTGGGTACGTCCACATGTCAAAGCCTTTTCCAGTATAGCCGGAGGTGAGTCCATGTAGAACCGTGAGGAGAGTTATAATTCATGATTTTAATAGGGCCAAACTGCTGTGGCTCGTTTGGTGTGGTATCCGACTCTTCCTGTGAGAGTCCTGCTGAGTTTTGAATTCACTAATTTAAGTTTTAATTTTATATAAGTTTAGCATCTGTGATAAAAAGCTAACCCTAACATGCTAAGTTAGACTCCGTGCTATCATCAAGATGTACAGTTGTCTCTGGTTAATGCTGTTCATTCTGAGAGCCAAGATTGGTGGGGGCCCACTTTACACATAGCTCACCTCTGCCATTTTGTTTGTACCACAGATATGGAGATAGTTTTGTGCTGAGATTAATGTTTTGTGAAGTGTTATCTAATGAATCTATATATGTTTACATACTGTAGCATGAGTTAAGCAATTTTAGCTGTCAAGTGTTAAAAAGAGATGCCTGTTAATGATTTAAGAGCATCAGTATTACGTTTAAACTGAATTTCTAATATTTTATATGAAAAAGCTCTAAATGTGGGTTTTCTGGTAACTGAATGTAATTTACTTGCTTGATTATTTAAGAGATATATTTTTTTAGTCATATTTCTTTAGAATATGTGTGTATTGCACTTTGTAGGCTAAAGCTAGGGAATAGCTCCTGTTTAAAAGAGCAGTACCTTGTTTTTTGTAATTTAATTTATTTATGTCATATATGTTTATTTTATTGTATTGTTGTTATTTTATTGTATGACTGAGTTATTAAGAGCAGCAAAAATGATGAAAAAAGCCTTTTCCAGTATGGTTGGAGGAGAGCCTAACTTGGCAGGCGCCCACTGTACACACAGTTTACCTCTGCCATTTTGTTTGTACCACAGTGCAACAACTTGTGAGTAAAGACCCATAGACCCAGTGCCACTTCCTGGCCCATTATTCCACAACCCAGAACACAACGCAGACGTAAAAGTGACACAGGTTACATTGGGATCAAAATCCCTTTTTCCTGCAAGAATGTCCCTGTAACCGGGATATTCCCATAATCTGAATTCTGAAGAATGGTATGTTTGTGTTTGATTCTTTCTTTCTGTTCTTGAATTGCTGAAAAACATTTGAATTTAAAGATAGAAGTTATAACTAAACCTTAGAAATGTTGTTCTTTCCCACTGTATTTAACATGTTGGTTAGACAGAAAAGTCATCCTCAATCCTGTCTCCTAGAAATTAAACAGCCACAGCAAATACTCTCTGAAGGAAATGTAATTGCAACCAGATTAAAATGTTCTATGAACATAATGAGGATACATTGTTAATTTATGTATTTGAGTCACAAAAATGTTGATACTGAACATATCAGTAAATATATTTGTTTTTCACCAAAGCTGCAGTTTCACAAAGATTAGATTTTCCTTAAAGTCTAAATTAAGATTTCCTTAAAATAAAAACCAACTAGAATCACCTCTTTGTGGTTGTCTGCTTCCTTCACTCTAGTGTCGGATTACATCCTGTTTACCAAGTCATATAAAATATGAACCATTTGTGTGAAATTTTCATAATTGATGTGTGAAGTCGTGAGTTACGGCTAAAAATTTCTGAGGTCACACTGACCTTGACCTTTAACCACCAAAATCGAATTAGTTCATCCTTGAGTCCAAGTGAATGTTTTTACTAAATTTGAAGAAATTCCCTCAAGGTGTTACGGATATATTGCGTTCACAAGGCCAAAACAGTATTTTGTGAGGACACTGTGACCTTGACCTTTGACCGCCAGAGTCCAATCAGTTCATCCTTGAGTTCTACTGAACATTTGTGCTAAATTTGAAGAAGTTCTATCAAGTTGTTACTGAGATATCATGTCCACAAGAATGAGTCGGATAGATGTGCCCTCTGACTCTGACCTCTAACCATGAACAACATGACCATGATCATGGTGATAAATCAAAAAGTCAGTTTATGATTTGTCCGATGGATCACTCCACTTTCGTGCTGCTGTGCTCTTCCAGCTCTATTAATGGTTGCTCTACAGTTTATTAATGGTTGCTCTACAGTTTCATTCCACAGATCTTTCTGGTCAGGTGTAGTCATGTCCACAGGTGAATGGTGTCACTCACTCTGACCATCTGTTGAACAATGTTGAACAAGTTCCTATCAAAACAACACGAGACTGAGAGAGCAGCACACCTACCAAAAGTGATAACATCTCCATGGAAACAGTAGGATTTTACTGCTGTAAAATCTCTTTCACTGTTGTAAATGTCTTCTTGACAAAGGAAACCTTTTAACAGAGTCTGTGCAACACCCTTAAGTAACTCTCAACTAAGGAGACTCATACTTAAGTAGAAAACTTGTGTTCTGTGCAACTGGCCACCTTGCAGCACAATATCCACTTGTAGTATCTACAGCATGACCTTTACCCTAACCACTTCCTGTCACCTCGGCAACAAATACAGATTCATTCATTAAAGAAACATAAGCTGAACATCAACCAGCTAGTTATGATGTTTAGTTGTGTAGAAATTTTAAGACTAAAACTTCAGGAAATTATCATGCATTATAATAACTTACAAGTTCACATAAGAATATGTGGACTGTGGCTACATTAAATATAAGTAAGGAATTTACAATTAATCCATAATAGTGTATATTTAATCACACTATCACTAAAACAAAAAAACCCTGAAGATGCACCTGTTTCCTCATCAGCCTTCCAGCGTACAAAAAAATTCCTAAAAAACAGTCGTAGAACAGGTTGAACTCATTGGCTTTGTCCACATCACCTGGTGTTGCCTGGCTGTTCTTCTATTTATAGCCAGTGATGGTCCTCATCCCTTCCACACCTCTCTGGTGTTGTTGTGCTTCAGCTTCCTCTCTACTTTCCTTTTGTAGTCCTCCTTGATAAGCTATTACTCTTGACTTCTAACCAATCAGATGGTGCTGTGGGTGGAACATTGCTTCAGACCACAGAGTGGAAACTATAGCTCAGAGACAGGCAGCTCCATCAGAGCCAAAGTAGCGCATTTTAAAATTAATTAATTAAATTATTTATTATTATCATTAATTTATCGGTGGAACAGTGGAACAAGGACTTACACATTATATTACATTCCTGCAGGTGTGAAAAGGTACGGTGCATGGATGGCTTGAAGAAGGTCTCTTAAGGAGAAGGTCTCCTGTTGGTCTGTTCAACAGACAGACACATACAGAAGACAGGTTCAGGGTCCTGGTAGATATTAACAACCTGTAAACAAATTAAAGAGCTAACCAACTGCTAATACAGCCAAATATTCCTGTCATGGTGTTATAGAGAAGAAATGAAAACATGGATTCTGCTCTGACAGACAGTCTTCAGCTCCTGTGTAATCCCAGGGCTTCAGGCCAATCAAGGTGTTGACAGCTAGACAACACAGCCTGCACCGTGCTCCAAAGAATGTGATAAATGATACAGATGTAATTTCTGCACACATCCGCCTCTTGTAACTCAATCTTTCACATTTTATTTTAATGCACGTTTTCCTCACTTTCATGTGATATTTTAGCATCTAAACAAGCAGCACGTTTATTACAATTTAGACTTAATGAGGATGTATTTTATTCTTAAATGTATTTTATTCTTAAACACTATTCTCGTAGTGTTTTGTGTGTTGCTGTCACATTTCTCAAAAATCTCTTTGTCCCAAATCTACTGGAAATGCTTCATATCACACCAGAATCTGCTGAACACTTCTCGACTGGTTTGGGCCTCTGTGTGTGCATGTGTTGCTTGTGTTGATTGATACAAGTCAGGTGTGGACCGTCCAGGCTGTAATGTGTTTGTGTGATGCAGGGTGGGGGTGGGGGGGTGGACCCTGAGGGAAACGAGGTCATTCCTTTGTTGATATAGCAGACTCAGTCTCCCCTCTGGGACATGCAGCTGGTGGAGAAGTGATACACACCAGCTTGGATTGCTCAGCACTCAACTCTTAAGGGCACCACAAGAATCACACAACAGCTCAGTTTCATTTCAGCAGTTGTTGCTATCGCTGCTACATTTAGCAGAAAAGCTGTGTCAAGAACTCCAAACTCACACAGTATGTGACAGTATGTGACATCTGTTGGATGTCACATACTGTCCATCATCAAATTTATTTAAGACAATTTTTCAGAATCAAAAGTAATACAATACAGATAGCAAAATGAAACTTCTAGCCCACCATGTACCTGGGTCCTCGGCCCGTGTCTGGGCCACTTCCACATGAGGGCAGATTCTGGTTGTTTTCCTCCAATATTGTCTGACAGCCGGGAGATCTTCTGTAGCTGCACCAGAATTGGTCCAGATGTGAAAGTAGCATCTGAAAATCATGTGTATATGAGCCAGAGTTGGGCCGTGAAAGAAAACAAGCATGTGGCCCAAGTATGGGTCAGATTTATTTTGCTATCAGGAAGTGCTTGTAAGTAATTCAACATGACTTTAATGACACAGATTCACCTAATAGAGGCTTAAAACAGATGTAGCCTACAGCTGAGTGATTAATGCTGCGCTTGTGTCATACGGGATGGAAGGTGGAGACAGGAAAGGCTACTTGTGTGATGAAAATACTGTGCATTGACAAAATGGAGTTTGGGTTTAATTACATTGAACAATGGTCTTGTTCGTGTTTAATAAAAGAGTAACACTTTATAATAACATTAATTCATAAGTCATTTATAAGGCCTTAGTTAATGATGAAGTAATCATTCCCAAAACACTGATATACATTTGTAGATGATTAGTAAGTGCTGTGTTAACATATAACAACTGTGTAAGTCATCTGTAAACTTTTAGTAAATCATGAAACAATCATTAACAAATCATTAGTAAATGATTAATAAGTAGTTAGTTGATATATTATGAATCACTCGTAAGTTGTTCAGAGATTTGATATTTCACTAGTCTGTTGTAAGTCTATAGTAATGGGATCTTAGTCCTACCTGCAGTGGCCCAGGTTTCAGTCTGACCCCTGGCCTGCATGTCATCCCCTCTCTTTCTCCCTGACTCCCCCCCCACAAAAAAAAATAATAAATAAACATCAGAGATTCACCAACAGTCTTCAGCGGACCATTGTCTCGGAATAGCTGGAAACTTCTTTCCTTTGTTTCTTTAATAACTTATGAACCAGACGTTCAGCAGGTTTTTACCAGCAGCTGAATGATCCACAGAAGTGTTCTCCTCTCCATAACAAACACACCAGGAGATTAAACACCCAGAAAGCAGTTAACCTTTAAAAATAACAGATTCATCGACGCTCTTCAGTGACACAGGACAGGACGTCTCCAGCAGCTGGGAGCTGAGCTGTCTAACATTTCCTCAGCTTGTTTCTCTGATAACTTCAGATCCAGACGTCCGACGACTAAAATCCTTCATCTGGTTCAAATATAGAGCTGAAAACCACCAAGGTGTCAAAAGTGTATGTGGCTTAAAACTAGGTAAAAGTCAATGTTGAGCTTATGTCAGACAAACACACTGACATCAATGACATCATAGAGAATATGATGTCATTGATGACAGGCGACCAATGAAATGTTCCCATGATTAAAATCATAGATTTCTCTGGTTTGAGAATTGATGGAAACGTGTGATAATGTAAGAACTCAACTCAACAACACATAGAACATAGGTCATCTGTCATCCATGATCAGACAAACTGAGAGGTTTCACTTTAGCAGACAAGACCTGTTTGAGCTAATGGAGGAGCTCTCACCTCAACCACAGCATACATTGCTCAGACTGTAGCTACAGCCTCTTTCAGCTTGTTTGAGGGTAGAAGTTAGAGTAAAGTGTGTTACTTGGCAACAATTATTGCTTCATGTGTATTCGCACATCATAAGACCAGGCGGAGCTATGACCACGGTCAGTCAGTTTTGGTTAACTCGGCGTAAGAGTAAGACCTACTTTTTTCCTGCTCAGCTGGTGACTCAACTCCTGGAGTTGCAGATTTTGGTACTTCAGTGTTGGCTTCATTTTTCAGCCCTGGGCGTTGATGCTTGGTTCACACTTGGTGAACATTATACAGTGCATCCGGAAGGTATTCACACCCCTTCACTTTCCCCACATTTTTTTTATGTTACAGCTTTATTCCAAAATGGATTAAATTCCTTTTTTTCTCATCAATCTACACACAATACCCCATAATGACAAAGTGAAAAAGGTTTTTTAGAAATACTTGCAAATTTATTAAAAATAAAAAACCGAAATATCGCAAGTACATAAGTACTTTGCTATGACACTCAAAAGTGAGCTTAGGTGCATCCTGTTTCCACTGATCATCCTTGAGATGTTTCTACAACTTGATTGTAGTCCACCTGTAGTAAATTCAATTGATTGGACATGATTTGGAAAGGCACACACATGTCTATATAAGGTTCCACTGTTGACAGTGCATGTCAGAGCAGAAACCAAGCCATGAAGTCAAAGGAATTGTCTGTAGACCTCCGAGACAGGATTGTATCGAGGCACAGATCTGGGGAAGGGCACAAAAATTTCTGCAGCATTGATGGTGCTGAAGAGCACAGTGGTCTCCATCATTCGTAAATGAAAGAAGTTTGGAACCACCTGGACTCTTCCTAGAGCTGGCCGCCCAGCCAAACTGAGCAATCGGGGGAGAAGGGCCTTGGTCAGGGAGGTGACCAAGAACCCGATGGTCACTCTGACAGAGCTCCAGCGTTCCTCTGTGGAGATGGGAGAACCTTCCAGAAGGACAACCGTCTCTGCAGCACTCCACCAATCAAGCTTTTATGGTAGGGAGTGACCAGACGGAAGCCTCTACTAAGTAAAAGGCACATGACAGCCCGCTTGGAGTTTACCAGAAGGCACCTAAAGGACTCTCAGACCATGAGAAACAAGATTCTCTGGTCTAATGAAACCAAGATTGAACTCTTTGGCCTGAATGCCAAGCGTCACGTCTAGAGGAAACCAGGCACCTCTCATCACCTGGGTAATAACATCCCTATGGTGAAGCATGGTGGCAGCATCATGCTGTGGGGATGTTTTTCAGTGGCAGGAACTGGGAGACTAGTCAGGATCAAGAGAAAGATTAACGGAGCAAAGTACAGAGAGATCCTTGATGAAACCCTGCTCCAGAACGCTCAGGACCTCAGACTGGGGCCTAGCCAGAGCCCAGACTTGAACCCGATTGAACATCTCTGGAAAGACCTGAAAATAGCTGTGCAGTGACGCTCCCCGTCTAACCTGACAGAGCTTGAGAGGATCTGCAGAGAAGAATGGGAGAAATACCCCAAATACAGGTGTGCCAAGCTTGTAGCTTCATACCCAAGAAGACTTGAGGCTGTAATCTCTGCCAAAGGTGCCTCAACAAAGTACTGAGTAAAGGGTGTGAATACTTATGTACATGCGATATTTCAGTTTTTTATTTTTAATAAATTTGCAAAAATTTCTAAAAAACCTTTTTCACTTTGTCATTATGGGGTATTGTGTGTAGATTGATGAGAAAAAAAAGGAATTTAATCCATTTTGGAATAAAGCTGTAACATAACAAAATGTGGGGAAAGTGAAGGGGTGTGAATACTTTCCGGATGCACTGTACTTTCTGTTTAGACTTCCACAGTTAGCTGTGCTGCTGTAAAGGAACATGGGTAGTACACATGTGGCATGTTTAGCTAAGACGTGTGGTTTTAAAGGGTAATGTTGACCTTGACAGTGCATACCTAAGGTAAAAACAAATGCAGTAAAGTGACCTTTCATTGTTCACTTTCAACAGTGTCTAACATTGTCTCTGTCTCTAAATCCACTGGCGAGCGAAGATTTATTCAGTGTGGACTAAGTCTAAATCTTTTTTCAAGCTCATTTTCTTCTTGTCATTTAAAACTTGTAATCCCCATCCCCTCGCATTGTTTACACTGCTTCCCCTCATTTTTCCATGAAGCACATCCTTCAAAAATTCCATGCTTCACAGAGCTTCTCCTTTTGAATATGTGGCAGATGAAAGTAAAAACAGGATTACAGTCTAATCCCTCTCGATTGTTTGTGTCTTTTGGCCACTGGGAGACCTCTGATGTGGTCCTGCCCTGCTGGAGAGGGAGAGAGGTAGAGAGATGGAGACGGAGAAAGAGACTTTCCTCGGTGCCGTCCAGTAATGAGAACCAGTAATAAAGTGGATGTATTCATGGACAAATGAAGCCAGCAATTAAGGAAAGAGGTAGCTAGCTTCAGACAGCCACTTTGGATCTTTTAAATGTAAATACAGCCGCTTCTCTCAAAGTGCTTGGTGAGATATTCCAAATGAAATCCCCTCTCACTAATGAGGGAGCTGTGATATTTCTACACCAAGTCTCTCTACGGTGCTACCACAGTAGGCAGCTCAGGCTCTTGTTGAAATGTTTTAATCAGGCTGAAGGAACAGGGATTATGATATAACAGAGTTGGTGGAGACTAGTCTTCCTCTGTTTCCCATATCAACACAGTTCTGTTTGATCTGCCCTGAAATCTACACTGCTGTGACTGTCTTAATTAGCTAAGTGGATGTAGACAACATATCCTACATAGTAAATTGCAGGAGTTGACATGTCACTGAGTAATGTTCTGTGTTCCACTTAATAAAGAACAATATGTGAAAATAAAAGACAGTCACTGTTGGTACATCCACAGAGGAGATAATAAGACAAAGAACCCGCTCATATAGATCCTGTCACAAGACAAATTATAGTAATTTTAAAAGCAAAGCTCTGTTATTCGGTAACATTTGGTGTTTGCAAGATCTCTTCTCATCGCCAGTAAGTTGCTGTTGCCTTGATCAGCTGGTGCAGCCTGTCACAGACGTGCTGCATTTTGCCATTGTTTCATCCCATCTGCCTGGGTTTGATGTCTCCTTCCCCATCCCCGGCATCCTCACACACTCCCTCAGCGGCAGGTCAGGTCACTACACACTGGTTTCTGATGCGGGAGTCACAGAGCCGCCGTCATCTCGCTGCCCAGTAACAAACAACAGCTTGACTCGCAATATTGTCATCATGTTTGTTTTTTAAGAGGCAGAGAGACTCACTTGGCAGCGGACCAATTCAAATGAGCTGTTTAAGATGTGCGAGTGCGCTATGAATAGGAATGAAGACGGTTATACGGTGCGGCGCAGCCTCACGGTGTAGACACAGGCCATTTTTCTCCATTTCCAGTTGGTGGTGATTTCTTGGTGCCTGGAGTGGAAGTGGCAATTAGCCTTTATTTGCACTGACACAGAAATTCATCCAATTATCACCATTTAAGTTGGTGCTATTGACATGCATTGGCTAAATGGATTATTACCATCTATGTATTCTATAAACAATGATGCATATCTGCCCGCAGGCACCTGGAGAGTTTGTGTTGCTGCTTTTCAGTAACAATTTTTCAAACTTTATTAACTGATTAGTGACGATAACATGATCTGATTTCATCCATATCAACTTCACATGGAACTGACTCAGGCGTCATTACATGAAAGGCACATCTAGAATATAATGAGTGACAGAGCATAATAGAACACAACATAACATAACATAATACAGTGGGACAAAACAACAGACAGCTTTTTCTTATTGTTATAGATTCAAATTTTGGCTAAAAGGGGAGAGAAACTACCAGAAAACTAAGCTGATAAAGGCCATACTTGCGGAGCTTTGTTATCTGTTATCTCGAGATAACACCATTAGATAGCAGGATAATTATTCTAGTATGGCCTTCCTCTGCAATTGTGCGTGAGAAACAAATATGTTTCAGAGCTTAGTCAGAAACACAGACTGTGAATAAAGATGGACGTAACCTCTGTAATGTCACCCACAGGTTTCTGAAGCTCAGAGTGAGCTGCTCCACTGTTGCCATCTTGGACGTGTCTGACTCCACCCCTAACTCCCAGCTAATCCAAAAATGGTCAAAGACGGGCATGTGTGGAGCTGAGCTGAGATCTAGTGGTCATTAGAGAAACTGCATAATATGGTAGGGCAATATGTCAAATATACTCAATGTATTACAACTTGTTCTACAAGGGATGCAGTAAATGAGGCCAGTAGAATGGTTTCAGACCTGGAGAGAGTGAAACAAGTGAAGCGCATAAGAGAGTTCATATATGTTGAATTAGGAAACAGTGATAGAGGGGGAAAAAACAGTACTGTCTGGCAGTGGTTTTGGTACCGCAAGGAAGATACTGACCAAACAGTGCATAACAGGTAGCAGCACCACCAATTGGTTCCATCACTTGAAATGCCCCCCACTACAACTTTCCAACCACACCAAATAAAATGCCAAGGTAGCCAAACCAGAAGCAAATGACTTGGGCTTGATTATGATTATGTAAATGTTTCTAATTTTCTTTTGATACATTTTGCCAAATAAATGTAATTATATTCTCTGTGAACGCATTCCAGACATCCCAAAAGAAAAAACACAGATAAAGTCCAGCACAGTGCGTTGAAGAGGTCTGGTGGGTTGGAGTCGATCATCAAAGGGTTAAATCATGTGTTAATGAAATGGTTTAGAAGAGATTTCAAAATATCAAGATATATATCGTGTATTGCGATTATAACCTAAAAATAGTGCAGTATTACTTGTCGCCCAGCCCAAAGTACACAACGCTGATCATTAGATGACATCTGAGCAAGATCCATGTTGATACTCATCCAAAGATTTCTGAGACTGATTTTTAAAGTTTCTCAAGACATGTTTTAAACTCTGTAAAAACCCTCTGACTGTGAGAATTGTCCACCTGCTTGCTCCAGGTGGACAGGTGAAAGAGCAGAGAGTATGAAGATGGTTAGAGGAGGAAACATCAGAGAGACTCAGCCACATGTCTGAGCCTCAGACAGACCCAAACTCAGATGAGGACTCTGTTGAGACCAGAATCAGAGACTAGCAGACGCATCAGAACGGTTAGCGTAGTTAGCATATTTTATTTGTTTATGTTGTTTGTTAGCTTGTAACTGGCAGTAGCTCACACAGTGTCAGCGGTTGTGCTAATGGTAACTCTCTCTTTATATTAGGTTTATTTAGCCCCGCCCACCGTCTCCACAAGTTGACAGGTTGGTTCCTGAGGTTTGTGACGTATGAAACCCTGGCTGTCTGAATCTGCTTTTATGAGACTGTCACTGCAGTTCAAGGTGGAAACACTCAGTCATGGTGTTGATGATTATTTCACTCATTATATGTCTTGTATAATATAAAAACACCATGTGTACGTTAATTAGGTTAAACACTTGATTTTCATCAGAGGAGGTCTTTAAAGTAGCATTATTATTTTTTTCAGTTTCTTGAGAGCAGTGCTGTAACATGACAATACCATACAATGTTATGTTGTTCTTTGAATGTGTTTGCAGCCTGTTACCTCTTCACACATCCAACAGACAAAGCAACACTAGAATTCGTTTGGAGCATTTGATTCCACCTGACGACTTCAAGTCCAACATTCACTCTCTTTTTAGCCACATTTTGGTCTCCATCCGCTCCTGAGGGAAATATCAGGATCTTTAGCTGCTAAATGCTCCGCTATGTTCACCAGCCAGTCAGTAACTCTGTCTATCTGCTGTTTGGTGCTGGGCAGGTATAATGGACAGTTTGTTTAACAGGCTTTTTGTAACCACAGTGGTGAGTAGAGCTGAGAGGGAGCAACATTTACATAATTATAGTGAGTAATATAACTTCATGCAAGTAGTAAGTAATTGAAAATGTAAAACAGAAAAATATATAATAAAATCTGCTTAGTAAATGTAACGGACATACTGCATATGATTTAATTAGTTTAAATATAACATAATTTCAATATAATTAACATTTACTTAATATCTTTGTGAAATTTAAATTTAGAGGAACATTTGACTTGATACTGTCAAGTTAGTTTTACTTGATATTACAGCAGTAAAATTTACTTAGTTATATAGTTACTAGTTAATAGTTACAAAGATTTTATCAAGTAAATCCTATAGATTATTTTTTTCAGTGTAAGCAACACCCTCATTAAACATCATTTGATTCAGTGTTGATATAAAACGTTGATACACAGTCTACAAAGGGCAACTGGAGATTCAGTGCCTTGCTTAAGTGCACTCACAACCCTGTTTGTTGAGGAGCTTTTACTCCAGAACACACCTGTATTTTAGGGTGAATTACTTTTCCCATCCACAGGGATTAAACATTGTGACTGTCCATGAAATGATTTCTACTTATGCAACGTAACTTGTCTTAGATGAGGTCCAGTTCACACAGAGGCAGATTTTGATCTTCCACTGCACTCTTAATTCCAGTTTTTAATCCTCTAAAAAGTCTCATCCCCACCTGGCTGGGGGGAGTAAATTCCTTAATCCCTGTCTCTTTCTGACACTGGGTTTTGGTTTACTTCAGTTCTAAAGTGATGCAAGCTTAGTGCATTTGAGTGCAACAATGAATTGCCGTCCCAGAGGACCGTGCCGAGGCGGAGGCAGTGTTCACGCTCTGTGCACCCTGTGGCATTAGGTGTTGGAGACAGTACATATGCAGCCTGCTCCTGAGCCTACGGAGAGTTACACCCAGGTGGCTTCACTCTGATGCTGATGCCATAGATACTGCAATCACCAGCGCTGTCTGCACTGCCAGGTCTGTCAGCTCTGTCACATGGAGCTGTCGTTGCTGACATTGCAGGTGCCATCCTTATGAACACTGCCATCTAAAATTTGCCAAATCATTTAGAAAATGCTTACACCGTCAACGTCTCATTTTTGTCCTGTTCGTCTTTCAAATTCAGATTATTCTGAACTGCAAAGCTCACGTGTTTAACTGTAAACAGTGCATTTAGATTCAGTCTCAGTAAGGTAAGACAGGGTTTGACATCTCACTGATATCTCAGCCGAGGTTTGACCAAACATTTATGTTATTTTATTAATAAACACACAAGAATTTTACTTTCATATGACAAGTAACCAAAACATTTAAAATATGTGTTGGCTGTAGTGAGTTTGGATACACAGTGGTTATAAATGTGACATAGACTCATTGTGAAAGACCTAGTATGTTCTAAAAAATTTAGAGTGCAGATTAAGACTACATCTGCCACCTTTCAGAATGAAGCGAGCTACAGTTTTTGGTGGTGTATTCCTTTAAAATTGGTTTGTTCCATTGGCTTAAAGATTTTTCTTATGCAACAGCTGGGTTGGTGAGGAATGAAATGCTCTCATGTGTACTCAGAATGGCAAGCACAGAGAGGGCTGGTGAAGATACTGATAGATAAAAACTTGATGGATTTTTTTGACGGTGTTCTGGCCAACTGGGAAGGTTGGTCTAGGTTCTATGTTAGTATTATTACTACTACTACTTGTACTATATTGATACTGTGAAAGTATCAAAGCCTCAGTCCACAGAGAAATGCACACGGCCTGTATTCAGAAACTGAGCCTTAAAACCAGCTGTCAGGACTTCTGGGACTTTGTGATGTCACAACAAAGCAGTCACCACTCTCAGCCACGCCCCAAGCCCT
Source organism: Seriola dumerili (assembly GCF_002260705.1). Taxonomy (NCBI): domain Eukaryota; kingdom Metazoa; phylum Chordata; class Actinopteri; order Carangiformes; family Carangidae; genus Seriola; species Seriola dumerili. Next base: position 14,818,961 of record NW_019174272.1, on the reverse strand, counting down.
CTCTGAGTGTTTACCTGAAATCCACTATATTTAATTGGATCACTCAGAAAACAGTCAGCCAATCAGAAGAGAGGATCAGAGCCTCCTCTCTTCTGATTGGCTCACCGACCTGTTGTTACTAGAGCTCCTGAGAGAAGCCTGAGAGAGAAGAAAAGTACACTGAGATGGTTTAAATACATCTTCTTATGGACCAACACTTCAAATAAAACACAGGAGAAGAGGAAAATATGGAGCTTTAAATTCTTCACTCAGGCTTCAGATTGTCAGTCATTTTCATTTGTCCAAGGAAACAATCTCACCCCTACTGTTTATTCCCATCAGATAGAAAAACAACAGGTTGTGAGCCATAATATGTTCTTTTTTGTCATTTGGTATCACTGGTCAGCAGGTGTCACTGTTTAATTTCTTCTAACCTTTTAGACTGAAACTAAGTTTTTAGTTTTGTGAAACACTTACAGACCAGTCAAACATATCTTTGTAAAACCAGCTATAAAGTTTCATGCACATCTTTTTTTATAAATCATACTTTCCTGTAAATGTTTGTAGACTCCGAGCTTCATCTGGGTTTATTTTATTTCCTTCTTTATTTTCTCTGGCAACTAGACTAGTGAACCACTCAGATCTTTTCCCACAAACAAGTTGAAATGTTTTCCTTTCCTATATTCCTGGTCGGTCTTGGGTTGACGTGGCCTGTAGTCCTCCAGTGTCTGTATTGACCGAGCATCTTGCTCTGAGTTGCTGTTGTTGACACACATGTTGGGGTTCTGGTGGGACACTGAGGCAGGTAGCGGTCTGTAGCCGGGTCAGTGAGCTGTGGCCCCACAGTGCAGCCAGTTTATCCTCGCTGCTGCCCACACTAATCCCAGCAGACAGGAAGCAGTTGTTTGCTCCCGCCGGGTCAGCAGCGGTTTTGGCTGATGACCCAGCTCTATCAGGCCGAGAGGCCGAGGGGGCAGAGTGAACATCACACCTCCTTACCCCACCCCCCATCTCTTCCTTTCCAAAGGCCACTGCAGCTCCTCTGGGCTTTTGTTGCATGATGGGATATATTCAGCTGCTCCATTTGGCTGGTTTGGAGGAATGCTGCGGGTGCGCCCCCTCCTATTGGTTGGTCAGTGAAGCGAGGAGGGATATCAAAGCTCTGTCGGGGGGGGCTGAGAGGGTCATGTCTCATTGGGCAGAGCAGGGGTGCACTGAGCCTGTCACATGGCTGATGGCTGATTTAGCACTCCACTGGAGAGGTGAGGCCTTATAGGCCACCTCTCCCTTCCCACCACACAGACCCACAGACGCACACACACACATTTCATTGACAGATAACCCTTACTGCTCACCATCTCTACAGTGTTTTAACAACCTTGAACATCAATGTGCTCTCTCTGCAGTCCAGCCATCTCTTTAGCCAAGCCTCGGCTGAAGCACCTGTATTGATTCCTGCTCCAGCCAATTCAGCTGCAGCCTTTCATGGGCCTCTGTAACTGACTGTCTTTGTTCATGTTTCTCTAACATGTTCATTTTTTTTCTCCACCATTTTTGTCATGTGCACTCATTTCCTGCACTCACCAGAGCTCTCTCCCCCCCTCCTGCCCAATCCCTCCCTCCTTTCCCTCCCCACCTACACTCACACACTCTTCACATTTTGTCCATTTTAGTTATATTGTGATGGAAAATCCATGCCATTCACTTTGTTGTTGTTATTTGCAGCAGCTCGTGTGTTGTTTGACATCTCCGCATATAAAAGACACCTAGGTAAAATGTTCTGTCCAACTTTCAAGACTCACTCACACATCGATAAATAAAACACATCTTGCAAATGTGCACAGTTTCACAGGGTCCAGTCGAAAAGCATCAGCTGTCCCTGTTTCAATAATATTGCCATATAGTGCATAAAACATGCCCCCTGTTGTCTCTCTTAACCAGCTAATGTGTATTGATCTGTGCTCATAGATGGCCACTGGATAAAAAAACATTTTGTAATCTGTCCTGTAATCTAACAACTGAAATGAAAGGGCACGATATCATCTGGAATTAGTTAGCTCAACTGTAATTTAAGGATAAAATTAGAAATTACCTTACACTAGTTAGCTAAACTATAACTTGAGGCTAAAGTTAGGAACTAGCTAACATTATTTAGCTAAATTGTAACTTATGGCTAAAGTTAGAAATTAGCTAACATTAGTCAGCTAAACTGTGACGTAATAGAAAAGTTAGAAACTACCTAACTTTAGATAATTAAACTGTAACTTTGCTAAAGTTAGAAATTAGCTAGCATTAGTGTTCATCCATGGATACTTGACACAGTCTAAATCAGACACTCTGAATAAGAAAGTAAAGTGTATTAAACAAGCTATATAGTTGGCTACTCCTACTTATATTAACCTACAATGTTTCAATTTGTTTGTGTGATGCGCAGGAGCAGAGACTAAAGGACATGAGTCACTAATGGTAGTGAGGCAGGCAGACAGACGTGCAGATAACGTCAAGATTAAGAAATGGTATGGTCCACTATGTCTGAAATCGTAGTAGCTACAAGATCCACGCATGAATATAGCAAATACTGTGTATTGTAATATTACCATTACAGGTAAATAGGATAAATGTTTCAACCCCCTGAATTGTTGTTTTTTACCTCTTTTCGGGAGGTCTAAATTTTAATCTGGGGGGGTCCCAACACCCCACCACCACCACCACCATAGTTCGAACTCTATTGCTTTTGTTGAAAGCAGTAAAGAACTACAATGACCTCAAAGATTTGAATTTGTTCTGGTCCAGCAGTGTCTCTTCCTCATTGCTTGTGTTTCTACGGTTTTTCCCTCCATTGTGTCTCATGTTTGTGCTCTGATTGTCTTCCTCTCTCTGTTTGTGTCTACCTGTCTGGACATGACACCCACTTCCCCCTCCTGCTGATTCATCTGCACACCAGCTCATCAACTCACCAACTCCTAAGAGGCCTGCAGTATTTCAACCCTGGTCCCTCGTTCCACTCTTAGCCAGATCATTCTGTTCTCTCTTGCCCAGTCCTGGTTTGTCAGACACCTGAACTCCTGCATTTCTCGCTCCTCTCACCCAACCAGTTTCAAAGATATTTTAGTTTGAACTTCAATTTTGCCTCTCTCTCAATTATAACATTGAGGTTGGCATAACGGCCTGTCCGTGATATGGACCCTATAGACTAAGACCAGGAAACCAGCAGCTTGCAAAGGGCTATCCAGCTCCACCGAGCCCTCTCCGACAATAACCACGTCATAGTGACACGAATCTCACAATTTACTAACCGTGTCTCCTTGTTAATGTCTTTGCTTACTTTTGCACCCGCCCAGACGCTTCCTCCAGCCCTGCTGTCCAATCCCCCACCAACCGGGGAATCAATCAAACAATGTACCATGGTTTTTCAACAACAGCCAATAACCTTCCATTCTGACCAGTCTAAGGTATGTTATGTTATGGGACTGTTACAGTGAAGGGTTCTTGCTTGGGCAGAAGCAGTGTAATGCAAGTTTAGACTGTTCGGACTATTTCCTGTGATAAGTTTGTTTCCATGATGAAAGTTGTGTTCGATCATCCTGATCATTATGGAAATGGTGTCAGTTTATTCTGGGGATTTCTGGACATCAGCAGCGTATTCACAGTGGAATGATGAGGTGTGACAGAGGGTGTTTGTGAACAGTTTAAATGAACAGTTAAAGAATGAATTGACTTCTCATGACAATCCCACTAACCTGGATTCTCGTCTCTTTAGCCATTACAATAGTCAATCACCTGAATGAATGGTGCCGGGAGAGGACTAGACATTCACAGCCTCCACCAACTTCTTGCGCAGAATGCAGCCATTTTCAGTTTTTTTCTTTCAGTCACCTCGCCACTTGTGGCTTTAGTTGATTCTGGGACAGAAGAGATTTCCAGGTCTGGTATCTCATCTCCGAAAAACCACTGGTTTTAGGCCATCCCTGGTTAAAACTATGCAACCCTCATATTGATTGGAATTGGTGGTTGGAGACCACGCCAATAGTGTTTACTATAGTGACCATATCGGTTTGATGTTTTATTGTTCTAATTAATAAAACAGCTGAGTCTGATTTATTTTGCATGTCATTTGTTTATTTGGTAATAAACCAAAGTATTGGATGAATTCAAATTTTGACCTGATGATAGCATTAGATCAGAGGTCAGAGGATCACCAAAGTTCACAAGGACCATGAATGTCTGAACCATCCATCGGCTGCAAAGACATCAACCTGAGCCATAACTGTCAACCTGCAGATGGCACTGGAGGAAAACTCGGGGAATCACCCAACTCATTAGGATTCATTGTCTGGAGATCATGAATATGTGGACAAACTTTTATTTGTTTATTTAAGAAATAATATTAATAATAAATCTCTACTTTAGTAAATAAAACTTAGATATTCACACAGTTTGTGATGAATGACAGGTTGTTTCTTCATGCGCACTTTGCACAATTTGGCATTTAAAATTCAATTAAGCTGGTTTATTTTAGGGGTTTAGTGAGGCCAGGTCATTTTGACCCTGAGGACAAGGGAAGTACACAGAATGCTAAGACTACACAAGGGTTAAACTTGAGGATCTTTGAGGGTCATTTACAATGATGTCGAGTAGGTAAAATACCAGTTTAAAAATCAATTAAAACAAGTACAAAAGTATGAACTCGCGGGACATGGCGCATCAGCCAGTCATTAGTCCTGGTCTAATGTTGGCCAGTGGACCAAAGTAACATGGATGTAATATATGAAGGCAGTTTTTTAATATGGGCCTTGTAAATAAACAAATATGCATCATGCCTCTAACAGAGAGAGAGGGCCACCCAACATTTTCATATAGGATGCAATGTTGAGTGTTATAAGCATCAGTAGTAATGAACCTGAGAGCAGAGTGGGCGACAGCTGAAGCTTCAGTTTCAGCTGACGCTTGTATAAGATTTCACTATGATTTAAAACTGATAAAAAACTTGACTAAAAAAGTTTTTCTACAGAGCAACAGGAAGCAGGATTCATTCTTAAAGAAAAATCTTTTACCTTCATCTGAGTATGTACAATTCATTCATTTCTTTTTTTTTTTATTATTTTTTTGTGCTTTTAATAGACAGGATAGTAGAGAGACAGGAAATGGGGAGGCAGAGAGAGGGGGAATGACACGCAGGAAAGGGCCGTCCGAAGCGGGAGGCGAACCGGGGGCCAGCTGCAGCGAGGACTGTAGCCTCTATATATGGGGCGCCTGCATAACCCACTGCGCTACGTGACGCCCCCAATTCATTCATTTCATATCTACACTTGGGCCAGAAAAGTATTAGACTGAACTGGATACAAAAAGCATAACTGTGCCTTGCCTATACTCATAGCACAGAGCTCTACAGTAGACCAATAGGACAGCTATTTTTCCACTGCTGTAGCTACAATACATACCTCTTGATCCATCCTCTACTATGCTGCATATGTTTTGAGTTTGGCATCTGAGTCTGGGCTGTCTAAGAAAAAAACGAGACCATTCAGAGATAAGAGAACACTCCTCTTTCTCTCTGTCAACATGCGAGTCTAAAGTGAAGCTGAGTGGTAGCTGGGATTCCTGTCTGGTATCCTGTCTGACATGAAAGGCTGCTCGCTGGGACTGAGGAAGGAGCTCAGAGAGAATTATTCCCGCCGGACCCTCCAGCAGATGGAACAAGAACACCTTGAAGGATGGGAGTGTCGCTGAGCCCGAGTGCTCGCTTTCTCCCCCGCAGATGAAACGTAACGCAAGGCTGTCTCAAATCTCCAGCAATCTGTGGATGTGAGCGACGCAGAGAGAGCACCTGGCTCTTCAAGGGAAGCAGCCATTTGAGATGTGACAGAACGCCTTGTCAGATAGAATCACTGTAATGGAGAGATAATCCCACAGTCATCACTCAGAAAGGCATGTCTGCAGGGCATCTTGGAGGAATAGCCAGATATGTTTTGCAACATTTTAGATGGTAAACGACACTGAAGTCGCTGTATTTATCACAGGCTGAAATCAAAACTAAGTGGTAGTGGGAGGAATTTGGATTAAAAAAACGACCAGTTTCAATTTTGGTTGATGTAATAAGAGATTCAGAAGCTCTAAATGTAGATCAATAAGCCATGCTGGGTTGAGTCTCCTGGTTGGGGTATAGTCCCTGAGTAGAACAGGATTGGTCCTTGTAGGCTTGTCAGATGACAGAGACAAGCCAGACAGCAGCGTTTGCAGCCTCTGCTGTGTATGCTGAGATGTGCCTTTCGTCTCTTGTCACTCAAAAGCCCTTGGAAGAGTTTTGCTGCTCAGCCACCTTCCTTGACCTGTCACTCAGTCCTCTGACAGCTGGTAGGCTGCCCTCCTCCTCCCCATCCTTCCCCCCTTCTCACTCCTTCACCCTCCCGGTCCCTCCCAGTCTCCCTTCTCTATCCCAGCATGCGGATTGGGGGTCTCATTTTCATGTGTCAGGCGCCCCCATCAGTGTGACAGCTCCCTGTCCTCCTGTCTCATTAGAAACAGCCAGCTTGGTCTGGGAAGCAGCGGGAGAGGCGATTGGCGTTCAGCTCTCCCCAACCTGGGAACTGTGAGATCAGCTCTGCTAACACCAGTCAACCAGATCATCATCTGGATTGATCTAACATCCACACATACACTGATTCGCACACAGCTGATACATGTACGCACACATGGATGTACAGTCTTTTTCTCCCTTTGCTCTTAAGTTCACTGCACTTTGATTTCATGCAGCAGTTTTTATCATGAATCAAACACAGTTAAAAAATTGAATCAATAAATGGTATGGATAAAAACATGCAACTGCTCTGTCCACCTCATTAATGTGGGTTCACTGCCTCATATTTAACAATGGCTTTTGACTTATGTGTTGCATGAAAAAGTTCAGCATGTCTTGTTTGTATCTGTCATTTTGAATGTGTGTGTGATTTTGTTTCAGCGTATTTCCAGCCAACACTCCAGCAGGTCTGCACCATCGTATCCCAGTTCTCTCCTCTTAGGGAACAACTATTGATAGAGCGAAACAAAGGTGTTTGCTTTTTAGACCTGCATATCTAATGGCCTTGAAGGACAAAAAAAAAAACCCTTAAAAAAACTAAACATCAGACAGCGATGATTCCCACTCCTTTATTGTTTGTCCTTGAGTGTTAATTGTGCAATGTAGAGAGACATCCATTAGGCAGGCTCGCGTTTGATGTTTTTTGATGTCAGACCTAGATGTGAGGACGGTGAATAGTTAAATTCTAATTGCTTGAGGAATTTGTATCGTTATAATTTGAGGAGGCTTTGTATTCCTTCTTTTTAATGAATGTAGCATGGCCATCTAGGATAAGAAGGAGCAGAGATTTTGTGAGTTTATAATGAACTGTGAAAGGCATTTGAATATGTATGAGGATGCGAGACCCTAGGCAAGATGTACACAAGCTCCCCTGATGGGTGTGAAGTTGATCATATCATTTCCTTCCAAAGAGCAATCCTCATTTGGTGCAGAGTTTAATCCAGGGCTCACTGTAACGTGGCACAGCTTTGTAAGAAGTGGAGCACAAGGAAGAGTTGAAGAGGGGAAGTGCGTTTGATTTCTGTTTTGCTACTTTAAATCAAGAGTTCACAAATCAAGAGTCTCACAATTCATCTAAAAATAAAAAGAATTAAATGGTCACTGTTAAATTAGATATGTGGATCCTCTGTTCACTTTTTCCAGCTGTCTTGAGAGGTTTAGCTTATACATGCAGACGCTAACTTCCATTTAATGACTCCACCAAAAGGTTGAATCATTGCAGCAAATATGATAACAGAAGCTACCTTCTCATAGCACCTAAAAAGAAAGGTATGATTTTATTTAAAATGTGGTAGCTAAAATGAATTAAAACACAGTTGATGTTTGTTGACACTCTACTGCCATTAAAGTTGGTACTTTAGCCTAGCTAAAATTTAAAATCTGCTATTATATGACAATTAAAAATACTCACAATTAATTCAAACATATAAAAATATAAAGAATCATTTAGGAAACTATTTCTGGGCAGACATTTATTTGGTTAGCTAACAAGAAATGAAAATTAAAAACATTAAGGCAGGTTGAATACACAGCCCCTTTTACAATGGTCAAAAAACCTTAAGACCCATTAACAATTGCCTTTTGTGGAAAAGGGCACAATCGTCATTCACACTTATATGCACTAATTTTAGTGTAAAAAGGATATGCGGCAGGAATAACACATCTTCTAAACAGGGTCAGCCCTAAGTTCCCACAGCCCTATGTTCCCACTAACCCGGGTAATATTTCTCCGGTTAGCCCTTCCATCCACATTAGAACGGTGAATTCCGAAACTGAAAACGATGCTTTACAAAAACAATCGCTGAGGTGGATAAATGTGAAGCCGCCGTGGAACGTGGATGCAAAGCGTTCTGAAAGGGTATATAAGGGGAATATAGGGCTGTGGGAACATAGACACGCTCCCTTCTAAACAGAGATATTTTGGACATAAATGATAAAAGTTGAAAGGAAATTACATTCTCATGACAGCTTTTTTTTTAAATTGCAAAATAACTAAAACAGACTCTTGTGCCCCACATAGGGTGACCAACTGTGACCGTTTGTGCACTGCACGTTCATGCACTTGCACAAGTATGCCCTTATGCACCATAAGCAGTTTCATCAGGATGGGGGACAGTTATTTCGGTGCTTAACACACCTACTGAGTGCACTGGGCACCTTACGAAGGAGGGAGTCAGCCTCCTGTAGCTCTTTAGAAAAGACCAACTGTCTCTTCGGTGTGACAGCTAACCATTAGCATACTTCTGTCAGAAAGAGCTGCTAGCACTATAGTTTTTAGGGCACTTGTATATGACTTCTAGGCTAGCAACAGGCTTGACAATGACACACTGATTGATTGACACTCATATGGACCAATCAGTGTTGAATTCAGAGGCATGGTGCATCAGTTATGTTTTTATATTGGGTTAGGTAAAAATGAGTGGGGCAGAACATAAGAAATGTCTGAAAACAATCATAACAATTTATTAAATTGTGTTTTAATTTAATTGAAAACTAGGACATCTTAGTATTTCACAAATGTTTGTCAGGACTCGGGACACAAAGCTTGACATTGTGACAATCCAGGACAAACCAGGACGTCTGGTCAGTAACAAGTGGAGTAAAGGTTATGGGCTGTCTTGTGTAGGGTTAGCACCACGTTAAGCTTGACAGCTATGTTTAGGATTGGGTTATGGTTCAGGTTAGGTTATGGTTATGGCTTGGGCTGTGGGGGAATGAGATTTAATGAGGTTTAGGTTAGTCAGAGAATAGTCTCAATTATAACACAAATACAGTCTGTGTATGTGTGTGTGAGCACACTTCTTAGGACACCACTTGATCTCTCTCTCTCTTCATCTGTAACACCTTATGCCGCCACCCTGACCTGACTGGTGAGTGCTCTAAGTGATGACCCTTCAACCGGGAACATTTCAATTTCAACCTGTGATGGCTCCCCAGAGAATGATTTGAATGTTAAGTGCACCCTCCAATCCAGGCACCGTTTGAAAATGTAATCAGAGCACTATCATCTCCCCAGCAGAGAGAGGACTCGCTTGACTCTGTGCAGCAGGCGTTGGCGCTGGCCTCATTTCCCCTGCCAGCAGGTGTCCTCTCTGGATATAATAGGCTTTACATGTGTAATTAACACATGGCACCGCTGCCTGCGCTGGCCACAGCCTCAGCCCTGCTCCTGTCACCATGACTTTCTTTCTCTTTATTTTTCTCGATTTATTTCTCCACCCTTTCCTCTTCCTCTTCATTATGAAGCATAATGGCTCCTCGGCCAACTCACGCTGTGGTGAAAGTGGGTGCAGAAGACAAAGACAACACCTAGATGAAGAAAGCCAAGCGCTTGGTAATGCAGAGATGGATTGGTGGAGTACAGGAAGGTTCCGCGGAGTGGAAGGACACGGATGGAGTTAACAGCTTGCTGTGTGGGCTGGCTAATACCTTAAAACCCCCCTCTCATGAAATCTGTAATTACCAGGGCTCCGTTAATCAAGAATGAAACAGAAGAAAAGCAGTGGGCTAATTGGGGCCGACGTGCTCTGTAATTAGAGTAATAGTCACACATTGGGATTTTATGAATGAATGACTTTGCCAGCTTTTGTTACAGGGCTTCATTACATTGGACAGAGCCACCAGCGCTATTTGCATGCATGTACATAAAGGAGACAATATGTTACTGGTCATTTTTTTGTCCAAACAGCAGATTTTATCTCCAGGCCCCCTGACTAGGCCAGTGTTAATTATGTCTGTGGCCAAAGATTGGGGGAAGGGGGGTCCAATTATTTTTCTCTACTTCTCTCTTTTGCCCCAAACCTTTATTCACCCATGTACTGCGAGCTGTTGGGGCAAGGATGTGGATTTCTGTTTGTGGAGCTTCATTTGCAGAGTGTGGAAGGAATTCATCATAAACACAAACTCTGACCTATTTCTGATATGACAACAGCCCCACAATGAGCTCAGCTGATAAAAAAAATCTGATGATTTTAAGGTTAATTGAAGCTGGTTTGGAGAAAATAAATGCTCTTATAAAATATTCCACATTTTATAAATTGCACAGGATCATTTTCCATGTTTCATGCCAGAGGGTAGTAATGACTCACTGAAATGATAAGAATAATCCTCAGAAATCTCACAACAAAATAAAAAGCTAGTTCTCTGACCACCTCTGTTTATACCTGGTCTGAATAACCTGACTCAGCAGCAGAACAACAACCCTGCTGTCTTGGTTGCATCCCACTGCCTTCTTGCTCTCTCTAAGAATACTGGGGAATTTTTGTGTGTGAGTGTGTGTGTCTTTGTAGTTTTGACACAATTAATGTACAAATGGTCAGGTGGACTGAAACAATTCAGACATACAACATAACTCCATCCCAGGCCATAATAACGATTTTATTTTTTTTATTATAGTATTATATTTATGTATTTATTTATCTATTTTGTTAATATTTTTAACAATTTTTGCAGTTATTACAGGAGAAAATAGAGGCAATGTACGTCTAGTCATACCAGAAATATTTGAATATTTATATTTAAATTTTATTTTAGGTCAATTAGTTAACAGAACATTACAGGAAGGGCAGTAGTTTTCCAGCCCTCTCTGTCTCTCTCTCTCTCTTTCTGAAAGAGGGTAAACAAAAATCTTGGTACCACTTTACAATCAGACTACAGACATAAAGGATTTATAAATGGTTCATAATAAGGTTATTAATTTGCTAAAAGCTCTAGGAACTACTTGGTGGCAGACCCCCCCCCCGGTCTGTTTGATGGCCATGTATCTGAGACACAAGAACATCAATTATAAACAAGTTATTTTCAAGATCAAGTGAACTACTCATTAAACCTTACTAATGAGTTATTACCATTTACAACTGGTAAAAGGAGCCTTATAGTAACTAGCTAATAAAATGATGACAGGTTTTACACTTTACAATAAGGCTAGTTTCCTCAAAACTGATCTCAGAACAACAGAAGCTGAGTCAATGACAGCTTGACAAGCACATTTTAGCTATAGCTAATCACATGTGAAAAAAGAGCCCAGGATTATCCTCAATGTGCAGATATCCAAAATATGCTGCCCTCCCCCTTCCGCTTGACAAGGCCCAGCTTTTGTCAACAGGACACGGTCACACCCACGAAAATAACTGAAAATTATAGAAACAACCAACCCCTCCTCCAACCTGAACAACCATACAGGTCGTTTTTGCAGCCCTCTGATACGACCAATAGGAGTCTCTCCTGAACTAGTACCCCTGCAACAGCAGGTGTACCTGACCTTGGTTGTCATGGTTAAATAAACATGAGAGCAGTGTACCCACCTTCATCAGCACTGTTACTATAATATTGGCTATGATATAGCCGAAACTATAATATGGCTCGGTTAGGTTTAGGAAAATATTGTGATTTGAGTTAAAATAAGTACTCCCTCAACATTAGGGGATCTTTGTTGTCAGAGTTACCATAATAACAAAGTGGTTACCTTTGTCAAAAGGTCATGGATAATAGAAACAGCATAAACAGGAATCAAACACTTCTCTTCTGTGTCATGTTCAAGCATCCACCACAACCTCCTCCTGACATGGACTTTGTTTCTCTTTATACTACATCGCCGCACATTTCCCTCTGCTCCTGTCATAATTACTGTGACCACTAGATATCGCCTAGCAACAAAACCTGACTATACAACAGCTGGAAATCAAGCTAGCTTCCACAGGTTATAGCCTATTGTGGCCAAAAGAGGGCAGTAAATTACATGATGAATACAATCATCAGATCCTTTATGGGACAGAACATTGTTCTGAGATCAGACGTAAGGAAGAGATGACATCTTCTTAGGTATTGTTCTAATTGCACCTGGACAGTAAACTGGACTGGTCCCTGAACACGGATGCCATCTACCGGAAGGGGCAGAGCTGGCTGTTTTTCCTCAGGAAGCTCAGGTCCTTTGACATCTGCAGTGAAATGCTGCACATGTTTTATCAGTCAGTGGTGGACAGTGCACTCTTTTGTGCTGCAGTCTGCTGGGGCAGCAGCATGACAGATATGAACGCAAGGAGTCTGGACAAGCTGGTCAAAAAGGCTGGGTCTGTGCTTGGCAGGAGTCTGGACTCACTCAGGACTGTTGTGGAGAGATGCATGCAATGTAAGACGGAGGCCATCTTGGACAATACCAACCATCCTCTCCACAACATTCTGGCAGGACAGAGAAGCAGCTACAGCTGCAGCAAACGTCTCATCTCACTGCGCTGCAGAACAGAGAGGTTCAGGAGATCCTTTGTTCCCACTGCCATCAGGCTATACAACACCTCAGCCAAAGGAAGTGGACTAATCTAATTATTATTGTTCATTTGTCATTAACTGTTTTTATTATTAATATTATGAACAATGAGCTAATGGACACATGAATTTCCCTTAGGGGATAAATAAAGAATGTTTCTTTCTATCTCTCTATCTATCTATCTATCTATCTATCTATCTATCTAATTGATGTCTATTTTAGCTTAAAGTGGTCAAGCACTGCTTGCTTTGATGGCACGCCACTGGTGGAATATCATACAGTTCATCTCGAGTCATCCACCAAAGTTGTTCATTACATTCTCATACATGTCTGGGAATCTCTGCTGCAGCTTTAATGCTCACAATGACTCATTTCTTATGGAAGAGGAGGAGGATAATTCTGTGCAGTGCAATACTGTCTGTCTGAGCATTCTCTCCTCCGTTCAGACGCTCTGCTGTTGAAAGGGGAAAGGCCATAGCAGTGATTTATGGAAGCCATCTGAGGATGCAGGTCCACTACCTGTGGCTGATATCTTCTTCTCTATCTCACCTCTCATTTCCTCATTTGTCATGGTGTGACGCTTCGCAACACTGTCTCCCATAAACCGACTTCAAAAGGGCGCTTGGCAGATCGGGTTCCTGCCTCTCTTTTCCTGTGATGGACTCAGACAGGAGCCATAATCCCAGTGACACTGAGCCATTGATCTCCACAGGACTGGCTGACTGTAGACGCAGGATCATGTGTTTTGGTTGTAAAAGTAAAGAGTTACCAGGAGGATAACTCAATACAGGAAGTGTTTGAGTTCAGCAGAGGCTTCCTATATTCACATTTTATACCATGGCCACTGAAAATCATTGATACTGATTGGTTGAAATGTGTATTAACTTAAAGTAATTGGATGTTTTTGCCAAGCATCATCCTCCAAGGCTGAAAAAGGAAGAAAACTCTAAAGAACCAAAAGCTGCAGTTCATGTAATGACCACTAGAATCTGGCTCCAACAGTGAGTCAATTCCATTACTCCCATAGACTCCCATGGTAAAATGTCCAACTTTACAGCAGAAATAAACATGTTTACAGCCTGGTACAAAAACAGTTTTGGTCTGTAGAGCTAATTTCCTCCCTCATAAGTGTCTATATAACTCACCTGTTTACATTTTATTAGTCTTAAAGTTATGAAGAATTGAAGGCGGGGCCACTTTGAGTGACAGGTGAGTGAGTGCATGCTTGACACAAACCAGCATGACACAAACCGAAGTCTCACCTGCACACATGTCACACCTTTTTGTCCATTTCTGGATTAGCTGGGAGTTAGGGGGCGGAGTCAGACACTGCCAAGATGGCGATGGTGGACCAGCTCACTCTGAGCTTCAAAACCGCTCTTCAAAAACCTGTGGGTAATGTCACAGAGGCTACGTCAATCTTTATTTACAGTCTATGGTTTTAACTGCACACCTTTGACACGGGTGTTTGCACAGATAAATGCACTAGTGATAAACTGTAGGTAAAGACAGAGTTATGATAGCGATAGCGACATAGTGGGTCATGTGACTCCTGTTGCTTTGACTAGTTCCAAGCAAACAACTACTTTTAATGACTAGAACAGCCTGGCAAGCTATTTATATATATTATAAATCAATGACTGATGTTTGACATATTAAATATTTGTATATTTCATTATTAATTATGGAAGATGGATTAGAATGAAACATTACCACAGGCTGGTATCACATCTTGTTGTAATCTCTCTGACTTTAAGACACCAATATTAATATTGATCCGTTCATTAAATTAAATTAAGTAGTTATGCGCTGATATGAATGTAGCTGACATCTCTGTGGTGTTAATACAGCCTCAAACTACTCACAAATAAATGTCAAGTTACTCATACAACAAAAAGCAAAAATATACGATTTGTGTCTGTAAATCTACATCATTTCTGTCACATTAGAATTTATTGATAGAAATTTATTTGTGAATCTCAACCTGTTCCTGTGGATCCTTTTGAGACTGTTCTACGGAGCTGTTTTGTGCCCAAGTACTTTCCCCTAGGTGGCAGTAATGTAACATTTATAGATGCAAACCACTGTTAACCTAAACAGAAGAAGAAGCTTTGATCACACAACATTGCCACCATATTGGAACAAGAAAGACTGGCCTGTAAACAAATGAGTAAAAGGAGGAGCTGCGGTTAATCTGGATAAAAAGCAAAGCAGAGGGTCATTTTATATACAAAGGTTTATGATCTACATGGAGTACAAAAAGTCTTGATAGTTTAGGCTATAACTGCTGTTTATATCAACATTAGGTTATGTGAACTCAATGAAGTGAATTACTTAAATGGTGGAAATAATTCACTGTCATAAATAATTGTACAAACTCCTTGGTTAATACTTGTGGAAATGTCTTTATATAATTTAATGTAAATGAAATCTGGAGAAAGTTGGCTGGACTGGCTGGTTGGAAATAGCTTCTTCTGTCTACGCCCACACCCTTGATCTTTCTTGTTTGCACCAAAAAAAAAAAAAAAAAATCTAAATAGTTCATCTTTAAGTTCTAACTATCGACCATGAGAAAAATGGAATAAAAAAAAAGGGCAAATACAAATACAGAGTTGAGACACTGGCAGTCAGTTGCACACTAGTGTGTTCTGTTGTTTAGCATTAATACAAGCTGCTTTTCATCCTGTATTTTAAATAGGAAAAGACCTTCACATTTTTAACAAAAACATCTTAACCACTTATCCATTCACGTAATAAGTGAGAGAATGGTCTACTCAGTTAAAACTGGCATTAAGACAGTGTTTCAATTTCTTGTTTCCTGTTTCCTAAATACATACTTACAAATACTTACTTCCTGAGTGAGAAACCTGGATCCGGCCCTCAGCCCTGCCCACCACCTGCTTGCTCCAGGTGGACAGGTGAAAGAGCAGAGAGTATGAAGATTGTTAGAGGAAGAAACATCAGAGAGACTCAGCCACATGTTTGAGCCTCAATCAGACCCAGCCTCAGATGAGGGGTCTGTTGAGACCAGAATCAGAGACTAGCAGACGGATCAGAATGGTTAGCGTAGTTAGCATCTTTTATATGTTAGCTTGTCACTGGCAGTGGCTGAAACAGTGTTAGTGGTTGTGCTAATGCTAACTCTCTCTTTCTGTACTGACAAGGTTCAGGTTTATTTAGCCCCGCCCCCCATCTCCACAAGTCAACAGGATTGGTTCCTTAGGTTTGTGACATATGTAACCCAGGATGTCTGAATCTGCTTTTATGAGACTGTCATTGGTTCACTGCAGTTCAAAGTGGAAACACTCAGTCGTGAGGTTGATGATTATTTCACTCATCATATGTCTTTATTATATAAAAACATCATATAGATGTTAACAAGGTTAAAACTGGATTTTCATTGGAGGAGTCTTTAAATACAGATCTTGGCATTGTCTTTCATGTATATTAACCCTCAAACTATATTATATATCTTTTATTATATTTTTTATTTATATTCTAAATAAAAATATGAATACAGTGTCAGTGTCTTGGTCTATGTTCCCTTGCTCACCACCTCAAGTAACATGTAGAAAAGTGATGTTTGAGGGTTTCTTTAGAACTTTTCAGTTGACACTGCTCTTCCTTGAGTACACCCCTGGAGATCCATGTGTAAATGTGCAGGCTATGGTTTAGTCATGCTCTCTGATTCATATCTGTGCCCTCAAACCTTTGCACTCAAATCATTTGGTTTGTGAGTGAAAAGCACAGTAAATACAGTCTTACACAATGAAAGCAAACCCTGACATTTTTGCACCGTAAATTCTGTGGGTGCTGTACTGCCCTTATAGGGTAGTTCCGCCTTTTTCTTCACCTAAGGTGAGATATAGTTTATAATAAATGTCTGATAATTACATAAGTTGCCCAAAGAAACAAAAACATTTGAGTGGGTTTTAGTGACATGAAGATTTGAATTCATTGTTGTAATACAAACAGAATGAATTCTTCACTTTAAACAAAATTTATATTAAAATTGCTTTTATCAAATTATGACTCAAATACATTTTCAGTTTTGACTCATCTAAAGGGGCATTTCACCATATTTTGACATGTTGTTTTCAGCCCAGTCCTTACAGAAAACCACATGAATTTCACATGTTCAAATATCACATGTGGACACATGTACATGTGATTTTATCACGTGAAATTTAACATGTGAAAACATTTTAAAATCACATGTGAATTATGGGGAAATGTGTGAAGCCCATGTAAATCCAATGTGGAAACTATGGGATTACATGTGAAACCCATGCTTAACATGAAACATAGATTTACATGTGAAATCACAACATAACATGGGACTTTCCACTTCCCATGTGACGTTATCTGGATTTCACATATAAAGCTAAAAACATGTTTTTTTACCAAGTGAATTTTAAGTTTCACATGTGGTTACTACATGTGAAATTTAGGTTCACATGTGAAATGTTTCACTTCACATGTGTAACTATCATTTGCTGATGAAGTTTGTATTCACGTGTAAATACATTACATATATACCTGTGAAATGTAGGTTTACATGTGAAGTCACAACTCACAGGTGAATGGAAACATTTCACATGTGAAATACTGAATTTCACATGTTTTTTTGTACATCCGCTTTGGGCAATTTCACACTTAACAATTTATGTCCAATACCATGTTCACTTTTCAGTGCCATTGCAGGAAGTGGTGTGCTCTTTATATAGTGAGGCAGACAGAAAGGGGTGGTGGATGGGAATGACTGACTGATGTTCCTGTCCCATCAATGACCTGCAATCAGCATTCACCTCTTTATTAACCTGACCCTCACCTGTTAGTAACCATAACCAGGTGTTTTAGTTGCCTACCTCTAACCATAGTTTAAACACAGATCATTCACAATGAGCTCAGTCTTTTGTTAACCTGCCACGTCTTTATCCCCCAGTTTCCATGTGCAGATAAAACATTTAAAAACTCTGGCACTGAACATAATGTGGGGTGGTCTGATAGAGAACAGGTTGTGTTACAAGGTGATTTACATATTCATTTACAGCATGCTTTTCCTCTGTCCATACTGTAGGTGGACTGGAACATTCCCCTGAGCTGTGGTTTAATGTCTCTCAATCAGAGACATCTTTAAAGCCAATGACACACACCTCTGTTTCATGTTCCTCTGCGGCCAACAAAACAACACTGATCTCTCCTTTTACATCCATCTGTGGAGCCCTCATCGCCCAGTAGATCCAGTAATGGACCAGGATCGCCTCCTATTCTCCCACAATCCCCTCTGTCTCACCCTGTTTTCTGTTTCCTCTCCATGCTCTCAGCAGTCAACATCCTCCATCAGGCTCAGACTATTATGACTTTCATCTTTGCCTGGTCATTTACTGGAGTGGCTTGTGCCATTTACACGTAGCTAGCTAGTGTTTTAGGTTTACTTCCAATGGACGAGCTGGACTCTTTATTTATGAGTGCTGTTGTGTATCTGCTGTTATATGGTGGGACGTTGGGAGTGTGTGCACTCTGCTGTTGGTTTAGCTGTACACTTATCAGTGCCACCTGCTCTTGGAGTAGCCTCTTAATTATCAGATCAAAGGCAGTGAAAAGGTGCTAAGTAGTTAGGAGCTGCAGCAGCACGCCGCTGGCCTTTGATCCGCTCTGGCCCAGCCTCCCGACAGCAGCCTGACTTAAATTAAATATGGACAGACATCTCTCTTTGAGTTCAGCCCTTTTCCCTCATAAGCTATTGCATTTTTTGTCTGTTGCTTTCTGTTTGATGTGAGTGACTGCTTAGCCTGACAATGGACAGCAGTGTGCTTAAGGAGGAGTGGCTGGCTAATCGAGGGCCAGAGCCTCCTGCTGCGTTACCAGGAAAGGTCTCGACTCTCTCTGGACCAATCAAGCCGGCTGTTCAGTGTCGCCTATAATAAGACTGTGCTGAATGTATTTGGCCCAGTCTGTTTGATGTATTATTTGTGCGCTGATTTATCTGATGTTATAGTAAACACCAGACCTTGTGCTTCCTGGGCTGCAGACGCCGAACACCGTCTCCCGTACGTGAGCGCTGCATCTGGTCTGGTCTTGCCCCAGAGTGTCACGCCACCTCTGTCTTGCATTAGACCAGAGACTGTTTATGAGTTTGGTGGGCAGACTTAGTTGAAACAGTCGAGGTCTTGTGTCACCAGATGTTTTATAGGGCAGGCGGCAAGGCAGAGGCAGGCAGTAAGCAAGGAGGCAGAGGGGGGCCAGTGCAGGCTGGGCCGGCAGTCAGGTGCTCTGGGTGCCTTTTTATGGGGCAGTCCACTAATGAAAGTGCGGTTCCGGGACCACTGTGGAACATCAGAAGCCACTCCACCCTAACAGACCCCCACCTCCATCTACACAGGAATGTCATAAAGCTTTAAAAGAGCCAACCCCCCAACCCCCCCACTCCTTCCTTTTCATTATTCACTTCCGCCTCCCCTTTCACTCCACTGTCCCATCCGCTGATTGATTGGTTTTCATTTGTTGTCATGCTTCCAGGTGGCTGCTGAGCTGTCGTCCTCACTTTGCCGGGGCGCCGTAGGATGGGAGCAATAAGTTATTATTAGGCAGATGAAGTGTGAGATGTTCTCTGGAGGAAACTGCAGTCAGAGGCAGTTGATAAGTGAATGTGATAGCTGTGATAGAGCCCGACATGTGGAAGTCTGGAGAAGCACCAGCCACATATGGAATGGATAAAGGGAGTGCTGCTGCGGTCAACTGTGATGCTGACACTTCAGAGTATTTAGCTGTTACAGAGAGAATGTAGATGCTCTATCTCTACCCATCAGCCCATTTGTCCATGGCTGAATCCAAACGTTCATCAGCTGGATCCTCACAGACTTGGTCATGCAGACTCTGAAGTCACCATTGTATTGTCAAGTGTTTGTGAGCTCTGGCCCACAAGGGGATAAAATGTTCTAGGAGTGGAATTTAAGACCTCAGTCATTTTTTTTGGATAAAACCAAATCTCAAAACTAACTGCAGAGATAAATTGATACATAAGAATTAAAGGTCAATCCAGTCTAAAGGTCTCTGTCCATGTGTAGTTTGATTATAAAGCAGGTCTAGGTTCTATATTAATACTGTGAAAGTATCAAAGCCTCAGTCCACAGAGAAATGCACACAGCCTGTATTCAGAAACTGAGCCTTAAAACTAGGGCTGTGTATTGGCAAGAATCTGGCGATACATACATATCCCGAAGGGGGCGACGATAGGGTATATTGCGATATATTGGAATACTATAAGCAAGGCAATACATTGCAATTTTTTTCCCAAAATAGTGTATTTTTTTAGAAAAACTCTCATAGTATAAAGAACACACAATGTCAAATGCATAAACAAAGTACTGCGTCTGAAAAAGGTTGTAACGCGTCTGATCCTGACAGGTAGTTGCACCACTGTTGGCAATTTGAGTGCCGAGATTCAGACTGTGTGCAAAGCACTGTACGTGGGTTATGTCTTCAAGTCTAGCCGTGACACAGGGTTTTCTCTTTCTCTTTCCGCCCTGACGTCCTATGTCTGAAGTGAAGATTTCTAATGTGAAACTGAGTTATCGTGTTTTTACTGTTTTAATCAGGTTTGTTTTTGAGAGGAGAAGATCTGTGCACCCGTTTTTAAAAAAACGCATATTTTCCCCCAACTCTGCATCTAGTCTGCAGAATCTCTCTGCCCCTGCTCTGTGTGTGTGTGTGTGTGTGTGTGTGTGTGTGTGTGTGTGTGTGTGTGTGTGTGTGTGTGTGATTGTGTTTCATGTTAAGGTTTTGGACTCACAGCTGTAATTGTGGGAAAATGAAAACTGATCTCTAAATTGTTCTGGAGACATTTGATCTATAAAAAGCATCTTTATAATATCTTAAATCTGCAGAAATAATGAAATAATATGGGTTTTAATCAGTCACAACACACACAGGCGTCACGGCAGAGCGATGATGTGAAATAAATAACCAATAATAATAAATTACCAGAGTTGATGTGAACTCCGCTCGTAGTTACTGTAAGTAAGTGCAAGTAAAAAGCCTTATCTTATCTAAACTTTATCCATACACCTGTTCAACTTGCATAAATGACAGCCTGACAGATGTAAACCTACATTGAGATGAATCACAAATATATCTTCTTATGGATCAACACTTCAAATAAAACACAGAAGAAGAGGAAAATTATTTGAAATACCTTTAAAAGAACTGGTCGGAGAAAGTCATTGTCTACATGTGTCTTTCTGTTAGTGTAACCTGCCGTTTGCACCTTTTCCTCCAGCATGTGTGTGATGTGATGTGGAGGAAGAGCTGAGTCACTGCACTCTGTTTTGTAAGATTGGTCTTTGCCACTTCAGTGAATACTTGTTTAATGTACTGATATCAGCTGGTAAGGCATTGGCTGCTTCCTGACCCTCCCACAACAGAGGAATGGTCAAAATGGGTTTCCTATCTACGACAGTCACGGCCACATTTTTGGGAGTTGAATTAATTAAACCTTGGATGTTTGTCTGTTGGTTGGACGCCTATTTGTGTATGTAAGTATGTGTATATATCAATATCTTGTCTTTTTTTCTGTCTTGAAATTTAGATAACCTACTGGATTGTCTCTCACGGGGTAATTACATCCCTTTTGGTATTGTAAACTAGCTATGGGAAATTCTATTGAATACATTTTGTTTAAAAAAAAAAGAAAGCAGGATGTTGAGAAACTAAGGAAGGGTTCTTGGTCATGCTGAACATTTGCTGCTGACTCCTACTACTCTGTAACAGCAGGGCTAAATTTCTGTAACTGTAACACCACCACCACACCTCACTCCCACACGTTTCAGCCCCGTGCATCACACAGCTTAACTCCCATGAAAATCAGCAGAAAGAGAAATACATCCTCTGCCAGGTGCATACACTTATCCAGTGTTGCCTGGCTGGTCTTCAGGAAAAGAGGGCATGTGGCAAAAGAGAGAGAGAGAGAATGTATATACATGCATATTTGTCTTTGCTCCCCTTCCTCATGGGAACGTCATTACTGTGATCTCCTCCCGACAGGCATTCACAGGATCTGACTGGATTACACCCTAAGCCCTGCTCGCACGTTTTAGCCAAAGTACAATATGCATGAGTGAAAGAAGATGGAGAAAACAACGGGGGGGGGGGGGGGCTGCTGGGCTACAGAGGGACTGTGCTCTGTGTAGTGGGGTGGAATAATGTCCCTGTTTACTTTCTGGGCTGTTGTCGTGTTAAACAGCAGTGAGCCAGGCGGCGCTGGGCTCTGGGACAGGAGAGGACTTGATGTCAGGCTAGTGCAGGGGTGGGGTGGGGGGGTCACAGCTGATGTGCAGGATGACTGTATCAGTTGTGTGTGTGTGTGTGTGTGTTGCAGGAATGGGGGGGTCTTCATATATACACAGGAGAGGGGAAGTGAACAGGGCAACAATGAGTTGCAGAAGAGGCAGAAAGACACATGTGAATGTCTGCAGACCTATGCAGAGAAGGGGGTTAAGGGTAACCGTAGGTTGAAGACGCTCACAGAGGAGCTGACATGCACACCTCCAAAATCTCAACTAGGCTTTGTGTATTACCTTCACATTGGTTGATTCAACTCCTTGCAGGTCACTGGAGATGAAAACAAGTGTAAAAATACTAAATAAAAGTACAAACTAACTTCCATGTGAACACCGCCTGCGCCAGGACCCCCTGAAGAACAAATCTTGTTACTCATTTTTGGGCTAAATAAAGGATTAATAAAAATAAAATAAAACACATCTGAGCAACCCCTGTGCACGCTTTCTTATAAGCATCTGTGGGAAATTTAAGAAAGAGGATTGACGAGGAAATGTAAAACAAGGACAAAGATTTTTACAAGGTCAGTTTATTGTTACAAACACAGATCTGCAGTCAAAACACATGACAACACTTCTTCCATTAAACAGAAAATGTTTCACCTTGTTTGCCTGAATGAAATCTGGTTTCTTGGTTCTCCAATACTTCCAAGGTGCATAGTGAGAGGAAATAATTTTGAGGACTCAAAACTCAAGCAAAACTTGCAGTATAACGGTTTCTCTACAAAGGAGGCGTTTCAGGTTGTAGCCCCCATACACCTCCAGAACAGATCCTGTCTATGCAGAATCACATGTGTTTCACCTTCATCTTACCTGCCTGATCAGAAGCATTCTGTGCAGACACAGACAGAGGACAGAGGACTTGGCTACATCCACACTACATCCACACTACTACATTTTAGTTTCACTACGTTTCACACAACTCCAGAGTGTTCGAGTGCATAAATTTTATGTTTATTTTAGAATTTAGACTTTCAGAAACTCCCCATTGGCCCCTGTGGACTCTGGGGTTGCGTTTTATTTTGAAAACTCTGGGTTTGTATTGTAGTCTGGACAGACAGGAACTGAGACTTTTGGAAACGATGACGTCACGCCCACAGTCTCTCCTGATTGGCTCTCATCAGTCTGGACTACCAGTGGTGAATACAACATGATAATGAATTACAGTGTTACTGACCTTGTTGTCTTTGCTGTTCCTCCTTGTTTGTTGTATTTTCTATAACTAATCAACTGCAGAGAAGACGATCTGCTTCCTGTTTACACAGGCTCATGCATGAATGGTCATGTGATGTGTTTTCAGGTGTGTTAGTCTGGACAGAGATAGTGTGCACGTAGACGTACAAGCAACTTGATTGTGATATTATGAAGAAACAGATGCAAATTGACTGAGATGTAATCTGTGAAAGATATAAAGTCGAATATAAAATGTACACTTGCAACCAAGTTGTGTTGGCAAGTTCCTAGCTATAGCTAACTTTGCAACAAACAATACAATGTGTTATTCATTTTTTATTGTACTTTTTTATGCAGATTTAATTGCAGAAAACATTTTATTAGCAGCTGTGTTCATGTGATTTTCCTCCAGATTCAAAGGTTAACCAGACTTCCTTTGCGTTCCTGCATGTCCTCCATCTCCCTGTGCTCGGTCTCATCTCACTCTGGCCAACCCCCCACCCCCCTCCTCCCACCCCACTTTCTCTTCATATCTATTGCCCCAGCACTGGCCTGTGTAAGTGTGCTAGGGATGGGGGGTTGCAGAGTGAGTGGCAGAAGGGAGTGGGTCAGCAGCGCTAGGTCGATCATGCAAGATTAGCCTGAGCGCTTGTGGTCATTATCGGAGCAGAGTATCAACGTTGCCGCACCAATTAGTTTTGACCCAGAAGGAATAGACTGCAGACTGGGGACGGGCATCACTCCATCCGCACAGCAGACTCACAAGGACACACACACACACACACACACACACACACTACGACCTGCATGAGGAGCATCATGTCCATTTGCACTGCATTAATGTACATTGCTGGATCTCTGCCTCTCCTGCCCCATATTCTGTTTCTCTGTCCGTTTTCGGTCCAGGTGCCTCCTGACAGACAGAGGCAGGGTGTGTCCTGAATTACTTTATATAAATGTGGGTGAACATGTTGAAGGGTGGAGCCCCACCCAGATCATCACACCTACAGAGAAGAAAATTCCCCAAAATGTTGTCTAATGTGTAAAAAGTCCCTGTGACTTTTATATATGAGGACTGCTTTTTTATGTAATCGACCAGTGAAAAGTGAACTTGGTGAATACCAACAACATATGATCACACACTGACGAGCGACTGAGAATGTCTCTCAGGTTCAAAGTGTATTTAGGAGAAACAACAGAAAGTTCAACATCCTTATTGATTTTGAAATTATTCAGGGTGAACAGTGATGAGGTACATTTACTTGAGTTCTGTACTTTAGTATATTTTTCCAGTATCTGTTTTTTACTTGAGTTTTATTTTTTTTTTGGAAACTTTTACTCCTCTACACTTAAAGACAAATATTGTACTTTTGACCCCACTACAGTTCTATGAAGTACTTTGAAGTAGCTTTTAGTCAGTAAATGAATTTTATTTTATTTTGAAAATGTGATACGAATGTGCGCTGTGTTGATCACAAAAAGAAAACCAATCACAGCCAACTCCTCCACTGTCTGTCAGTGTCCTAACGATGGCGACGTTAGATAAAGATGAGGCAGAAGATTCTTCACCAAAGACATGGTCTGATCTGAAGGCTGTGTTTGAAGCTTTAGAAATAAATAAAGATTCATTTAGTTTGAAATGTTTGCTGTGTTTAACACGACCACACTTCATCACTGACTAAAACAGATATATACTATATGGAAATGAGAAAGGCTTCTTTTGTTGATTCAGTTGTTGTTATGTCTATGTCTTCACTCTTTGTCTCATGTCCTACAAGCTTTTCATTCTACAGGTTCTACAGTCAGTCAGTCAGTCAGTCAGTCAGTCAGTAGCTTGTTTCAGAGTCATTAGGTTCTGTAAATGTGGAACAATACAACAATAAGTTGACATAAAAAATGTAGTTTTGAATACTTCAGTATTTTTAAAATCAAGTAATCCAGCACTTTAACTCAAGTAAATCTTTCACTTGTATTGTTGTATTGTATTTCACTTGTCATATTTGCCCAGGAGGATCTGTACTCTGACTGCAGTGATGGAGCTGTGCTTTGTCCTGTATTTATCTAATGGTCACTGTAGAGACCATTAGACACCATGTGAGTTTCCTGAAACGTTAGACCCTCCAGAAACATCAGTGACATCAGAGTCTTTGTAATCCAAAGTAAGTCAAGTTCTTCATTTCAATAACTACAAATACTTGTATGTCATGGCTGTGAACAAGACTCTTTGCAGTTCAGAAAATGAACGGATAATATTTGATTCAGACATCTGTGTTAACTCAGCTCTCACTAGTTGCTGGAGTCTAATCCTCACACTGTACGACTCCTCTAGATGTAGGTTGTAAATATCATCCAGATCAGGGCTCAGATCAGTTTGTTTGGACTGAAATCTTTACATTTACTCATTTGGCAGATGTTTTTATCCAAAGTGATAAAGTGAGGGACATCACTAAAGCTTCAGTGCAGTAGGAGACCTTAAAGTACTAAATATAGTCAATAAGGAGAACTGCAGGAGGATCAGGTGAAGAGGTGCAGTTAAAGTTCACAGTCAGAGTTAGTCAGACATGTGAGGGTGTTAGAGGTGTTAGCAGAGGAGGTCTCTCTGAAGAGAGGAGTCTTCAACACGTTCTTGAAGATAGAGAGGGACGCCCCTGCTCTGATAGAACCAAAGACCAGAACAGTCTGGACTGAGACTGTCCTGTGTTCAGGGATGGTGATGACAGACCACGTCCATTAGAGGAGCACAGTGGCTGAGAAGGAGCATAAGGCTGAATGATTGAGTTCAAGTTGATGGAGCAGACCCAGAAGTCTCTCATTGGTGACTTGAATTTGATTTGGGTGGCCATGAGTAGCCAGTGGAGGTCGATGAGCAGTGGAGCGACATTTGCCACCGCATCCGGGACCATCTGTAAGGGGTTTCACTGTGTGTGAGGAGAGGAGCATATGCAGTAGTCGAGGCGAGGGATAAATCTTGTCCTGGACCGGGAGCTGGTTGAGGACTGAGTCAATGACAATGAGGTTCAGTAAAAAATTAGATAAAACTGCCTAAAATAATTTAATTAATTGATTAGAAACAGGATGATGACTTAATATAATTTAAAAGAAGCTAAAGAGCTCTCCAATTTAATCTCCTCAGGGAGGTTGTTCCAGAGAGGGGGGGCCCAAAAAGAGAAAGTTCAGTCACCCTCAGCCGAGGTTGTGGAAGAGCTCATAGAGCTTTGGCTGAGGACCTCAGGTTGCGACTGGCTGCATAAGGTGTCAGCAAGTCTGAGATGTGTTCAGGTGCAAGTCCAGAGTGATCCTTGAAAGTCTTCAATAAAATCTTAAAACCATTTCTAAAATTTACTGGAAGCCAATGAAGAGACACTAAAATAAGTGTAATATGCTCTTTTATTAGTTTTGGTTAGAAGTCTGGCTGCTACATTTTGGACTGGCTGTAATTTGTGTAAACTCTGTTGGTTCAAACATGTATAAAGAGAGTTGCAGTGGTCCAAACGAGAGATAAAAGCATTAATGACAGTCTCTAGATTCTTGTGGGATGAAATAGGTCTGATTTTGAAGATTCTCCTGAGCTGTAAGAAACAGGACTGGACAACTGTATTTACATGCTTGTTCAAGATGAAATGATAAACTCTGGTTGTGTTGGTTTGTCAGCTGAACCTCTTATCACGCTTTTTCCAGTGTCTGATGTTTAAGCTTTTGTCCAGCCATACAAACCTTTTAAATCAGCCCTCAGTAAGGTGTCATCAAAACTGTAGGAGTGTCAGAGATACAGTGAGAAGATGGATGTTCACATTCCACAATAACCTGTATAAAATGTTATGGTAAACTGCAATGATCCCTCAATGACTCAGTGAAGTCAAGGTGATAACTTACTGTACACTGACTCAGCCATATTCCATGTGTGTCCCCTCATGTAAACCTTGGCGGTCTCTTCCTCTTCCTCTCTCTGTGTTCCTCCTGGCTGCCAGGTTGGCCCAGGCAGACTCCTCTCTGATTTGTTAAGGTAATGATCTAATCTGCGGCCATTAGGGAGAACAGCCTTTAGTGTTTAATGTGTGGCCAGGTGGTCCAGCTGCCAAGCTCTACATATTAAAGGGCCCGGGCTCGGCAGTAATGAGTAATGAGCTGTATTTAAAAGCTGCCATACCTGAGCCCGCTTGGCCAGGCCTCAATATGGCCCAGTTCAAATGAACAACTTGACTGCTTTTTCAGTTCCCCAGATGCTCAGATGAGCTCAGACTACTGAGCACAGTGTAGCTGCACACACACACACACACACACACTAAGAAACACCTGAGCTAAAATACACACGCCTCAGTCAGACCCAGACTCAGATGAGGGGTCTGTTGAGACCAGAATCAGAGACTAGCAGACGGATCAGAACGGTTAGTGCATCTTTTATTTGTTTATGTTGTTTGTTAGCTTGTAACTGTCAGTGGCTGACACAGGGTTAGTGGTTGTGCTTATGCTAACTCTCTCTGTATTGACAAGGTTTCAGGTTTATTTAGCCCCGCCCCCTGTCCCCACAAGTTGACAGGATTGGTTCCTTAGGTTTGTGACGTATGAAACCCTGGCTGTCTGAATCTGCTCTTGGTCATTGGTTCCCTGCAGTTCAAGGTGAAAACACTCAGTCATGGTGGTGATGATTATTTCACTCATCATATGTCTTTATTATATAAAAACATCATATGGATGTTAACATGGTTAAACCTTGGATTTTCATCAGAGGGTCTTAAAAGTGACAGTTCATGTTATTAGATGTAGGGTTGTGTGAGGTTGTGATCTATAGTCAGTGTGCTACCTGCAGTAGATTTAGTTTAGACAAGCAGCAGGAGCACTTGCACAGAAGTGATGAGCTGCTGTGGACAGGGTCAGCAGAAAAAAGTGTTTAGAAAAGTGTACGCTTTATTTTGAAAATATTCACCGCTTTACTTTGGAACTACAGTTTGTCAGAACCGTTTAACTACCATATTGACTCAAACAGCTGATCTGCGGAGTGATACAGTGTGAGTCGTAGGTGTGCTTGTGCGTAGGAATATGCACCTAAAGCATTATTCAAATGTCTATATAAATCCTGAAAAAGTTCTTACTTTCTCCTGTTCATTGCCATTAAGACTCTCTCTATGACTTTTGTGCAAAAATATCTTCCAAAATTTATCTGACATTCATTTGAGGCTTCAGACAAATATAGAGGAGATCTGACAAAGTTCTGAACAGTTTCTGTGCTGAGCTGTAGCCGAGGAACAGAACCACACAGAGGGAACTTGAAAAACTGTGAGCCGGTCCTTTAATGAAGGTTTTTGAGCTTCTCCTGCCTCATGCCTTCCAGTTGGCTGGACCTTGATCTGTGGCCCAGAAACAATCAAACATTTCAGTCATCCATAAGTCAGTGTAATGCCACTGAGCACCTTCTAAATACAGATCCCACTGTAAAGCCATTAAGAAGAGCCCACATAATGTCACCCCAGTGTGTGATTTTAGAAAGCGTGCCGGTGGTCAGTAATCAGCAGTGCGATGTCCCAAAGGCAGAACAACAGGGTTTGTACCTTTTTACAGAAAAGTGAAGTGGAATAAAGGTGCAACATTCCCGCCTTCACCAGGCTGTATAAAAGGGGCTTGTGAATCATTTGCGTTATGATAGCAAATATGAACCTAGTTCACCAGTTCACCTTCATTTGGGAAGATTTCTCTGGTTTTACCGCAGCAGGTCAAAGGTGAGCACTGTAGAGATACAGTATGTATAGGTCAGTGGTGGAGCCATATTTCAGGTCTGTGTGTTTGCACAAAGATCTTTGGAGAAACTCTGAGTTGTTATATGGGTCCTTAAGACGTGAACATTATTTATACAGTAAATTAGTTTGTCCAACTGATTTGTTTGTTAATGTCAGACATTATTTGATTCTCAAAATCCCGTCAACAGCAGCCTGAGCCACACAGTCATAGAGGGGTGAGCTGCAGACTCTCGGGTGAGCTCTGACATCACAGTGAAAGATCAGGAGCTGATTGAAAAATAATACAAGAAGTTTTTTTATATAATTTAAAGATGAGACTGAGACGCTGTCATGAAACTGTTGAGTTGTGTTGTCGCCCAAATCAACTAAAGGATAGAGCTACAGAATCTCAGGTGACTCACAGCAGACAGTTGGTTCACTAACAGACCAACTACAGGGTTTTATACTTTTATTTTCTACCAACATCCTGAAAATTTCTATTAATTAAAAAAGAAAGTAAAATCAGAGAAATAATCACATCCAGTTTCAGTTCAGTTATATCAACATATTTAGTTCAAGTCTGCAGAGACACACTCTTCATGTGCAGAGGTGTGGATATGAATGAGAAAAGATGTGTGCTCTGTCTGTCTCAGCCCCGGTGGTTCACCTGGTTCACCTGGTTCACCTGCTGGAGCACGTGACATTTAGACTTAGTCCTTGACCTGGTGGCACGGGTTCGAGTCCGGCCTGTGGCCCTTTGCTGTGTGTCATTCTGTGTCTCTAATAAAGGCTAAACCTGAAAAAAATAATTTAGAAAGGCTGACATTCTCTCTGATCATGTTACAGTAAATCCAGCTGAAATCACAGCTCAGTCTTTGTCTTTCATTTATGTGTTTGGTGATTTTGACGATGTCACAGTTATAAAATCAGGATTTGACTAGAGGTCCAGGCATAGACGAGGTTTAGGTCTTGTTTGTACTTTCTTTACTTTCTACAGTAAATTTTAATCTGAATCTGATAAAATAATAAACAAGAAAAGAAACATCACTGGGGTTCTACACAGGGGTGACGTGATAAGGTATTTTTCTACAGCTCACATGTTGCTATTTTCAAAGTATTACAAAAATTATTGATATACTGTACATTTGAAATCCTGCAAAACAAGTTCCCACATAAACACAGTAAATATAATTCCATAATTCCATATTTAAGTAAATTTGCAGCCCTAAATTCCTGACAGACTTAGTGCTATGTTCTCTGCAGAACCTTGGTTCTACACATTCTAACCACTATACGAACACTTCATTAGATTTCAGTTCCTCTCCAGTCTGAAAACTAATGAGATATTTGAGATCAGTTTTGGATGCTGGCTCTTTGTCTGGGTCAGCCCCCGTCCAGGCTCCTCGTCGGCGCTGATTGACCGCTACTTCAATTTCATGCATGCGTGGTGGAGAGCTGTCATAAAGCAATGTAATTTGAATATTCAGATGACTGTTTTAATTGAAGAGAACAAGTGTTCACACATGGCGGGGCTGGCGGTGTTGTCGAGCGCCTGAGGCCGAGTCCCCGAGCGGCCCAGACCCATCTGATCATGGCTCAGTGGAGACCACGAGCCCACCAACACTACGGCAAAACCCTGGCTTCTTTTAATGCCCCCAGGCTTCCATCACATCCACATCACACTGCACACACACACACACACACACACACACACACACACACACACACACACACACACACAGGCCTGCACGGCACCAGAGAGGAAGGGAAGGAAGGGAGGACAGAAGGAGAGAAGACGTAGGAGGTGAATGGAGTGAGTGACAGCATAATTTGAAACAGCAAACACATTAACATGCACAGCAAATGGGATTTCAACAATGTCAGTGAAACATAAACACAAACTGAATAAGCTATGAGGGATTTTGCTTTAGTCAGCGTGAGCAGTGTAACAGCAGTAACCTGCAGAGCACTCCTTTCTCTGGCATTCATAAACATGAATCAGCACGAGTGAGTCAGACTGAAGCTCATGTACGAGCATGAAAACACAAACAGAAGTACACGTGTATATGTATATTAATCTGGCTAATAACATTGAATAATGTAACAAAATGAATTACTAATGCACGTACTTACTGACATTTAGATTCATTGATATAGTTTTGGACTTACAGCATTTAAAAACAGAAAAATAGTTCCCGAAATCAATTCTTCACTGTGCTGTGCCGCATTGTCTGTGGGTGATGTTCTA
The DNA here is from genome assembly GCF_002260705.1 of Seriola dumerili. Lineage (NCBI taxonomy): Eukaryota > Metazoa > Chordata > Actinopteri > Carangiformes > Carangidae > Seriola > Seriola dumerili. The sequence continues at coordinate 14,787,673 of NW_019174272.1, read as the reverse complement.
CTTTTTTATTAGAATGATGATATTACACATTTTAGAATTATAATATTACACATTGTGGCCTGTAAAACAAAATATGAAATGAATGATTTTTTTCTCTAAAAACATGCAGGGGAGGTTGAAATGGTGCTCAGTGTCTGCACGGCCCTGACAAACTCCTCCACCCGGCAGAGGATTTGGGAAACTTGCATGAGGTCCACCACGAGGGGAAAGAGCTGAATATTGGTGTGAGCACAACACAGCAATATAATAATAGCAACATTATGATGGCAACAGCTGAAGGAAACTTCCATAAGTGCAGCAATATTTTTACTCATCTTCATTAAGACACTAAGAGGAGACTGTTTGGTGAAACTGCAGCTCTCAAACTTTAAACTTTGCAACTTTAAAACTGTACAATGTAAATAACAATAAATACAGATGGAATCAAAATGTCGGATATATAATACATTTCTGTCATTAAACAAAATCTGTCAGGTTCCAACATTTTTTAGACAAATATAATATGCAACAGAAGTTTTGTCTGTAAATAACAAAATAAGACAAGTGAAATGTGCTATTTTTTTAAAACATGAAAAGTAAAAGAGAAAACATCTAAATCTGTTTCCTGATGCTGAACACTGGTTTGGATTTTATATGATCAGCAGATAAATATTTATTTTTGATCAGTTTATAATTCTTCTAACTATATGAATGATCGTATATATAACGATACATTACAACATTGGTAGAACTTTTTATTTTGCTGTGCTGTTGGTTCCTTGACCCTTTAACTATTTGCAATAACAAGTTTATTATAAGGAGAAGTCATAATGCAAATAGAGGCAGAGAGGCTGAGAATCTGTCCATGTGGTGTGAGAATTCAGACAGATATTACCTTCCTGTGTTCTGGAGGTTTTACTATGAGACAAGTCTAATGTTAAATTGTCAAATTTAGCATGAAGGATCTTGGCTTGGCTGCAGTCCGTTTACCGGAGCACTGAATATCTTCTGCCATCTCGTTCATGGACTCAGAGGATGAATATGTGTGCTGCCGTCATGCACAGCGTTATCACTACACCCAGGCTCGTGGTTGCCAGGATCTCTGTGGAGAATGAATTGGTTGAGTGATGCTGGGGTCTGCTTGCCCTTCACCCCCTCACGCCTGGTCCTCTTACCGTGCTCAGGCACCTCCTATCCTGCCCAGATCACCCACTCCTCAGCTGCATTAATTGGCTGTCAAAAATGTGCTGAATTAACGGATTAATGAGCGTGGATTTGAATCCTAAGTTTGGCAAAGGGGCAATGTTTCCCTGCCGTGGCTCAGGCTCCCCCTGCCTCCCCTCTCGTGTGCGCAGGCCTGTTACAGATATGCATCCAGGACATTTGAGCGGATTGCATTTCATTAGTTTGATTTGAGCGGACAGCACTAAGCTGCTGAGGGCTCTGCGCTGACAGCTAATTACAGGAATCAGCCTTGTCCACTGATAGAGAACAATGGGCTGGGATGAGCCCGCCTCGCCAGGGGGACCGGCCCTGTATACAGCCCCAGTATTTGGCTCCCATATAGTCCCCAGTATAGAGAACCATTACTTGTGTTAAAGGATAAGGAAAGCCTAATTGAGTGCTACCATCCTCCTCAGCTCCCAACTCTATTTCTAGACAGAAACAGAGAGTGATAGAAAGATAGAAGAATGGCCTTCCTGGCAACCTGAAGCAACCCCCCCCCCCACACACACACACACACACACACACACACACATACACCTCTTCACCAATTACACCCGCCTCCCCACCCATCCCCACTTTACCCACAGCATCCTCCATCCCCTCTGCCCGGGCCAGCCAGCCGGCCGGCTGCGTGCGTGGGTCTGTCCGCTTCCATAACTCCGTCCATCTTTAAATCATCAACATTAAAACACGCCGTTCACTCATGTGAACACTTTCCCCCTTAAAAGAGAATTAAATGGATTAGTGCAAACGTCAGTAAATTTAGCGGTGCATTACCCCTGCAACATTCCAAATGGCAGATTGCAGTCAGACAACTGGATTAGCTGAGTTCCTGCTCCCGCCCGCCGCTGTAATCTTTTGTCAGGAGTCATGTTTTCTCTCTCTCTCTCTCTGTTCTTCTGCCAACCACGCAAATAAGTTTTCTTTTATTTCCATCACTAATGATCAACTTTGTTTGTGAAGCCAAACAAAACTAGTTTGGATTATCTGTCTTCTTCTAAGCCTCGGTGCTGAGGGTAGAGGCAATTTTGGACAGGATCTCTGTCTATTTTCTGCTCCTCTGTCTTGTTTGTGAGGCTGATATGGCCAGTGGCTAGTGGCCAGGTGCGCTGACACAGACTATTATTTTGGGAGTGAGCAGCACCATCTCTCAGCTTTTTGTGCCATTTTCAGGTCAGGCCTTTAGGTCATTTTCCCCTACAGATTCTACCAGTCCATTTTCTGGTCGGCTGATGGAAGGTAATGACTGAGAAGCTGATGGTGGTGCTGCCTGTGTCAGCACGTGACCATGTCATCTCAGCTCATTGACAGGGCCTGCGGTGGCCAGCGTCTGCCAGGGGAGCGCAGAGGAACAGGCAGATCCCGATGCCTGGTCCGGGGGGTCAATGTGAGGTGGCCCCTGTGCTGACTGACAGAACACAAGGGTTTGTTAGGGAGATTTGTCCCTGCTGCGGATCTCCTGTCGGCCCGGTTGTGGCACTCGTGTCAATTTGCACCCCACGCACGTCGCCAGTCTAGCTGACAGGTGAGCGGTGGTATGGCGTCCTGTCCGCCTAATTGTACCCCGCAGTCCTGCCTGTGTGTGGGTGCAGAGAGGATGGCTGAGGCCCGGGCCTGTTAGCTCCCTGCTTGCCCTGGCGGCCAGGCCCAGAGCAGCCTCCTCAGCATGGGAGTAATCCAAGGTGAGGGCCTGTCGCTCTGTCAGCTGGTTGTCTGGCAACTGCAGACAATGATGGACACGCCGCCCCTTCACGTGTAGATACACACACAAACACCCAGTCACAACCCTGCAAACCATAAATCAAACTACATTTACATGAAACCCAGGGAGAGGTGGATAGATACACATGCATTTATGTCATGCGTGTGTATTCTTCAGGGAATCCAAAGCTTTCAGTGGAGGGGGGGGTGGTTGTAATTGTCAAATTGTCCATCTTTGAATTCCCTTAAGAACTTTGTATGTAAATATGTTGAACACAATTCTTAAGCAGTTCCTGTGTCTTGTGTCTGTGATAAATGGGCTTGAATTAATGTCACAAAGTCGACGTTACACAAACTTTAGTCTGTGTGATTATTTAAAAAATGACCCAGTCTGCGTGACAGACAAACAGCAGATCAAGCCCCTCCCACTCATCACTGTGTTGTTTCCTCCCACCTTCATTTTCTCTCCAAAAGGAATTGATGATGTTTGCTTGTTTGATGAACAGTGTGAAGAGGGTGTGTGTGTTTGTGGAGGGAGGGTGGGTGGAGGGAAGTGTGGAGAGGGGGGCGGGGGTCTGTTGGGGAGGTGTGCCATTTCCTGGCTCATGAAGGCCTCAGTGCCAGCTGCGCGGGACTGGTGCTGCTTCCTGGGGGCAGATGCCTGCAGTGCTGCCTCCATGATCCCAGCTCTGTTCCTGCACCAGCCCCTGCAGTCTGCTTCACGCCCTAGGGGGGTGGAGGGAGGCGGGCGGGGAGATGAGGTGGTGGTGGTGTTGAGGGGGGTGGGGGGGGGGGGGTTACACACACACATAAACACACAAACCCCTGCTTGTGCACGCACAGTCACACATAATACATACAACTGGAAGTGCAAACACACACACACTCACACACACCTCCCAGGCTCTGGAGCATTAATTAGGCAGCCTACAAGTCTGCCACACCATGGTCTACCTCCATCACATGCTGGAAAACAGGCAGAGGCAACGACAAGCACTATTCAACACGCACACCGCACAATCTCACCAAAACTGGGAGGTGTGTGACCAGAGCCCGACAACACAGAAACCAAGAAAAGAGATTCCAGTTGCTTTTTCGCCTCTGAACACAAGCTCCTCCTCGCCTTCAACCAGCTCGTCCATCGCTTTCATCACCCATTCCTTCTGCCCCCCCTCGCCGGGCACATTGTTACTGACACCACACTGGCATCCAGAGGCCCTGTTGGGTACTGCAGCCTCTCTGCCATAAGGTTACCCCCACCCCACCACCACCCGGTCTATAAATAGGCTCTAATTAACCACAGCACTGTACCTTTGGAGATGTTGTTTGGAGTGAGAAAGTGTTTGTTGTCTTGTATCTATAGAAGTCACTCCTCTGTGGGACTAAGGCAGGACTGAAGGTCTCTCTGCATCGTGATGAGAACACACAGGATGTAAACTGGTGTTGAAGCAGCTTGTGACAGTGACATGTACTGAACCAGGGTCAGTTCAGGCTCCTGGATGAATCCCTTCTGACCACCACAATTTCTTCTATTATTTTTAAGGCCAGATTTTAAACCCTGAGTCTGTTATAAATCATAGATATATAAAACACAGTAATAAACAACTGCCTCAATCAGATGTCAGTGGACACTGTTGGTGTCCTTTATTTCTTTTTTTTTACTTAATTGAAACATTACACATTTCTTGCTATTTCAACATTTTGACACAAACTTTTTGATCTTATAGTGTATATATATATATATGTATATATATATATATATATATACATACATAGAAACATACATATACACAACCATATATATACATATCTATACAAAAATAAAATGTATTTAATAAAGAAAAGGCTTTAATATCTCATTTTAGTAGTAGACCTGCTGCTACAGTTCTACATCATCTTCTCAAACATTCGTCTGATGTTTCATTAACATCTGTATCAAGTATAATTAGTCAACGACCTTTGCTTTATATGAAGATGCCCCATCTTTTTTCCAGCTTGTTTTTGTTGTTATTGATTTTGTAAGTTACATTTTCCATATTATAAACATCTAGCCTCTTGTTTACTCTGGGAGGTTCCAGTTTTTTGTTATTTTCTGTGATTCTCATGCTCTAAAACACATATAATTCTTCCTTTTGCAGGTTTTTCGGACGTATTCCCGAAAAAGAATATTTTGTTTTTGTAGGTGTCCCGCTTCTCTGAACACCTGTTCTACTGTGTGTAAAATATCTGACCAGTACATTTGTATTTTTTTACATGTGTAAAAAATAATCTGCATAATTTTCCCCACATTCCCTCCGACAGCTAGAGTTGTTTGTGTCTAGTTTGACAAGGTTGATGGTGTTTTAAAACACCATATATTCATCTTCCATGCATATGCCTGCCAATTAGGTGAAGAATAGAGGTGAATATCTTGAAACTCTGTTTCCACTCATTGTCAGGTAGCTTTCACGTCTTTCTACCACTTTTATTTCTATTATTCTATTATTTCCTTATTCAGATCCCCATTAGCTTCCACACAGTGGTCATTGGTCATCCTGGGTCTACACACAAAAACAAAAATCACATTATATCAATAAAACAGAAAATAATTAAAATAACTCCACATGTAAAACAATAAACAATAGTAACTTACAATTAAAACTAAATTTTCACAAATGTACAATAACAAGGAGAAAATAAAGATAATCAAACGTCCAGAAACCACAGTAACATCTGGATGAGATTCATCAAGTTGTGCCTTAGTGAAAATCTACTTTCTGTCTGTCTGATGTAAAACAGATTCCAGTTATGTATTATATTATATTCTCTGCACCAACAGATGGCCGGCAGGCATTGACGTGTATTCTACTCATGACAAAAACCTGTACATAACCATAGTTTTTCCACAAAATAAAAACATGTTGCATTTTGCATGAATAACAGAAGATGGGATTTTAATTTTGTCTCTGCTTTTAGCCATGATAGCTGTTTATGCATCTCACACACATCAGCAGGAAAACAACAACGAAGAGCTGATCTAGCTGCTCTGTTTCTCAGCAGCACTGAACTGACCAAATAACCCAACAATAACCAAAACCAGTGACTGAACATCAGTGATAACAGATAATGGAACATATGCATATATTTCCCACCATGGAAACAAAGTGATCGATCTGATCAGACAAGACAATAAATGATCTAATTTAATGCCCAGAAGTTTGATCGTAGTGACTCAACTGATCTACAGACAAACTGAACATCCTGACTTCCAAATACATTTTGTTTTTGTTTTTGTTTACATTTTGACAATGATTAGTGCAGCTTAACATGTAGTTTCTCTCTGAGCTTCAAAGTAAGTGACACAGTACAATGTTGAGTCATCAGCATACATAACTACTGTCATGAAAACAACCAATACCATGATGTTTAATGGGGAAATTCTTTGAACATGTGGCCACAAAACATCAGCAATCAGCTGATTTTACTCAAAAACATCTGTATAAAACAGACTGATTTCTCCTAAAGCTCCATGTGCTGTTTTAATATCATTTACTACACATTCACAGTACTGCTGACAATTACAGTTTGCCTGAAACTTTTTTTTGTTTGGAAAATGACTCCCATTTCAGGTCTGAGTTTTATTATGAGATCATCTTTTTAAAAACATATTTCTTTGCTATTTGATGTGGCCGTTACTCCAAAATCTTGGCCACTTCGTCTGCTGAGCTGTTGTTTTTGACTCATGTTCCACTGAATTAATCCAACCTTGTTGTAAAAACCCAATGTACTCATGCGCAGGCAAAGTTGAAGAAAAGTTGAACAATGGTATATTTTTATATGCCAGCTTTACAGCGGGTGATCCAATTATTCATCTGAGCCCAGTCCAATACCGATTTGATGTTCTGAATGAGCTAAATCAGTCACATTTAAAAAAAAACCTATGATGATCCAAAACTCTGCTGACTTCTCACTTCTTGTATATGGTTGCCGACCATGGTTAGGGGGGCGAAGCTCAAGCTTATGGTCAAGATGTTCCTCTTAGAGCTCCCCCTAAAGGCCTGCAGCACTTCCATTGTGTTGTCTGGATATGCAGCGCTGTTTTCTGTTGCATTTGTTCTGTGGGTTTGTGGGTTTTTGTTGTTGCAGCGTTTCTGTATTTGCAACGTGTTTGCTGTAATCGTCTTTGTTTTGGCTTCCTGTAGTTTTTTCATTTGCAGCACGTTCCCGTTTTTGTGTTTGTATTTTGTATGTGTTTTTGAATCTGCATCATTTCTGAATTTGCTTTTTTCTCCTTTTGGAAGTGTTTTGGGCCGTTGCAGCATGTTTGCACATGTCGCCACCATAGTTGTAAGCCCCGCCTTCACCAAAACACTGCTCTACGGCAATATCACCAAATTACATTGTATACACTTTACGACACTAATAGACAAAGACGTGTAACCTTAGTAAAATACACTATTTAACACACACATTGACTATTATACAGACTTTTTGGAATTTGGAATCTAAATAATATGTCTTAACAAAATAGGATATCTACTTAATTGGCTCTTACGCTATTTGATTCTTCTTACACAGATTTTAGTCTATAGCTATTTAGCTAATTCGATAAATCTAATATAAAATATAATATACTCTGTTTTGGAAATGGTCTGCAGTAGTGTAATTGTTTGGGTTATGTTGATAGTAAATGGTCTCCTCATCCTGAGCTGAATCAGTGGATTTGTGAATGTGTTTTTCCTTCCTGATCTTCAGTGTCATTGAAGTGAGCAGAAACAGAGTCTGACAGTGTGGACACTGCACAGTTAACACTCCCTCTCTCTCTACATGTGATGGGCCCGGCTGCAGAAGGCTGTGGCAGCTGTCTGAGCGTGTGTTTTACCCATATGGGGCAGAAATGCTCATGGTGCACTGATTTCCGATAGGTCTTCACCTCCTATGCTGCTCATGGCCTGCGGCTCCTTCCTCCTTCTCCTGCTCCTCCTCTGCACTCAATCAATTGACTGACGCCGCTGACCAGCTCCCACAGCACGCTGCCGGAGGAAGGAAGTTATTGGAGTCGTGTGTGTGTGTGGGTGTGTGTCTGAATCAGATACCTCCAGTGGGGTTGTGCATGCAGTAATGTGTGCATAATCTGCAAATAATCTACAGAAATCTGAAGCATCAGACAAAACACATTCTCCACAGCCGACTTCTGAGGAAGGTTTGATGTGAGTTTGTATTCAAACATTTGTTTCTTACATTTATTTTGAATTATTGTCTTTTTAGGGGCTTTTTATCAATCATAGGGTTTAAATGAATCACTGAAATCACTTCATAATTTCACCTCAGTTTCTTTATTATTTGATTCCATTCTTTACATTACTGTGAGTAGAGTTGCTAAATATGATTTTTAAAATGTTCAACAAAGAAACCAGTGTAAGGATTAAATCAAACATCAGTTCAAATTGTTTGGGATTCTTTGTGGCTGTAGGGGAAACACTGTGAGAAGAAGCAGGTCATATGATGTAGACTACAACACACACATCAGCTGTGTGAGGTTTACAGTCAATAAACTCACATATTTTAACCCTGATATGAAAAGTCAAAGAATCTAAAAGCTTCTTGAAAAGTTGCCTCGTAGCAATTTTTTTTTTTTTTTAATAAACACGCTAAAGAACTGATGTTTGAAATAATATGAAGCATCGTATAATTCAAAATATGGAGCAGAAAGTGTTTGAAAATAAATTGTGATGTGATTAAGATTTTAGCAGATTGGCAAAAACACACTGAATTCAAGGAATAACGTGTTAAAGTGATGATGCTTCCAAAAAATGTCAAAGGACAAATACAAAATATGAAATGAAAAAATAAAATGACCAAAAGTAAAAACTAAGGCAGACCATTTCATCAACATATACTCCAGAAATCATGAATACCCGGTGACATTAATCCATAAATGTAAAATTGCCCCAAGATGACCTTTAAAAGTCGCTGCTTAAGGTTTTAACAAGGACTCAACAAAGATTTAACAAATAGTTAATTAATTAAAAATGTATTTAAAAGGCAAAACTTTGGCCTCAAAACACACGAGCTCAGCATGTATAAGATATTGCCCTTACTTAGATCTCAGATTTACTTATTTTACCTTGACTAATTTTGATTAGTGTTTATTCTGTGTTATTCTACAACCATGCATCATATCTTATATGCCCCTCAGGTTTGAAATATTTTAGTCTGAACATTAAAACTGTGAGATAATTGTAGGGGGAAAAAAATCTACATCCTGAAATGTTCGACAGAAGAAGACTGAAAATAGCTGAAGAAAAAGTATTTGTGTTTGAGTTTTGAGTGGATGTATTTTACAATCAAAATAAATTACAATGGCTTATCATGTTTCAATATAAAGAAATAGCTCAATATGATAATAGATTATATTATTAATATTATTGTTTAGATTTATATTCACTTTGTCCAGTTGTTTTTGTGGACCTCAGTTAGAAGAGACTGATGTATTTCACACCTGAATACAGAAAAATAATAATTTTCTAGATATCGATATACATATAAATAGCTAGATAGATTGAGAGATTATTGTGACTGATTAAAACCCTTATTATTTCATTATTTCTGCAGATTGAAGATATTATAAAGATGCTGTTTATAGATCAAATGTCTCCAGAACAATTTAGAGATCAGTTTTCATTTTCCCACAATTACAGCTGTGAGTCCAAAACCTTAACATGAAACACAATCACACACACACACACACACACACACACACACACACACACACACACACACACACACACACAACGTGCCACATTTATGTAGAGTCAGTGATTGTGGTCAGACTCTGATGTGATGGATGTGATGCAGGTGATACACAGTGTAGAAGTGATCAATACGGTCATGTATGAGGAGCCTTAAACTGAAATGATTCTAATCAGGAGAAAAATCTAAAGGATGAACTGAGCAAATAAAGTATGATGATACTGTTTAATGTGGTTTCCATAATAACAGCAGTTTAACAAATATAAATAACTGTGTACCCACAATTACAGCTGTGAGTCCAAAACTTAACATGAAACACACACACACAACACACACACACACACAACACACACACACACACCTATACACACACACACACAAGCACTGCTGGTCTGTTCAACTGTTTTTGTGTTGTGAGATTTCACCTTTGAGACAGGGGAGCTGTAGATACCAGGTGTGTGATAGAAAGTAAATTCCTCAGGGAGCGCAAGGTGCCTGCTGTCATAGCCACCAGCCAGTGTGTGTGTGTGTGTGTGTGTGTGTGTGTGTGTGTGTGTTTGGCCACCACCCCAGGGAGCTGGTCAGCTGTTGTTTCATGCAGGAGATTACACAGCTTAATCAGGCAGCCGGATCAGGTGCAGCTAATGCTGTAGGTTCTCAACACACACTTACACACTCACACACCCAGACACACCTCTCTCTCTCACAACACACACACACACACACACACACACACACACACACACACACACACACACACACACACACACACACACACACATACGCCCAACCACACCACATATACAGACCCCCCTCTTTACACCCAATTAGCCCTGTTACCAGGCCCTTCATGCCAGGGGACTGCAGACACACCCACCATGCACAGGTGAGCACAGCCTCACTCATGTGCAGGCCTGTACATGTAGCATAATAGTCACGCGCACACACACACACACACACACACACACACACGTGCCACATTTATGTAGAGTCAGTGATTGTGGTCAGACTCTGATGTGATGGATGTGATGCAGGTTGATACACAGTGTAGAAGTGATCAATACGGTCATGTATGAGGAGCCTTTAAACTGAAATGATTCTAATCAGGAGAAAATCTAAAGGATGAACTGAGCAAATAAAGTATGATGATACTGTTTAATGTGGTTTCCATAATAACAGCAGTTTAACAAATATAAATAACTGTGTACTGTAGAAACATATTTTAGTTTTATGGAGATCCGGAAACTTGATGTTGTATTTGCCTCTTTGTAACCTTACTGTTTTTAGACTGATGTTCGGGAGAATAATGAGAGCATTCACAATAAGATGATGTTTTAACCTGAGAAATGTAGCACTCAGTCTGCACCAGCCTTCATCAGGGAGGGAGGATAACCTGTATGTAGCCTGGAAGGCAAAACCCAGGGCACTAAAAAGTACTCAAAGCACTTGGTGGGTATATAGAAGACAAATGTTGATAAAGGATAAATGTGTGTATGTGTGTGTAGAATAAGTGTGGTGATACGATTGATATTATGATAATATATATTTAGTCATTATAATAATCATGAAATAATATACTCCACAAGTATAACAATTATAATCATTATAGACCATACATATTAGTAACTGCTCTAGTAATTAATAACACATTTATACAGAGGAGTGAGGGCAGAGCAGCCAGTCTCTAGCCTCAGGGGTAGACAGTCGGGACAGGTCAGTGAAGGACCACCCCTCTCTCCACTTTCCTTATTGTTATTATTGTTATTATTAATACACTGTAAAAAAAAGATCTGTAAAATTGTAAAATAAAAACACTGTAACTATGAATAACCATAAAATGTCTATTTTTTTTTTTAAGAAAATTAATTTTTTTCACATAGAAATACAATTAAAAATCCATTCGCAAATATATTGTAATTTTAGAAGTATTTCTTTGTTATTTAAGAGATTAGGGTTAAACTGTTTATTGTCTGTAAATTTAAGTTTAATACTGTAAGAATAATTTAAAAATTTGATAAAATTACTGGCAATTAAGAGTAAATTAAGTATTGGTTCTGTAATTTTACTGAGATTTGTTTCTTCATTTACAAATATCTTGTATCTTGTGTAACTACTGAAGTTTTCACAACAAAAATGTTGAATAAATGTGTTTCTGTCAATGTATAACATGTGAACACACTGGTAAACTGTCAAAATACAGTTAAGAAAATAAATTTTATCATTGAAAACAGCCATAATTACTGTAATTTCACAGATGGTAATTTTTGTTCACTTTAAAAAATGTTAGTAGATTTTATGGTAAAAAACTGAAAAACTATGACTAAAAAAAACATAATTCTATTCAAGCACATTGTATAACCCAAACTGCCACTTCTACTGAGCACTCGTGTATTTTTATTTAAAATAAAAAACTTTTTTAATGTTCATTATCTTTTTGTTCATTAAAATATTACATACAACTTTTGCCTGTAGTGTTATATAACCAAAGGTCTTTAGGTTTTTACCAAAACAGGCTAAAATAAGATTAATAAATTCTTTATTGACATCATGGGTCTGTTAACTATACAATAACTCTATGTAAAATTACATGTAAAAACGTATATTTGATATGACCACAAATGAACAGTAGATTGTTGTAATTTTAATCCCACTACTTAGTTTTTCAACAGTTTTTTGACATTTTTTGAAAGATAAATCAAATGTTTTTATGTGTGGTATATCATTTTATCATTTTATTACATCAAATATGAATTACTATACAAGTTTTTTATGTAAAATGATGTCATAAAAACCAACTAATAACAGTACCTTTCTGCAATTTTAAGCCTTATTATTTGTATTAGAACAATGTTTGACCATATTTATAGGTAATTTCATTGTTTTTAGACATGTAAATATTCTTTATTAAACATTAAAAAGCCAAAAACAATATGGAAAATCTCATGTAAAATTAAAGTGTATTTTAAACTGTATTTTAATCATGGAAAATTACTGTATTTTATGAGATAATTATTTCCCGTTATTTTACGGTATTTTTTGGTGCCCCAGATGCCGGAATATTACCTTTTTAACCTTTTTAGTTTTTTCCACACAGGTGGATATAGTCACGGCGAGTGGAGGTTGTCATCTGTGGGGTGCATTGTGAGCATTTATCTACCATCAGTTGGAGCCTGCTGATGTTGTTGGTCCCTTGATGGTTTGGTCATTATGGATTAAGGATGGAAGGTACTGTTTCTTGCTGGAATGCCAGTGCTTTAGAGATGATTTTGATGTCTGTGTTGATTAATGATATGGGGTGGTAACTGGAGCGAAGAGTCGGGTCTTTGTCTGATTTTATAGCAGTGGTATTCATCTGAGGGGGTGATTGACCTTGGTCTTTAATTTCTGCTACCTTCCTTAAGAATAGTGAGTTGCCAGAGGAATTCAGGGGGGGCTTTATTATGAGGCATTAAATCACTGTGTAGTTCTGAAAGTCCGGAGCATCTAAAATATCTGCTTGAAAGAGACTCAGATGAGTGTATCCACATTTTCATCAACTTCTCTCATCATCTGTTGCTATTGTCACAGTACAGGGAATACTGGAGAGGTAATTGTTGTTGGATCTAGGGGAATTAATTAATATTGAAGTGAGACATGACATCATTTACAGGCTTCATCATTCATAGAAACATTTTATGTGATAATACCGAGCAGAGCTAATATGGAGATGTTTGGATTTTCCTCACCAATGGGAAAAAATGGACCAGACTAAGACAAACCATTTCATGACAGTAGCAGTAGCAAATCTTTCGTCTCCCCATCTGGACATCTTCACCTTTCTGCACTCCTTCCTAGCTGAAGAAGTACTAGGATTATTCAAAGGAACAGAGGATAAATAGAGGAAAAATATCAACAAAAAAAAATCACTTCTTGGTAATCTTCAAAATATTTCCAATTAAATAATTAACTTGACAATGACACAGTGGCAGTGCAGAATCCTGCCTCAATATGTTGTTGTGCTCTACACCTTGATTAACAGAAAGTAAAATAAATCATGATTACTGAAGGGCAGAACAGAATTAAAAGGCTTCTTACATGGTCAACTTTTATAAATGGAAATAGAATAAATATGTCTGTGAAAGTTTTCCTTGCAAGAAGAAATTAGAGTCCCCCTCCAAAGAAAGTTATATAATAAAGACATATGATAAGTGAAATAATCTTCAACACCATGACTGAGTGTTTCCACTTTGAACTGCAGTGAACCAATGACAGTCTCATAGAAACAGATTCAGACAGTCAGGGGTTCATACATCGCAAACCTAAGGAACCAATCCTGTCAACTTGTGGGGGCAGGGGGCGGGGCTAAATAAACCTGAAACCATGTCAGTACAGAGAGAGTTAGCATAAGCCCAACCACTAACATTGTGTCAGCCACTGACAGTTACAAGCTAACAAATAACATAAACAAATAAAAGACGCTAACTACGCTAACCGTTCTGGTCCGTCTGCTAGTCTCTGGTTCTGGTCTCAACAGACTCCTCATCTGAGTCTGGGTCTGACTGAGGCTCAAACATGTGGCTGAGTCTCTCTGATGTTTCCTCCTCTCACCATCTTGATACTCTCTGCTCTTTCACCTGTCCACCTGGAGCAAGCAGGTGGTGGGAGGGGCATAAGACCTGATCCAGATGTCTCAACCAGGAAATAAGAGTAAATGAGCTTCAGACCCAGTTTTAGATTTTTTTTTCACTTTTTGTCTGAAAACCATGTTAAAAAAAAATAAATATTAATCATAGCAGAGGATTTTGACAGAGCATAAAACATGTCTGGAGAGGAACTTTAAAAGCTGCTCCACCATACCACCTACCTCTTTGACGTCAGATGTTGACCGAGGTAATTAGTCAGACTACTTAAACAGATTTAAGATGAAAAATCTGTGTCATTTGCGCCTCTTAACAGAGAAAGGAAAAGACTGTTGAAGTGATTTTGTTGAAGTAAAGGTGTTTTGTGAGGTTGCAATTTGACCTTTGACCAGCAAAATCTTATTAATTCATCCTTGAGTCCAAGTGAATGTTTGTGCCAAATTTGAAGAAGTTCTATCAAGGCGTTACTGAGATATTGCATTGAGAATTTGACAGATGGACAACCTGCAAACAATATGTGCCTGCGACAGTCAGAGCAGAGGCATAAACAGCACACTGAGTGTCCAGTTCGAAGTGAGTGTAGTTAGTGTGCTGGGGAGAGAGATGGTGTAGCTGCAGTAGCAGGTTAGTAAACTGTTAATATAACAGTGAATGTGCATTATGAGCTAGTCTTTGTCATAAACGCTGCAGCTCGAGTTCCTGAGTTTTGTTTACAAGTAGCTGAGTGTAGTGACGGAGGTTAACCCTGAAGTTAGCAATAGGGAATGTTAAGAGAATCTCCCCTCACAATATTGTCTGCATACCTCCTGATTCATATGAACAGTTAGTGTGCTGGTCTAGTCCACTTATACCACACTGACAGCATAGAGACATGCTCTGCAGATAATACAAAAAGGACACATGATGTGACACTTAACGTGTCGCATTTATTGCTCATTACTCCTCAAGAGGCAGAGTGGCGAGAGTATACAGCTCCTAACTGTGACCAGAGCTGCAGCTGCTTTTACTGTGAGGGACCTCAAAATGTATTGAGACAATGCAAAATTTATTGGTAGGGAACGTAAAAACTTATGAAGAGGTAACACAAAACATGGGCTATATCACTGTGATAATTTCATAATTTATGATTATGTTACATAAATATTATTCAGTAATTAGTTTTTCTGACGCCCAGAAATGTTGCGGCCTGTCCCCAGCTGGAGCTTTCCCAGAAATGTTGTCATTTTTAACCATGAACAACAGACCAAAGAGAAAGACGGGCAGCAGAGCAGACAGGCACATGTCCAGCATTTTGGCCAACAGAGGGGGCTATCTGCTTGTTACAGCAGCCACAGAAATGAAGCTAAAACATTCAAAATAGAGTCAAGCAATCAGATTTTTATTTTTTCCTGTCTGAAGGAAGAGAAAAAGTTAACTGGCGCACTCATTTGTTAGGAGTTCATAACTGGGCAGTAAACTAACAAAACAAACATACTCAAAGCCCCCCAGCCGGAACTTGAAAAAAAGTTTCCCAACTTTCACATGATAATATTCACAACCTGGAATACTTTTATGAAAAACCCTTTCGATTCTTTTGATCTGTGAACTCCTACAAACTAAAGGAATATGAATCATGACATACAATTAGACCTCACAATCTCCTTAAAGGTAAGGAGTCGCCACCGTTTCACCACCTTACTGGTGTATGATGCTGGTAAATCTGAATGAACTGAACAGCTGAAATGTGGAGAATCTATTCAAGCTAACGATGTGTAGCATGCTGATAATAACAAAAGTTTAAACATTTATCTTTATGATATAATATATCTTTATGCAACACTGCTTTGCACCAGCTGTAAACTGGTCACCAGGTGGTGTTTTAAGAGGCTCATCCCTCTGAGGTGTACTTTTTTGCTCCCACTGTTTACGTTTCATGTAGAAAAATAGCACAAAGAATGAAATTATTGGCCAAGATACATTATAATGAGATGACAATGAGAAGCACATTCTCTGTTTGGGTAGTGGAAAATAACATGACAGTCAGGCTGAGGGAGAACAGGAGGGATTCCTTCTGTTTTAATAGTCCTACCTGAAATATTTATCTCCCATAGGTCTGCAATGAATTGAGTCTCAAAAATATGGAACAAAGCGCATCACAGTTCATCCGTCGTTCTACGCCATAGTTTATCACAGTACAACAGTTACCATGGTCAAAATACATTAAACCAGGACTGTCCACCTCTTTTTATTTCATAGATAAAAACATTGGCTATTTTAATGATATATTGACCATCGAACTGGAAATGTCCCCAGTTTTCATTTCAGAAATCTGCTGACCTAATTATAGATCAGTATACAGAATAACTATACACAGGTGCATTTGATAAGATATTATTCATTGATTGTTTTGGAGGTAAATATAGGAATTAATCATGATATTGGTTCTAGGCAATATTGTCCAAGTCCTAACTTCGCATCACATTTGACAGACTGCAAAACAACAAACAAACAAACAAACACACAAACAAAGTTGATTATGCCTCTTCTTGAGCAACTCCTTGGACCCCCCCAACTTAGTGTACAGCCACCCTCCAAACTTCAGCCCGTCCCTCTGTTCCTCCATACTCTATAAACTGAGACTTGGGATGGTTCCACTGAACCAGAGACGAGCCTCTGAGATTCAGTGTGTAACAGATTTTCTGGAGCTTCCTGCAGTGTGTCTTCTCATGTGTCCTGAGGGCTGACAGAAAGACAGACAGAGCCTCTTTGTGGCTGTCGCTGCTTCTGTCTCTATCTTTATTTCCCTCATGCACTCTCTCCCTTCCTCTGACTCTCTCTCTCTCTCTCAGTCTCTCCCTCTCTCTGATGCGACTGTCTGTCTGGAGATTAATTAAACGGCTACCCAGCCAGCCAGCGCCACATCAGCCATCATCAGCCTCTCCTCGCCATCAGCTCCCTGCTACAGCAGGTCTGGAGAGTGTGCACGCCTGTCCGTGCGTGAGCATGCAGTCACACATGCTATTAAATATATCTCTTTATCTGTGTTTTGTGTGTGTTTCCCGTTTGGTGTGTGTTTTAATGTGCGAGTCTTTAAGTGTGTTCATCATTACATGTTTTGTCTGTGTAGCTGAGTGCACATGTGTGTATGTGGGTATGTGTTTGTGAGCAGGAAATTAATTTCATGATACGTCTGTATGTGTGTGTGAGATAGTGTGTGTGCAGCTGTTTGTGTGAATGTGTGTCCACAGTTTGCTTATATTGTATGGACCCTGTGTGTATTCTGTGTGTGTGTCAGAGTGTGTGCTGTGTTGGATAAACCACGCTCCAATAGAGAGTTGTGCCACAGTAACCATCAAACCTGGCAGTGGCGGTGATGATTGTGGGGTGGTTAGCTGGCAGGTGTGTGGGGGAGGGAGGGGCTACGGTGGGATGTCGGATCTGAGTGTTTATTGTTTGCCATTATTGTTGTCATTACGGCTAGCTTTGGCATCAGTGGCGTGTGCGCTCCAGCCGGTCTTATCATTACCATCCCGCCTCACTGTAGTTCTCCACTTGTCAATTTACTGTACAGACTCCTCTCAAGAATTTCCCCCGCTGTCACGCCGCTGAAGGCTTCCTCTTTCCCCTTCCCTTCAGCTTTCCCTCTCTCTCTTTGTTCTTTTCAGTTCTTCACTGCGCTTTAAGGAAGTGTGTGGACATAATGTGTGTGTGCATGTGTTAGGGGGGTGGGGGGGTCAGTGAAGCTGGCAGCTCAGACCGGCTCTGCTCGGCTTTTCAGGCCTTAATTGAGACATACTGTCAGAGTGACAAACACATTTGCATGCGGTGTGTTTTTCAGGATGTGCTTCTTTTTTTTTTTTCCACTGCTCACCACTCTGTTAATCAGCTCTCCATCACTCACATGAAGAACTGTGCACGCGCACACACACACACACACACACACACACACACACACACACACACACACACACACACACAGCTTAAGGAGCAGTCGGGTGGTCGTTACTCCCTATCCCGGCTGTAATGAGAAGAAAAGAGACAGTTGAAGAAGATACCGACTGGAACATTTAGCTAATAGATATAATGATACTGTCCCTGTCTTAATAAGACTAAGAGAGGTATAATGTTTACCATCTTAGCTTACTCTGCTAGCATGCCAACATCTTATTATTAAACACAAACTACAGCTGAGGCTCATGGGAATGTCATTAATTTTATAAAATCTCAAAGTCATTAGGATTCATCCTCTGGGTAACATGAATGTATGTATGTGCACATTTGAATCCATAATATTGTTGTTTAGATATTTCTGTCTGGAAAGACAGACCGACCTTGCTCAACTCCACCTACAGCTTTCATGAGGACTATTTGTAGTGAATCAGCATGCACCAAAGTTTCAGCTCCACACACGCCCCTCCTCATTAACCATTTCTGGATAAGCTGGGAGTTAGGGGTGGGGACAGACACTGCCAAGATGGTGACTGGTGGAACAGCTCACTCTAAGTTTCAAAACCGCTCTCTGTGATGTCACAGAGAGAGGCCATCTTTATATAAAGCCTATGCTAATTACGTCTAGTCTCTACCACTGTCTATATATTGCACTATAAGCACCTCTTTGCCTTTCAGCTTTCTGCTGGTCAGACAGCCAGTGCTCACATGTAGCAGAGGGATGTGTCAGAGCCATAGACTGTGATGAAAGATGAACGTGGCCTTTGTGACATCACCCACAGGTTTCTGAAGAGCTGTTTGGAGACTCAGAGTGAGCCGCTCCACCATCGCCATCTTGGAAGTGTCTGACGCCGACCATTTTTGGATGGTCAAGGAGGAGGGGCGTGTGAGACTTAAGATGCGTGCCGGTTTGTGTCAAGACACCTGTCACTCAAAGAGGCCACGCCCTCAATTCTCCATAACTTTAATCCTTAATAAGATGTAAAAAGGTGAGTTATATATTATATATATTATAACAGTTGTCACGAAGAAAAAATTAAAAAAATAAAACCTCAGACACAACAGACACCACAGGCAAGGTGCGCTGACGTTCTTCCACACAAGCTCGCCACAAAACTATTGAGGTTTTGGGAATCAGGAAATCATTAAAAGGGCGCAAGATAGTGGTTAAACCAAAAGCCAAATATAACTGTATAAAAATGATCTGAACCATTAATACTGTTTTTTAGTTTTTTTACCTCCTGGACACTGAACATAAAGCAACAAATGTAGAGGCTTCCATGAACCAGCTGTGAGCCAGATGTCTAATACATGAAATCAGTCAGACTGCAGAGAAATGTGAATTATTTGCACTATTGCTGACTTTCTGCTTTCACAACAGCATTATTCAGCAGTTACTCATTCTTGCCTTTTCATGTTTTTCATTCATGTTTTTCTGGGGGATGAAATGTAAATGATTTGACATTTTGAGTGTTCTTAATAAAATACAATCCTGTTAACACCAAGTGTGAGAGCAACTTCCCCCCTTTTTCATCATCAGCCATGCTTTGCATGATGCAGCAGAGCTGGAAAACCAAACTGTGGTGCCTCCATTCACAATCTGCAATCCTTCTCTTTTGTCATCTGACCTTATCTATTTGCCCACTGAAAAAAAGCCTCCCTGGTGCCAAATGCATTATGCCTTGCATGTATAATCACATTATATCTGGGCCACATAGCTTTATTCCTCAAACCCTATTCTACATTCACTGAGGTCCAATCTAAGCAACAGTGGGAGAATGTATTGTAATGAATGCCAAAGCTGAGCACTAAGAGGTATTTTGTTCTTGGGGCTCTTAAGGAATATGGATTATGAATGAGGGCGGGATCAGACCTGCTGTGGTTTCAATATGTATGAATCTTTTCATATGTGCCGACCCCAGTCCTTTATCTGCCTCAGCAGGTGAGGATCAGGCAGCACTTCTGACATTGGTGGAAAGCAGCCACATGATTTGGGATTCTTGGCCCTGTGCTGGGCTAAAAAATACAATGTATTCCTTAATACTGTTCCTCACATGTTTTAACTGGTATTTCTGTTGATGACCACTACATAATCAGACATTATGTAAATTTTTATATATCAAATTTAGTGATTGTATCCTCTGTCCATCCAGCAGACAAAAGAGTTAATGCTCAGTGTTGTCTGTTGGTGAATAAAATCTCACCAACCATCACAAACACTTGGGTTCCATTTCCAGAATTGGCGCTCCTGGCTTGGCTAGGTGCTTCATTAAACACAATTTTTGCCAGTGAAGGATCATGTCCTTGTTACTGCAGCTCATATGGTTGGCTACCGCACCTGTGGGACTAGGGACACAGCATAATACTTTGCATGTGTTACACCCAGCAAGCAAAGTCCCTCACTGACAGGTGAAAACAAGTGGCTTGCAACCATGTGTGTAGACTATCAGAGGAAACACATAGCTGTCTACACCCTGCCCATGCCAGCGGAGGAGTAACCAGTAACGAGTTGTTCCAAAGTTGGATGAAAAATAGTGAAAAATGTGTGAGCTGGTTTCCTGCTTCTCATTACATAAAGCCTTATGAGTGTTAGAAATAATTACTATAGCTATGATAATATACTATCAGCATCTTTAATATTACAAATGTAACGTCATAATTCCTCACACTGTGGGATATAAGCCTGGATGCATTAGCAGCAACCTAAAAAAAAAAAATAAAAAAAAATCTAATCTTGAAGTTTCAAAAACTCTGAAATGACCTTGTTTCCTTGAGACAGTGTAAATGACAACTAAATACCACTTTGGTTCAGACTTAAATACTGTAAAAAAATTTTACAACTTTGGTGATCCTCTGACATTTCTAGCACCATCATCAAATACCCAACAAAAGACATTTCCATTAGTCTCAACTGTGATCTGTTTTTGGCTGGACCACATCAGTGGGTACAGCCCTATAATCTCGAATGTTGCTGACTGACGATATTTCCACTATGGCTACTCTGGAACTGCAGGGAAGAGGAGGAGCGCTTCCAATACACTGAGCCTCACCTCGATTACAGCAAATAAAGTTTGATTCCATTTATCATTACTAAAGGAGGCAGAGGAATAACTAAACACAAGACAGAGAGAGCAGGAGAGAGGGAGGGAGAGAGAGAAGTCATCGGTAATGAGGCTTCATACTAACAACAATAACCAACTCTACATATCAGAGGGAGTTAAACATAAAGACCTGCCTCTAATAAAAGTTTATGTTCTGGAGTTGAAGTAAATAAAGACCAAACTATTGTGGATCCAGACGGAGGCTGTGCTCTGTGTGAGAGACTAAATAAGAAAGATAGTCTCTCTCTGGCCCTGGTGGTTTACCTGGTGGAGCATGTGACATTTAGTCTTATGCAGCTTTCAGACAGAATGTGCCAAAGGCATCAGTGTGCTCTGAAACTCATTATTTCCAATGACTTGCACTGCACCACAATGGTTGGGCAGCGCACCGTTCGGCGAACTAGCAGGGCTAGTGCTTACACTTGTTTCTTAGCACTGAAAAGACACACCTTTGTTGCTGGTAATGAGAGACTGTAATTACAGTGATATCTTACAGTTTCATAGTGACGTGTCCCACTAGTGTAACAGGTATGGAGAGAACCCAATAGCGGCACAAGTGAACCGGGTTTTAGTCTGGAAACAGTCTTTATTTGGCAGATCAAAACAGGTACACAGCTAACCCGAGGATGGCAGCAGAGAACTGGATTCAGGTGAGTATGGCGGGGTGTGGATCCGGACCTTGAGACGGAGGCGGTGGCACTGACATCACCAGAGGAGGAGAGCTGGCGAGGCGAAGCTGACAAGGTGGGTCTCTTGGTAGAGCAGGAACAGGCTGAGTGCCAACCAGCCACAGGCAGACGTGGAACAGAAAACAGGCAGGAATACTCGTAGTCGGGGACAGAAGGCTGGTGGATTCACCGGGGCTGAGACGTGAGGCGAAGGTTGGAGGCAAGTCGGGTCGATACCAGGTTAGCAGTCTGGGAACAAGTGCTGGAGAGTCAGGCATGAGGGCGAAGACCATCTGGCAAAGAGTGAGTGGAGTGAAGCTGCATATCTATTGGCTTGATTGGAGATGGGGAGCAGGTGAGAGCAGCAGGTGAAAGCAGTTAGGCTGATGAGGGGTGTGGCTGAGCAGCAGAGCAGGAGAGGGGCAGAGCAGACTGTGACAACTAGAAGTTTGGAAAACTCTGCCTATGTTTGCTCTGCCCTCTGCAGCTCCTCCAATCAGTGCACTGGCCCAAGCGGTGAGCTCAGTGCAGATCACATTCTGTCTGAAAGCCCTATTAGTCCTTGCCATGGCAGCCAAGTTTGGAGTCCGGTCTGTGGCCCTTTGCTGTGTGTCATCGTCTCTCTCTCTCTGTCTTTCTCACCAAGACTGTAATAAAGGCAAAAGCCTGAAAAAATCACTTGAAAAAATAAAGATGTTGCGTCTCTTCTGACTTTCTCTCTGATCATGTTACAGTAAATCCAGCTGAAATCACAGCTCAGTCTTTTTCTTTCATTTATGTGTTTGGTGATTCGTCAGACAATGTTGCAGTCATAACATCAGGATTTGACCCTAGCCTTGTTTGAATCTTGAATCTAGCACCAATTACATTTTAGCATGCTAACATGCTAAACCATGCCAAACTACCTTATAGTAGGAAATACTTATACTTAGTAAACTTCAGCATGTTGGCACTGCCTCACAGAGCTGCTAACCTGACTCTTACTATACATTCAGACCGGAAACGGTGAGAGCAAAAACATTTTCTCTGGTCGCCCTATCAAGGATGCTGTTGAAGTTGGCACTTTGACATAGACAGCTAGCAAGTTTGTTGTTTTGCATGCTATGGCGCTAGTTAGCAATTTCCTAATATTTTTATTAAATATATAAGAGGCTGCAATTCACCAACTTTCCTGGAACACCGACAATTTTTTTTTTTTTAATGTATTAAGTGTAAGTAAACAGGGGCATGTCCAAAGGATGGAAAAACCCACCTTAGCAATTATCAATTTCTCCTCCATTGCGCTTGGGAACAAAAGTTTACACACTTCTCCCACATTTCTACATTTCATACAATTGGTTGCTGCCTAACTCCACATCAGGTAGTTGGTAACTGTCTTCTGTTTGATGCTGGCCTGGTAGTATAGTGTGAACTTACTGGAGCTTGTGTAAGTGTAAACCTGACGTCCCTGCCCTCACCACTGCCTCCCCCTCCCTCATTGGCACTGAGCCACTTGGCTGGGCACTGTCAGCTCCTCTTGACTAATTAGCTCTGTTGTTCTCCTCCTCCCCAGATTCCCTGTGTTTCAAGTACAGACAAACAGCAGCAGGCTTTCATGTTCACCTCCCCAACTCCTCCACAATACTGCTGTGAACAAAGCCAGACTGAATCTAGTCCCTTGCACCCCAGCCACAACTGTTGACCCCTCTGCTGGGTGTGTACTGTCCATCAGCCTCAGGGGAAACTTATCATTAAGTTGAGTTGACTGGATTTTCGTACAGTTGAGACAGTGAGATTGTCTTAAGACAGTGTTGAGGGGACTGGGTTGTTGATCATTGACTAGACCAGGGTGCACATCTGGAGTATGGTCTGTTGTTTAGGCAACAAAACTGCTTTGGTTAATGTTGAATGAGTGGTTTTGGTTAAATCAGTGGTTCTCAAACTTGGAGGCTCCTTTAGCGGAAACATAGACCTACTGCCCCCAGTGAAATTGCAAATAAACAAACAAGTTTCTACGAGTTTCATTAAAATTCAGCTTGAATCTTTTTTTTTTATTTGTTGCTTCCCCTGAACCCATCGTTGTGAGAGTCTGAACAGAACCAGCAAACTGTTTACGTAACAAACCAGGAGTCACTACAGATGGATGTTGAACTGCATCATCAGATATTTTGGCTGAAAACAAACACGTCTGTGTCTGTAATTTTCATGATGAAAACATATTTGCTGCCAAAGTTTTATGAATTGTTCTTCTGCCTGTATTGTTTTATATCAGAAGATGAATGTGTCAGAGTGGAAGGCACAGCTAAATGCTTACATTTAGAAGGATTAGGTTTGCTTGTGTGTATGTGTGTGTGTGTGTGTGTGTGTGTTGGCTGAAAACAAACACGTCTGTGTCTGTAATTTTCATGATGAAAACATATTTGCTGCCAAAGTTTTATGAATTGTTCTTCTGCCTGTATTGTTTTATATCAGAAGATGAATGTGTCAGAGTGGAAGGCACAGCTAAATGCTTACATTTAGAAGGATTAGGTTTGCTTGTGTGTATGTGTGTGTGTGTGTGTGTGTGTGTGTGTGTGTGTGTGTGCGCGCGCGCGCGTGTGTGTGTGTGTGTGTGTGTGTGTGTGTGTGCGCGCGCGTGTGTGTGTGTGTGTGTGTGTGTTTGTGTGCTGGAAGAAACTGTGCATGCATGCATTGGTGTTTGTGTGCATACATGCATGCATACATGTTTGAGTGTCTAGAGTGTAAGATGTCCTCACAGTTGTGTGTGTGTGTGTGTGTGTGTGTGTGTGTGTGTGTGTGTGTGTGTGTGTGTGCTGAGTGCATGTGGATGTGGTGTGCATATCTATTCCTGGGCCAGGGGATCCTCTCCTGCAGGTCTAATTACTTTAATGAGGAATGTCTCCCTCTCTATCAGCCCTACCCAAGGGTGCACATTAACATTCCCCCCACATACTCATACACACCAACACTCACAATTAACCACGAATTCATCAGCAGAGTAAATACTGTTTCTTGCCTCCATGTGAAACTTACTCCTGTCTTAAATTCTTACTTCCATGAGAACACCCCCCCCCAAGTGTAGCGATTCAGCCCAGACTCAACTTGATTCCTAGGGTACTTTCAGTCTGTCTGCCTTGACTTCCCCCAGACACTTAAAGGTGAGAAGACACCAGGGTTTTTTTTTTTAAACGGATCAGACAATATGCAATTGAGTCATTATTCATCTGTGCTGTTTCGCTCTCATCCACTCATCCAATTTGGAATCCAAGACAGAGGCTGACAGCTGGATTTCTAATGATGTTTCTGTTGTGACCCGCAACTATTACCTGTGTGTCTTTGTGGGTTTTCATGTGTGTGTCTGTGTGAGTTACTGTGAATTAAGCTTCAGAGAGCAGTCTAGCGTTGCCAAGAGACGGTGCAGGCTCCACTAAGGGCCACAGCTTTATTCATGAGAGAGAGAGATGGAAACTGGGAGGGTTTGTTATTTAAACTGATCTGATGAGCAAAGCCCAAGGATGTGAAATAAACACACCACAACTTGGATGGTCTCCCTCTGCTTGTCAGTCTGCAGCCACAGTCAAAGCTGCAGCTCATGTCTGCCCTCTGATGGTCACAACAACAAACTGCAACACAGAGAAACATTGCTCCTTTTCTCACTACTGGTGTGTGTTTTCTGTCAGTAAGCTCATCACATAATAAAAAAATATTTTATTACATTATAAATTTTAGTAATAAGGCCACACAATTGTTTTGTCAACACAACTTACAGACCAATCAACCTGACAAAGCCTGGAAAATCTGGTGGTTTAATTATGGTTCGTACTAAGCCTGTGAAAACAGCTGTATAATATCTTCTGTGGTTCCAGATGTGAGGTCAAGACATCCCTGGTGTAATCAGGGTTATTGCAGCTTGGGTTGATTATGGTTGATTATTGATTTTTGTGTTGCAAAATGGGGCCTGGAGTTTGAGGGATATTGACTCTAACTATTGGTTGCATTATGGGAAATGTAGGATCCGGTGCTTTTGGTGACTATATGATCATTGTGAGGAATGACGAACTTTTCTTTTTTTCATTTTTTAATCTCATGTTATTCTTCAGTTACTGTATACACTGTTTTAGTTGTATTAGTGTTTTTTGAGCTGGATCAAATGTTTTACTATTACTTTAGATAAAACATGGGACTTGTCATTGTTGTTATTATTGTTATTAGTAGTTTTACTGTTGTTTATATTTGTTGCTATTTTCTTGTTCTCTTTTTGTATTTGAATTTACATTGTTTTGCATTATGATGTAATTTTACTCGAGTGGACCCCAGGGAATGTAGTGGCTGATGGGGATCCAAATAAATAAATAAATAAATAAACTTCTTAACAGACATGGGCCTTAATATGGGTTTTCATCTGTGTGAATGAGTTCAAGATCCCACAGTTACTGTGGTTACATTTGTTTATTTTCAAATAAAAATGCGAACAAAACAGTAAAAGAGAACGGGAAAAAACATTTTTTTTATAGTCTACTCCAAAGACCTTTCTGAAGAGTCCAGACTAATTCATCAACAGCTGTTTTATTTTACAGTAACTAGTATGGGATTTTCAGGATTGGTGACCAAAACAAACAGTGCTTATCAGTGGGTTAAACTACATTTTATTTGATTGATTTGTCACTGTGGGTGTTGTTGTCATGTTTAACCAATAATTTTTATTGGATATCATTGGACATTACCCCGTGCTTTGTTGCAAAGTCCGACTACAGGATCTGTTAAACACGTAATCAGGGCATGATATTCAACAATGGAAATAGCCATCAGTGCTATGAAAACAGATTTTCCATTAGAGGCACATCCAACTGGTAGGAAGCCTCAGGGTAGATGCAGAACACAGTGGAGCGATTGTAGCTCCGTCATAATTCAGGGGCCTTCAGGTCTACGAAGATGCACCTTCACAAGGAAAGTCCTGCCAAGGATTTCCACTTGCACCACCAGCTGTGTCCGCCCTACCATTACTTGTTGAACTGAGCTGAAACACAGTACGTACATTTAACAGTGTAATCCTCAGACTCTCTGTCAGTGTTGTTTGCTGACATATTATTGTCATTACCGGTGCAAAGTGAATCTTGGGATAGGTTGGGCCATGAAGGATCTACCTGTTGAAACTGAATGTGAAGGAGCCTTCAAATTCGACAGTCTAGTCACCGCTGTGACACCACTGGAGTTCAAACGCAGCCTGCGAAGGATGCAGCCCCTGAATTGGAACACATCTTGTATATCTCATCTGGAAACACCTCTGGATCCACCAGGAGGAGCAGGGAAGCGTTGCGGGGGGGAGAGATGTCTGGACTACTTTGTGTCACCTGCTGCCGCTGCAACCCAACTCCGGACAAGCAGCAGAAAATGAATGGGTTGATGCTATGACTTAACTTATAACACAGTTAGCATCTGAATCTCAATGTGCAGACATAATGCACAGTTGGAGGATAAGGTGATACACCGGAGGATGAGTGGTGCACTGTAAACTGAAAATGGGCCAAATTAATGTACCAAACAGACCATACCTTGCTCCCTTCCCTCATGTCTTTCAAGTGGAGCAGGAGTCAAAGTGAGTTGTGCAATACTGCATTAATAATGTTACAGTAATGTAATCTGCAGTATTCAGTAATCTGCTGCTTATACCTATATGTAATAATATGCATATATATAAAATATGCAAAACAGTTTTATAATAAAATGACAGCAGTACTTCCTAATGAGATCAGTTCTCCGCTCACACAGTGCTGGTGTCAGCTGGTCATCTTACTGTTACAATAGTCACGGTGACTGCTCAGTGTGTTGGTATTTTTGTTTTATTATGTGTTTATTACAATATGAGTTCATAACAGGACAAGCTGTGAATTCAAAGTGGGGTTGTCCCTCCCTCCAGGAAATAGACGACACCACGACTCATTGTTAATGATGGATTTATTCATCACTATTTCAGTCGGCACCATCATTACCATTGCCAACACCATCCAACTAATTAGACATATCATATCTTACAAAATAAACAGTCACTCATAGTACAACAAACTACAGAAACATAAATATAAATATACACAACAACACATAGAATAGTAAATAAACACCTCTCTGGCTGCACATGACCAAGAGGACATAAATGGACCAATGATAACTCTTAAAAAAACAGGCAGCGCTTCAACTTTTGAACTTAAACTTTAACAGAGTACAGAACTAACATTGTTTCAAGTAAATGTGTATTTCTGAAAGAAAATGTTACAACTTAAACTATCCCCATGCAACACAGGTGTAAACATAGTTCCTACATCCTGCATAGAGAAAGAAAATATCATGTAATTACATATCATAAAATGAATCACATAAATATGTGCAAACAAAATATATCAAATCACAACATGAATATATATTTTTATGGCAGTTAAAGGAGTCACAGTGGGTTTATTACTTATATTCGTGTAACTTGTGATAAATGATTGTTTGAGAGAGAATGCAAATAATAAGAACGTTTTGAGTTGAATCATCATTCTGATAAGTTTACATCAGAAATATTTTCTCTCTTGAAACAGCTGCTGTTACACACAGTGTGACAGCTTGCTGTAAGATAGTTATGCCAAACATAATTTTGTGCAAACAATTGTCTTTTTAATTTATATTTTTTATTTGGATCTGCAGCAGTAAAGAAAGGTCCTTATATTCCCCAAAAATGAACTAGCAAACAGACAATAAAAGCAATAAGAGATAGCAGAATATCAAGTGTTCCCTAATTCAGCCTTTGTCAGGCAGCGGTGAGACCGGGGACTTTACAGAGAAAGCCCACCTGGCTAAATGAATAGGCAACGTTGTCAGGGTTTAGAGGAGCCAGTCAGTTGTGAGGCTGCCATATAATACAGCGTCTGTCAGCGCTGACAAGTCTCAGAGACACACACCTCTAATCTCAGCCCCCCTCTCTACTTCCCCTCAACCGTAACGCATAGACGAAATGACACCCTACCCAAATATTAAACATCTTCCAAGGCTATTTCAACATCTTCTTTTCTGTAACACTGTTTAAACCCCACCACCACCACCCCCTCTCTCTCCAATCTTGTCTTGTCTTGTCTCCTCAGAAGCCCTGGCAGCCGGATCATCTCCGTCTCTTAGTGTCAATTAAAAGTGAAATATCTGCATTTGTCAACATATCATTTGTGGTGGCCCCGTGATGCACTGCTGATTTGTAGGCCGATTCCTGACACTGGTGAGGCAATGCCGAGGCGGCAGTCTCCCTCATTAGACCTGGAGCTGGCACCATGATGGTTGACAATGCTTGGAAGCTTCGCTCCCCGCCGACATGATACTAACCCAGGAACAGGCCTCGTCTGTCAGTCCTGTCACTTGCCAGCCAGCCATCCAGTCAGGGAGAGCGAGGGGCAGATGGGTGGAGGAGGAGATGCACAAAGGGTGGGCGGGAGGAAGCACCATGCACCCTACTCTGAGGGCCAGAGAGAAAGAGACTACAATTAAATTTATTTGTATAGCACAATGTCAATATATGTCATAGTGTCTGAGGGACGTGTTGTTGACATTTCAGCATGGTGACAGGAAATGTAAGTTGTTCTGATTTTACACCCTGGTTACATCAGGATCTCACAGTCACACAGAGGCCCTTGGTTCTACTAAAGTCATAAATTTTTAAAAGTGGATTTTTGAAAAAGGCTCAGTAATTTTCTAAAACAGCTGGTCACACATCTGGTGGTTATGGTTTGTCATGATAGTAGATTATTTTCAAGTTTCTAACATAGATAAATATTTCAACATTTCCATTGAGTCTGTCTCAGAAACATGACTGTCTATGTCTTTGAAAACAGTTGCTAAGCCTTTTCTGACTTGCTTTGGAGCAGCAAAACAATCTGAGGGTTTCATGCCAGCATTCCTGGTACCTCCTCCCCCAGGGAGGAGGAGGAAGAGCAGAGGGATGCATGTCCTGCTTTGCTTGATCATTAGGAAGAGAAGCACTGACCTAGTCATCAGCCACCATGGGTGGGAGTCACTCAGAGACACAAAAGAATGCACCATTACAGCTTCAAAGGGAGGGCGGGGGGTGGGGGGGTATTCAACACCAAACTATTTCTTATCTTCACTCTGTTTTTACTCCATTCGTTTTCTTCCATCTGCTTTTTGACGAGCTTCTCCTACAGGTTTGCAGCTAGAAACACAGACTTTAGCTGCTGATAACTGTGAAACATGTCGACTATCTCAGAATCTATAAAGGCTAGACTGAAACTTGGTGAACACCTTGCCCATACTTGTGTTCACATGTGGTGAGAAATTAGCTAAGTGGCTATCAAAAAATCCCATAAACAATTTAATGCAAAGTTTTGGTCCTAGACCTTCATCAGGCAAAAAAGAAAAAAAAATGTCTTTATTTGCGTGATGAAGCCTTGCATTAAATTGTTTGTTGCACCTGACTCAAAATATAAGTGCAAAGTTTTCTCCTGCTGAGAAATGAGCTAACAAATATTGAAATTTTTTTGGGCCAATATCTGGGCAACTGTGAGGCAGAGAAAACTAATTTAGCAGCATAGCAGCGCTGCAGCAGAATATGCTGTTTGTGACACATTTCAAATAGTAACGTTTATAGAATTGTGTTGTATATTATCAGCAAATCTGAATCAAATCAACATGTACATTAAAGCATGTTAGTCTATTTCCTCCTCTAAATTAGTAGATTTAGGGTTGTCACAAATAACAGATTAGACTAAGATACAGGATAAACTTAGCAACACACATATACACTCCCTTAGGGGAAATTCATGTGTCCATTAGCTGATTGTTGATAATAATAATGACAGTTAATAATAAATAAACAATAATAATTAAATTAGTCCAATTCCTTTGGCTGAGGTGTTGTATAGCCTGATGGCAGTGGGAACAAAGGATCTCCTGAACCTCTCTGTTCTGCAGCGCAGTGAGATGAGACATTTGCTGCAGCTGTAGTTGCTTCTCTGTCCTGCCAGAATGTTGTGGAGAGGATGGTTAGTATTGTCCAAGATGGCCTCCATCATACATTGCATGCATCTCTCCACAACAGTCTTGAGTGAGTCCAGACTCCTGCCAAGCACAGACCCAGCCTTCTTGACTGGGTCCAGTCTCTTTGTGTTCCTTTTCTGACATGCTGCTGCCCCAGCAGACTGCAGCATAAAAGAGTACACTGGCCACCGCTGACTGATAAAACATGTTCAGCATTTCACTGCAGACGTCAAAGGACCTGAGCCTACTGAGGAAAAAGAGCTGGCTCTGCCCCTTCCGGCAGATGGCATCCGTGTTCAGGGACCAGTCCAGTTTACTGTCCAGGTGCACACCTAGGTATTTGTAGGTGTGCACCACCTCAATGTCCTTCCCTTGAATGTTGACTGCTGAAGGGTGGGCCTAGACCTCTGAAGGTCCATGACTATCTCCTTGGTCTTGGAGGTGTTCAGAAGGAGGCAGTTCTTGTCGCTCCATTCACTGAAGGCCATCGTCAGAACCCTGTACTCCTCTTCCTGCCCGTTCCTGATACGCATCACAATAGCTGTGTCATGTGGACTCAGAGTTGTATTTAAAGTCGGCCGTATACAGGGTGAACAGGAATAGTCCCCTGTGGAGCACCAGTGCTGCTCATCACTGTCCCTGAGACACCGTTACCCAGCCTGACGTACTGTGGTCGTCTTGTCAGGTAATCCACAATCCAGGACGTGAAGCAGGGATACAACCCCATCCCTTCCAGCTTGTCTTTAAGGATGGGGGGTTGGATGGTGTTAAATGCACTTGAAAAATCTAAGAACATAATCCTCATGTAACTACCTGGCTCATCCAAGTAAGAATGGTTCACTATGGATAGGTAAGACCTCAGAGAATGTATTCCCAGTGTCAGAAACATTGTGACTGTTACAATAGCTGAGTAAATTGTGATCAACCAAAGGAAAGGAAATTTAATTATTTTCCTTGCCTGAATTTATTTTAAATTAGACAGTGGATAACACCATGATAACAATGGTCCCATGCACAGAGAGGCCACTGATTTCATTCAGCAACTAATTGACTGCAACTGTAACAATGTAGGTAGAAATACCACAAAGCACACAAAGTCTTAGGTTTTAGTAGGGATGGGGCCAGGTGGACTCTCAATTTGGACACTTGGATAGCCAAAGTACCCAATGTGTTCTTTTCTTACCTCTTGAAAGGAAATCTGGCTACAAAATACTAATGATTTCCACTGCAGGAGGCTATGTGCACACAATGCAACCCTTGGCCACTTCATTTAGCCTGTGCATAATCAGATTCTACCATTGTGCACAACCATTGTGTGTAAGAAAACAACTAAATTATATAATTTTGTCTCTCTTCCAGGGCATCTCAGTTGCTATATTATTTAGATTCTTCTTTGTAGACATTGTAAAAGTAAAAAATTAACATTAATCATAAAGTTCAAAGTACAATAAAAGCTGAATCGGCTGTGCATCATGTGTAAAATCTCAATCCGGGGTGAAAGTCTCTTGTACTTATGCATGGGTGTAGTTTCGCGAGGAGGCAAGTCTCATAGGAGTGTGACATACCGTTCAAAACCTTGCGAGATGCAGAAAATGATAGCACAGTGTTTTTAAATGGGAGTACCACTAAACGTGCACTAGATGACAACAAAAAACAGTGAATGAAATTCAGTATCCATATTCAAGTAGAAGTACCGGAAATTGGCAAAGAAAAAGCTCTGCTAGAAGTATCAATCATTTTAAATTATTTGATGTGCAAAACCCTGAACAAATTAAACAGTATAATGGTAATGTCCAAATAGTTGTTTACTCATGCAGTTATGCATGCGTAGAGCTGTTCCATCCTAGTTTATTGCATACTAACTGTTCAATTCGCACAGAGTTCAGGTATCAAAATATTTATGACGACTATTGCATAAGGGGCTTACACCATTAATAGATTAACTTTTCATATAATATTAATGTTTAGAGGAGTAATAGCCCTCACAGCAACAAACAAATTGAACACACTGTAGGTGAGGAAAAGATTTTAGTAGACTACATATAGGACCTGCGTAATCACACCGATAGTAATGACAGTAGTCATTACAATTTATATAATTGTGACAGAACACAGTTTTTGAGACCAATATGGTATCTATATAACCCAATAGGTCATGGAAGGCCCCAACTTCATACATGTCAACACAATACACATTTAGAGGTTCAAGGAGAGCAGAGACGTGTGTTCAGTTCACTACTTGAAATATTTATCCAGAAAAATGTAATACTTGTGGCTGCAGCCCTGGAGAACAAAAAAGAACAAGATTAAGTCCAGAAAAGTTTTATTTGGCAAATCTAATAAATAAGTAAAATAGTAGTGGCTAAAAAGTTACAGACCCCAATATGAGATAACAGTGGTATTTATGAGCCACAATAAATCAGACAACATACTCACTGTGGGGATATTCTATTGCATACCCTAATAAATACCACCTCGTGCTCGCTCACACTGCAAGCAAAAACAAAAAATACAAGACATGCAAATGACCACCATCACTAAGCTTGCCACACTGCATGCAAGGTGGAACCCACATGTACTCCCCACAGCTCATTCTGCTGCCTGAAAGGAAATAAAACAAAGCGTGAATTTCAGTTGCTTGGGGGTCACAAAGGTGAAAAAGATATTCCTGAATCTGATGGATGGTATAGCAGTAAATCAAATCAACAATATACAAATCATGGGCAGTCCACACAAAAACAAGGGTCCAGTCCCCGTTAACATAATAGGCCATTGAAACCAGGCAATATGGACAAACTGGCTCCGACAAAGCAAATCAAGGGAGGCCAGACCATGTAGATGAATTGGCACAGGCAAGCAAAGCAAGGGGGCCAGGCAAAGCAGCAGTCTGGCACTTAAGTCTTGCTAAATCCGGGGCCCTGATTAAAGGTGACAGTGGAGAGGTCAGCGGGCCAACTATTCTGGCTCACACTGGAGGGAAAGACGAGGGCTGAATTTCCTTTTCAACACACATATCAGACAGGCACAACTCTACATCTGCACACACCAAGCAGTCCTACCATACATCTACCAGGAATCAGACAAAGAGGCACTGATTGCCCACACCTGTCCTTATAAAGGCAGGAAACTCTCCCACTTGTATTAAAACCATAGACCAAGGGAAAAACATGTTATAACGTGCGTGAGGGATTGGCCGAGCAGCCAGACACATGAAAAAAGATTTGCAGGCGAAGTTCAGCAGTCTAAGTGAATTTTATTTATAGCAGTGGCATGCCATGCAGATATCCACATCCAAAAGAAAGAGGATGGCTGGCCAAAAAGAAGAAAAACAAACAAACAAACAAAAATTAACGGTCAACAAACAACAGATATGGCAACCATTTGTCCAAGGCTTTCCCCATCTCGAAAATGAACTTCCGGAGCATGGTCTTAAGAGTCTGGTTGAAGCACTCAACCAAGCTGTTTGTCTGAGGATGATAGGGGGTGGTTCTTATTCTTCTAATGCCTAACAGTTCGTAGACCTGTGTGAGTGTGCGACTCATGAAGGTGGGCCCCTGGTCTGTCAGCACCTCCCTAGGAATTCCTACCTGAGAGAAGAACTTAAGCAATGCTCCTGCTACCTGCTTAGCTGTCACTTCTCTCAAAGGGAAGGCCTCCAGATATCTGGTAGCATAGTCACAGACAACCAGAATGAACTTATTTCCTGCCTGGCTTCTCTCAACTGGGCTGACTACATCTACACCAATCCGCTCAAAGGGAGTGCTGAGGACTGGGAGTGGTATAAGGGGCACTGGGGCCGTAGATCTGCCTGCTATGAGCTGACATTCTGGGCAGGTTTTACAATAGTCCTTCACCTGACTATACATGCCTGGCCAGAAAAACATCTTAGAAATCCTTCTAAAGGTTTTCATGAAACCTAGGTGACCTGCCCAGGGAATGGTGTTGCCTACCTTAAGCACTTCTTCTCTGTAAGCCACCTCAGCTGTCTGCCTTTTATACAGGTGAGCTCACCTACTGAAGAGACAAAAATCAATTATCTTCTTCCAACAGTTCACATGGATAGCAAAATTCAAATACAACATGTTATTACGATAAATGCATTTAAACCCATTAAGAATATGTTTTCTTTAAAAAAAAATGTGTTTTGATAGCCAAAACCCTTGACTATCACAAAACACCCCTCCCACTCTACCACACTTGGTCTCCTCCTCCCCCTCCTCCCCCTCCTACCCCTCTACTCAACCCATTCGACTGATCCAGCTCAGGCTTGGCAGTTTCTGGTCTATGGCAGAGGAGGAGAAAGTGCAAGCATGAGGACAGGTGAAACACAATGTCAAATCAATGTATTATTGTAAGTGGAGGAGAGAGGCCTGCTCTGTGTGTGAGCATGTGCCTTATTTTAGGGCATGGGGTTTCCTCATGACAACGTGTTTTAAAAAGACTTAGTGTTAACATTGACATTGTCAATACTAAGTTGTCAATGTAAGTCACGGTCACTAAACGATCCCATTATTACAGTGAACTGCCGTGTCTGGACGTGCTGTTAAAGAGCAGAGCAGCGGACATGTGTGTCGTGTTTGTTCATATTAAGTTTGGTTCAGTGTTAGTCGGCTAGTTTTCAGCTCAAGTTCATTTCGTTATTGATGACAGGAGTCAAAACATCTGTTGGAATGATTCTGTTTCTTTGTCAGAATAAAGACCATCACTGAGAGCTGAGAACCATCATGACATGTGCACCTGCACAATGACACCAAACTGAGTATTAGTTTCTATTCTATTGTTATTTAATGTAAAACAGTTCAGCAGACTGTTTATTACAACTGAGCTGAGGGAATAATGTATTTTCAGATATCTCTGATCATCTAATCAGAGTACCATTACTTTTGTCTTTTCCTCTATACTCTACAATATGATATGGATATGATTTCTCTTTATTACAATGTTTTTTTTTCCATCCAGCCAAGGTCTGGGTCTTTGGGGACACCTACAACCTCTTGCAGCAATGATGGAGGCCCTGCACCACCTCCACCTGCAATGTCCGCACATGAAGATCTTCTCTTCCCAAACATAGACACAGTGTCTTATATGGTAATATAGTGTTTTTTAATGTAACACTTGTGGCCATTACATTGTTCAGTCATATCAGCCAAGCTCCTCCTTGTTCCCTACACCCTCACTGTCGTATTACACTCTCTGCCCCATGTCAGACATACAGACCCTTTCCAAAAAATTAGAATATCATGGAAAAGTTGTTTAATTTCCATAATTCCATTCAAAAAGTTAAACTTTCATAGATTATAGATTCAGGGCCCACAATTTAAACGATTTCAAGTATTTATTTGTTTATTTTTACATAATTTGGGCTTCCAGCTCATAAAACCCACGAAAACAGGAATTCAAAAAATTAGAATACTGTGAAGAAATCAGCCCAAATTTTGCAGGGCATGAATGTTTTAAACTGAGTGTCACACACTAATCATCTACTAAACTCAAAGCACCTGCACAGGTTTCCCCAGGTGTCATTAAATTGCTTCAGTTTGGTTCAATTGTCTCAGTTCGGTTCAATATGGGGAAGAATGCAGACATGACAACTGGCCAGAAGACCATCATTGATACCCTCCATAGGATGGGTAAGCCACAAAAGTTCATAGCTAAGGAGGCTGGCTGTTCACAGAGTGCTGTGTCCAAGCATATCAATGGAAAGTCTAGTGGAAGGGCAAAAGAGATGACCGTGGGCTTCAGCGGATTATCAAACAGAGAAGATTCAAGAATCTGGCAGAGATCCAGAAAGAGTGGAATTAGGCGGGAGTCACAGCTTCAAAAACCACCACATTCAGACGCATCCGGGAGATGGGCTACAACTGTCGGGTTCCTCGGGTCAAGCCACTTCTGAACCTGAGCCAACGTAGGAAGCGTCTCAACTGGGCCAAGGAGAGGAAGGTCCAAGGTCCTCTTTTCCGATGAAAGTAAAGTGTGCCTTTCATTCGGGAATCAAGGTCCAAGGGTTTGGAGGAAGACGGGTGAGGAACAGAACCCAAGCTGCTTGAGGTCCAGTGTGAAATATCCACAGTCAGTCATGATTTGGGGTGTAATGTCACCGCAACAGTCTACCAGAGTGTTTTAGAGGACTTCATGATTCCTTCTGCTGAGGATCTGTATGGATATTCATCTTCCAGCAGGACCTGGCCCCTGCCCATACCGCCAGAAGCACCAAAACCTGGTTTGATGCCCATGCCATCACAGTGCTTGACTGGCCAGCCAACTTGCCGGACCTAAACCCCATTGAGAATCTATGGGGTATTCTCAAGAGGAAAATGAGGGGCACCAGACCCAACAACAAAGAAGAGCTGACAGCAAGCATCAAGGAAATCTGGGCTTCCATAACTCCCAGGCAATGCCACAGGCTGATTGCCTCAATGCTACGTCGCATCGAGGCAGTGATTAAGGCAAAGGGATTCCCAACCAAGTATTGAAGATTGACATATTGTTTTGAAAGTACCATATTTTGATTGATTTGATGTGATCCTAATTTCTTTCTTTTTTTTTTCTGCAAAAACTGAGAAGTAAATGGTGATTTCTTCACAGTATTCTAATTTTTTGAATTCCTGTTTTCATGGGTTTTATGAGCTGGAAGCCCAAATTATGTAAAAATAAACAAATACTTGAAATCGTTTAAATTGTGGGCCCTGAATCTGTAATCTATGAAAGTTTAACTTTTTGAATGGAATTATGGAAATTAAACAACTTTTCCATGATATTCTAATTTTTTGGAAAGGGTCTGTATAATCAGATGACTTTTGGACTCCGATGTAGCTGTAACAAACTGTCAATAGTGTAATATTAATCATTATAGTTAATATCAGTGTGCTGATCCAACAGCATCACTTATTTAGAGGGAGATTGTTACTGGAGCAAATAATTTTTTAAGGTAAACACAAGAAACTTGTGCTGTAGAAAATGGACCAGACTCAGGGAATAGCTCCCTAAGCTTAACATCCTAAGTCCTATGATAACTATTAATTCAGCTATACAGACTATGAGCAGTGATAACTAATATGTCTTTGGGGTCATCAGGTGGGGACCTCCTTTCACCAGTGTTTCATCTAGTTGGTCCCACGACACCTCCAGTAGGCTAGACAGTGATCACTGGCGTCCTAGAGTCACTCCCCTAATGCCAGCCATCACTGCTCCTCACACCACAACTATTTTCTCCTTTATCTTGCCTATGCTACCACAAACAACACTATCATCAGCTAGGACAAAACACACTAGCAGATTCAGCAAACAAACTCCCCTAACCAGTTGGAGAAAGTGGCGGCCATTTTGAATGAGGGAGGTAGAGTCAAGGAGAGATGCCTTTTTAAGCTAAACTCTCCCCCGCCGGATTAGGCTGTGCTCTACCTCCCCCTACTTCCCCACTCTCCCAACAACTCACCTAAAACAAATAAACACACCTAAACAGTCAAAGACACACTACAGACCAATTCAAAGCAATACAAACAAACAATACAGACCAACTCACCTGAACTAACCACATGGTCTCAAAGAGGCTCACACGGGCCACACCCCCCACTTAAAAACACTTTCTCTTCCTGGATTTTCTTCTTTGCTTCTCCTAAGAGTCTGTCTATCCTAAGTGCTCCCCCTGCTGGGCCCCCAGCTACCATTACTTTTTCTCATCCAAATCCACTGACTGGATCTTACTGCCTCATCTGACATGTCCTTTACTATTTTCCTCACACTCTGTCCACTTCCTCCTAACTCCCTTACCAAAGAGACAACAGACCTTGCTACAAATCCTCTACATCCTACTTCCACTGGACAAATCCTAACTTTCCATCCTTGTGCTCTGCTTCTGCCCCTAACTCTACATACCTGAGCTTTTTCCTTTCATATGCTTCTTCAACTGAAGCCTCCCACGGAACAGTCAGCTCTATGAAATATACTTTCATTCTACTCCTAGACCACAAGACTATGTCAGGCTTAGCTTTGTACTGGCTATTTCCGTGGGGAACAAACAGCTTTCCTCCTAAATCTACCTGCATTTCCCAATCAACAGCATCCTCTAAGCTGCCTTGCCTCCTTGCTGTCTTACCAATTTCTCTCCCTCTTGAACAAACTTGATTGCAACTCTCTAATTTTAGACCCTCTCTAAATGTGCCTGCCTCTGTAAGTCTTCAATTCCTGCAGCTAAGCGTTTTTAAAACCTGGTTATGTCGCCACGTATACGGCCTTGCGACAGACTAACCTTACAGCCTGACAAATGTGCTTTAAAGTTGCAGTACCTGAACACAATGAACATAGCGGGTCTCCATTTACCCAGAGTTTTAGGTTCTGGGGAGTTGGCAATACATCATATGTTGCCCCCCTATCAAAATCTAAATGCTACTTTCCTCCATACTCCACAGCTCTTTCCAGCTAAGCTTTTTCTTATCTACACCTTCCCAGTTCAACCACTGTCCCTGCTTAGCCTGGGCCACTGCCTTTGCCCACCTTAATATTTCCTCCTGTCTACGAACCTGCTCCACAACTAGCTTTCTCTTTTCCTTGGGACCTGCTCTACTCCACACCGGTTTGCCTGGGCCAAGCCCAAGCCTCCCCAGCCTATTTGAACATTACCCACAAATCTCTGTATGCCTGAGCATTACTTCTGCTTCCTGCACTGCCATTCTTGGATTCCACTTTCTCCCTCTTGATTGGGTTTGGAACCACCTTACTAACTACACATCTTTCCTCCCAGATAACAGGAGCTCTTGTCTAACCTTAGTACATTTAAACTCCTCCACTAGAACTAGTTACTGGGAGCTGAAGTATGCCTTTCCCATACAGTGCCACCGTACTTAAACATCTAGAACACCTAGCCACTTCCCAATGTAAAAGCTAACTAATCTTTCCATTTTTTTCTGCAGCAGATAATGGAATCTCATATACGGACAGTGGCCACATCAGTCTGGAAAATAACCCGAACTGCAAGACACCACAACTTCAACTTTACTGGACCCTGATTTATCTATTCTACCCAGTCCCTCAGCAACATCTTTCCGAAACTGCACTACCTGTTCTCCATCATTAAAGTCTGCCTTGTACCACCATCTAGACTCTTTACTGATTTTTCCCTAATTATCGGAATTTCCTCTTCGTCTATTACAAACTTCCTATCACTTAACTTCCCTCTACTTATTGAGATACTTCTAGACTTACTAGGCTTAATTTTCATACTAGCCCACTTTAAGTTTTTATTAAGTCTCTCAAGTACTCTTTTCATACATGGCACCGTTGTAGTTATCAACGTCATGTCATCCATGTAGGCCCTAATTGGTGTAAGGCGCATCCCATCCTGCCGCCTCTCTCCACCTACAACCCACTTAGAAGCTCTAATGATTACCTCCATCGCCATTGTGAATGCCAATGGAGAAATCGTGCACCCTGCCATAATGCCTATTTCTAGCCTCTGCCACCCTGTCGTAAAGCCTGCTGTACTTAAGCATAGTCTAATGTCTTGGAAATACGACCTTACTAACTTAACCACTACTCCAGGCACTCTAAAATAATCAAATGCCTCCCAAATAAGGCTATGTGGCACTGAACCAAACGCATTTGCTAAATCCAAAAATATGACATGCAAGTCTCTTTTCTCTGTCTTGGCTGCCTGAATCTGATGCCAAATCATGCTAGTGTGCTCTAAACACCCTGCGAAACCTGGTATTCCTGCCTTCTGTACTGCAGTATCTATTAAGCTATTCCTTTCTAAATAACTAGCTAATCTCCGTGCGACTATGCTAAAGAAGATCTTCCCCTCCACGTTTAGGAGAGAGATCATTCGAAACTTACTCAGGTCTGAGGATTCCTTCTCCTTTGGAATAAAAACACCTCCTGCCCTACGCCATGCTCTGGGAATAACCTGTTTTTCCCAAATAGTGTTGCTTTCGTCAACGAAAATTATGACCAAATATCTTCGTCAACGAACCTTTATCACGTGACGAAAACGAGACGAGGCGCAACGTAAATGCTGGTCATGTGACAATATCTATAATTAAATATATAATGCAATATTGTTGACGAATAAAAACGAGACTAAATGTGGTTTAAAAAATAAAAACTCTGCTAAAATGTCTCTTCATTTTCGTTGACTAAAACGAGACGAGATGAAATGTTATAACGTCATTTCGACTTCTTTAGTCGAGTTATTATTATTTTGCAGTATTTCTGTTTCCTGTGTCTCACATCATCAGGTCGCACTGCGCCAACGCATGCGACATCACTTCCTCAATCCCCACTCGCGGGCGGCATTTAGAAGTTGCAGCTGCGGTTGAACGACAATTTCAGAAACAACATAACACGACCTAGAAAAGGACCGATGGCCGGCAGCCAGTCAGGGTTCTTCTTTGGAAGAAAAAGACGAAATGACATTTGGACACACTTTCATTACATAGAGGTGGGAAAAAAACAGAATGTGTTGTGGAAAAAGATGGGGAGAAATGCGGCCACAAAATCACAGGAAAACATGTTTGGTTGGTAAAATAAATATGTTGTAAATTCAAATCAGAGCGTCTTCTGTGTCTGGAATGGATGTATTCTTGAGTCTAAGGTAACAATAATATAATAATAAGATAACCTTGTTTGAACTGTAAAATGGGTTTGGCTAAAAGAAAATTTTGGTTTTGTCCATACTACTAGGTACTTACTTACTATACTGTGTTAAATAGAATTGCATTACTAGAAAGAGACTAAAATAAAATTTTCATTGACTAAAACTAGACTAAAATGTCATCAGTTTTCGTCGACTAAAACTAGACTAAAATAGTCATGGATGATTCTGACTAAAATAAGACTAAAATGCTCAGACTTTTAGTCGACTAAAACTTGACTAGACTAAAAAGAGTATGAACGTGACTAAAACTAATAAAAACTAAAATGACAGCTTGACACAAAGACTAGACTAAAACTGAAATTAAAACAGGCCACCAAAAACAACACTACTCCCAAACTATTCTTAATTGCCTCCACAAAAACTTTAGGATATCAGGTGCGCTTTTATAAACCTGGTACCCCGATATACTCAGTTTGTAAGTAGTAGTTTAAAATGACTAACAAGGTGACAGACTCATGTTATGAAATTTAAAAAGTCAGCGTTATATTTTGACAGACTGAACAGTGATGACAGTAGCCGGCTAATGTTGTTAGCTCCCAGCTCATGTTATGAACTGTTATCAAACAAGCTGACATTAGCCTAAACAAGTTAACGTTACTAAACAAGCTAATATTAGCCTAAAAAAAGCTAACGTTAGCCTTTCTGATCGTCATGTGTTGAGCATTGTTACAACAGGTCTCTCTGTCACAGCTCACAAACAGTAACATTTCAGGACATGAACATGTTGACGACATGTTGATATAAAGTGAACAACTTAAACTCTTTCAGCCTGAACTCAGTACAGATCTGATGTCTGTCTCTGAGTTTGAGGTGTTTCTTCCTTTGGTACTCTGCATACAGGCTTTTGGTCGTCTAGAACTTGTCCTTGATGATCCAATCTGCGTCAAATATAAAATGTCACCAGTCTTAGCATGTTTTTTTCTACAAGTCACCACGGACCTGTTGCTGCAGGTGTTGTTGTCTACTGTCCCTGCTTTCTTCTTGTCTTCAAGTTTGATGTCAGACTAGAAGAGTTGTTACACTGCCTTCGACAGTCCCAGTAGAATCACATCTCAAGTACCTACGACATCTTTGGTACCTGATACTGAAGTATCTGTTTTTGTGACATCTGTAATAGCTGTGATCAGCAGCTATGAGTTCTATATTGACAGGTCTAGGGGAACATTGTGATGCAGCCCCCCCCCCCTCCTCTTTTTGACCACAGGACGGTGAACAAAGAGCATCTGTTCTAGCATCAAGCCATAGTCTTGCCCTTTTTGGTCCTGAAAAACTGGTCTGCCTCAAAATGTGCCTGCAGAGTGACATGAGTTTATTTCACACACACACACATACACACACACACGCACACACACACACACACACACACACACACACACACACAACACCTCAGTTTTGTCTACCTTTGTCCATATTCATATCCCATAGTGATTGAATACACAGTATTAGGGAACACTAAACGAATTCACATCACATCATCACATTCCTTGTGTGTAAAAACATACTTGGACTAACCAACTAACTATCAGTAACTA
This sequence comes from Seriola dumerili, assembly GCF_002260705.1. Taxonomy (NCBI): domain Eukaryota; kingdom Metazoa; phylum Chordata; class Actinopteri; order Carangiformes; family Carangidae; genus Seriola; species Seriola dumerili. The sequence continues at coordinate 14,744,539 of NW_019174272.1, read as the reverse complement.
ATGCAACTTTTCATTATTGTTAAACAAAAACTGTTGATCACAACTGATTAAGTTCCACAACTTGAGTTTCGGGTCAAAGACCACACCTCATCTCCTAAGGCAATTTCCTGTCCAAGCCTATGTACAGTGGGTGTGTCTCTAAGCTTTTCTCCTATGTCTTTCTCTCCCTCTTCTTTTAGCACAAGAACCCTAGGAGGATTCAATGGAGCCTGCAATGAGACAGCACCCTCACCCTGTACTTCAATTCCCTGGGCTTTACAAGCCTTTCTCTGTTACTTATTTTTAATTAACCAAGCATTAAGTTTCCCAATGGTGCTTTCTTTGTTTGTGAACAAGTGCAAATGCAGTGTTTGATTACCTCACATATATTTTTTTTTCTTTAGTAATGGTGAAGTTGCTCCTGCTGACCTGAGCTAACCATTTTTCCCCCTCTCCACATTAGCTGGAAAGCCACATATTTGTAATCATCTTTCTGAACGACTGAAGCATCCTCACAGAGCACAGTAAGGACAATGTGGTGTAGTAAGGACAACACAGAGAAAAGGGCACAAACTACTTATGCCATGTTATTCATGTTGTACAGATTTACTGAATGAATTCATGACAATCATTGATAGTCACCTGTCAGTCTCCCTCTGTCCAATCTGAAAGTTGTAAAGATTACATTCATTAAAGAAGCTATTTGTAAATTGTGGCATTGCTACATAGCTAACGTTCACATTAGCACTTGTTTACTTACTAGTCTAGACGAAACATTGCAAGTTTAGCATCACACTTTATTCCTTTACACACACCAACAGCTGTCTCCAGAGGGGGAAACAAACACCAATGTGAACTCTTGTCTCTGTCACATCTTTTCTTCTACTGAGGTTAGCATGAGGTTAGCCCTGAGCCATCTTGCCACTTTCCAATAGCAACTCAATGCAGCCTCCAGTCTGCCCTAAGGAGGAGGGGACGCAGAGGACAACAATGCCTGAAACTCTTGTCAAGCGCAGTCACCACCACCTGCTCCTCGCAAGAAACCTTATTCTGTGGCAAAAAAAAACTCACAAATAGCCCCTTTCAGATTACTGAAAACCTCAGTTACCATGGGATAACTGAAACCACCATGAAAGTAAAAAAATTAAGGCTGAATTTTGAAACATTCTTTCCATTCCTCAACAGCATCATGCTGTTTAACCAAGGTAAGGTTAACCTAAAATACATCAACTAGGCAAGTAATGCTATCTTTTATCGCTATCTTTTATCCTCCTTCGACCCCCAAAATCTGATCAGTTCATTCTTGAGTCGTAGTGGACATTTGTGCCAAATGTGAAGAAATTCCCTCAAGATGTTAGGGAGATATGGCGTTCACAAGGCCAAAAACACGTTTTGTGGGGTCACCGTGAGCTTGATGTTTGACCTTTGACCACCAAAATGTAATCACTTCATCTTTTAGTCCAAGTAAGTAAAAATCACAGTTCAGTCTGTATATTTATGTTTTCAAATTTCCCACAAAGAACTTCCAGGAACTATGTGAAGACTTCATGAATCATATGACTACTCTCTCGACTCTCTCTCTCTCTCCATGACCCTAGTAAAGGCCATGTCCATTTGCGTAATAAAAATGCTTCTGCCATTTTTTTTTTTGCTAGACATAAAAGACTACGAACCCAAACGTTGCCCATATATTTGATCCGAGATATAATGTAGCATTTTCCCACAATTAGCTCAACCTTTTGAACTTTAGTGGTTGTGGTCAAACTGAGACCATGAATTTCATGCAGTTTTGCCATTAGGGGGCACTATGGCATGAAAACAAAACTTCCTCAATACAAATCACTACTCTCAAATAATAATAGCTAGAAACATTTTTAAGATATCAAGCATAACTAGACCATAATAGCATGTTAAGAGCTTGTTGATTTTTCTTATAGTTAATGAGTTGGTAATTTTAAATGAAGAGTGCATAATCACTATCTGTAAAGGGTAAATTAATTAGACTAATACTCTTATACCTATATATTTCTTATATTGTTCATGTCCTTTCCTTTAACTGCAGTAACATCCTTGTATACACATCAGTCACAACAAGGCTGATATGTTTTTCTGTATATTTCCATACATTTATATAAATGACAAATTTTCTTCTTTTTCCAACTTAAAACAAAATATCTTTGTCAGTCACATTTTGTCAAACATGTTTTGTTTGGTCAAATTAAACACAGGTGTAAATTAGGTGAAGGGTCACAGATGACTAATGAATTCCCATGACTGAACTTATATCAAGATTGTGTCAATCTATTTATCTTTCATCCATTTAATTCATTTTAAAGGAACACTACCCTTTTTTTATTTTATACCTCACTACCTGTATTGTCATGGTTTGAGGTAAGGTTGGACCCAAAATGCAGCCAACACAAAGGAAAAATGTTTATTAAACAGAAGAACTTACAAAAGCCTGGTGAACCACAGGGAAACACAGGGGATCGCAGGAAACAGAAGCACGAGGAGGACAAGGACTAAACTGGTAACTCCGGGGACAAACACAGCAGCAACAGCAGACACTGAGGACAATTACAGACAAACCGACACAGACACAGACACAAGTGGGGCAAGAGTGATTGAACACAGATGAAACACATTGGGGGGGGCATGTCTGCCATGGCAAACCATGATATGTATATATGTTCGTTTTATTTAGTGAGTTTTTACAAGATGAAAACACCCATCCTGCTTATTTATTTCCTTTGTGTTTTATTTTCCCTTGAACACTTTTAAAAACACATTTCATATCTAACATTTTTGAGCGCCATTTCTCACAATATACACATAATTACAGTGTAACTATCCACTTTGATTGAAAGTACACATCTTACTTTACAGACAAATCATAAAATCCTCCTCATATAGACAAGGGCTCCCAGCACAAATGACAAGTTATATTCCAAAATGAGAGAACATGGAAACTGGCTCTCAATATTTACAAAGGACATTTTGATTTATGAGTGTTAGTGAGTGAATTCTGGAAATTTGGAAATCTAGAATTGAATAATTACTATTTCCTGAAGTGTAATATTTTGGAATAGAACTCCTCATGCACTGATCCACAGTGAACTGTACATGGTACAGCTACAGTATAGACAACTCCAGTGTAAAATCATTCTGTATATAGCTGCGATATTCATCCGTCCTGCTCGCATGATCTGGTCTCTAAGTCACAGCATCATATAACATTGTATAGTAAATCTACCACGATCCGCTGAACAGCATTCTAATATCTGAGCAATGACAGGATGCTTGGGTTTCATTGATGCAGGAGAACATGAAGGTACATACTCTCTCATTGTGCGCATACCTGTACATCCCTTGCCGTCATTTTAAAGGAGCTGTAAGTGATTTCTGATCTCAATTTAACGCTACATAAAGCCACAGTGAGAGACGCAGCTGTAATATGTTGGGAGAAGCAGCAACATCCTTAGTAATCATAACCAGAAACAACCACTTATCTGAATGTGTGGAGACTCATGCATGTTGTCTTTCCATCATCTTTAGCAATAGAGACCTGAGATTGACATACAGTAAATTATTTTATGTGTCAGTGTTCAAATAATGGTTGAGTCTGCAGGAACAAAAGAGGGGTGGAATCATCTGTAACCTACTACAGTAGCTCACATGGTAAACTTAGTAGCAAACTATAGCACTAATTCCCTCATTACAACAACTGCTTCTCTGTTAACATCATTCAGAGAAAAAGGCAAAGTGGAACACCTGACATGACTCCTTGCTGTGGGAATGGACATTACATTGACTTTCTAATGACAACAGGTAAATATGGAAGAAGTTTTGAGTTTGAGGCAGGGGAAATAAGAAAGCCTATTACTAATATAAACCTGTCCCAAATAAAGGTATGGGTCTCTCTGCCAAATGTGAAACATAAGCCTAACTTACAGCCATATTGTCCTCTGCAATAGGTACAAGCAAGACTGAATTTCGGTTTGTCAGTGAACCCTTACAGTATCCTGTCCTCTAGTAGATTTTGGCCCAAAAACACAGAGAAATATATAATGTATATAATTTTAAACTCTTGACCTCTTAACATACACTTTATGGCTAGAAGTATGTGGACATCAGAACATTACACCCATATCTAACTCATGAATCTTTCATTTCAAAACCATGGGCAGTAATGTTCAGTTATAACAACCTCCACATGTTAAGCCTGGCTGCATTCGCTCCCATTTAGCCACAAGAGCACAAGTGATATTAGATGATCAGGTCTGGCTCACAGTAGGTGTTCCAGTTCATCCCAAAGGTGTTGGATGGGCACTGTGAGGGCAGGGTTCTCACATTCTCCCTACCCAAACTACAAATACATAATGTTACCTCAAACTTGAAAGCAGAATCAGCACAAATTCACATCAACATGTGGACAGTGGTGTCCACATACTTTTGGCCATATAGTGCAACTAATCTGGGCTACATGTGAGCAACATTGGGTCTGTTGTACTTGGTCAGATGAAATAAAGTCAATGTAAACTTTAAAAGTAATAAGTAAATCATTGGTGCCAACACAAAAGCACAAATGACTCCACAGATCATGATCAGAATCCTGCGTGTTACCCCTTTAAAATTACATGTAACACTACATTCAATAGTACTGACTACAGAAGCCGAGAAAGGCCATATTCATAAATATATTTTTATCCTTTTATAACAGAGCTCCATTATCTCGAGATAATGGAATAATTACCACGTTATCTTGAGATAATGGAGCTTTGTTATGCCAAGATCACAGAATAATTTTCTCAAGATAACAAGGTAATTATCCTGTTATCTCAAGAAAACTACATTATGTTATTTTGAGTTAGCACGATTAAAAAATATTTGCAAATATGGCCTTTCTCAGCTTCTGTAATTGACCAGTATAAATTATTTCATATCCAGCTGTAACTTGTATGTAACTTCCCTTTCATAAACTTCTACAGTGTGTCAGTCTGAACTTTTATCAGATCAGCATCTTTCGTTAACTGTGAAAGCATCCTGGTTAACTGGTTAACTGGTATGGTAAAGGCAGCAGCACTGGTGAGTACAGAGTGAAAGGCAAGTGAGTGGTGGGACTGGAGTACAGACGTGACACTTTAAGGGCTAAGTCTCGGTTTAAGGTTTCTTAACTCAAATGAAGAATCCTTTATGTTACTATTAAGGTCAAGGTCAGTCTGATCAGTATTTGTGAAACAGTATCTCAAGGATAAAAAGTAGGTTTATCTGGAGCAGCTACATAAGATGATAGTTTTTACATATAAAACAATATATTTAGTTTTTATGAGCTACAGTCAAGACATGGTTAGCCTAGCTTAGCACAAAGACTGAAAGCAGGGCAAAACAGTTAGCCTGGCTCTGTCCAAAGTTCAAAAGTATGCTTTTTGCCAAGAAATATTTCCCCTATAATTACAAATATTCATTAGCTTATTTGTAAATTTCTGTTTGTGTGCAGATTAAAAGAGTTGAGAAGCAAGCTTCAGAGATGTTGCTGTTTATCACTCTGAACCAGGTCTGGGTATCGAATCGACATCACCCTCTGCGACATCACCCACAGGTTTTCTGAGGAGTGGTTTTCTTAGCTCACACTGAGCTGTCTACTGTCACCATCTTGGCAGCACCTGACTAAACCCCTAACTCTGAGCTATTCCAAAAATGGTCAAAGAGGAGGGGAGTGTGTGGAGCTGAGACTTCGGTAAATACTGGTTTGTAGCAAGCATAAGCTCACCAACCTGTCACTCAAAGAGGCCACGCCTTCAATTCTCCAAAGCTTAAATAAAATGTGAACAGGTGAGTTATATAAACAGGTGTCATGAAGGAGGAAATTAGCTCTAGAGACCAAAACTGTTTTTGTACCAGGCTGTAAACATGTTTATTTCTGCTGTAAAGTTGGACATTTTAACATGGGAGTCCCTGGGGACTGACTCACTGTTGGAGCCAGACTCTAGTGGCCATTAGAGGAACTGCAGGTTTTAATACTTCAGTGTTCATGCTTCATTTTTCAGCCTTGGAGGTTGATGTTTGCTCCCCCTGTGTTCAGTTTTTATGTTAAGCTAGGCTAACTATAACTGCTTCCAAGTCTGTATTTAACACTTTCAGAGATATGTTTAGATCTTCTTATCTCTGTCTTGCAAAGAATTTAATAAAAACTGTTGAATTATTCCATTAAATTAGCTCCAATTCAGGTGGACATTTTATGTCCACAAATACTGATGTGATCGACTTTGACCAGGACAAAAAGAGTACCACAATTAAATGCAGTTTCCGTTGAAGATATATATATATAAAAAAAAAAGAAAATACAGTGACTTGAACTTTTGTAACACATTATACACAACACAAAGACATGGATAAAACAATCATGGGATACTTAGTAACAAAAAAGTAGGTAAAGTGGTTAGCCTGTTAGCCATACAGTGCACATTGACAATATAATACAGCAATGGACATCATTATTAAGAACCAGTGCTCAAGACAATATGTACAAATAAAAAAAAAATTCTCATTCAGCAAAGAAAAACAGAATGTACGTTCCTTCAGACCAAAAAGTTCAAATCACAAATTTGCTGTGGAAGGAGATAAAAATCTAGTTGCAAAACCCATAATGGCAGAAGAGATGAAGTCATGCGGGATCAGCATCATCAAGGGAGCTCTAACAAGATAAAGACAGAATTTAAATTAGTTTCTGTCTCAACCAGACACCCCTTGTATGTAACTAATACTCCTACAATGAACATACTGGTGTAGAAAAGGTTCCCCTGATAATATTATGTACTTTATTCTCATGCAAATTAAAATGGAATTTGACAGAATTAGTTTCAGATATATTTTTCTCCCTCTGCAGTTTCCTTTTCACCCTTGTCTTGCCCAAACAGTCAGATGTGGAATCTTCAGAGGACGGCTTTGAATTCAAATAAGGCTAAACCATAAAAGATGAATTACTTGCCCTTACGTGGCTGAAGAGTAGTCAGTGATTTTCAGTCTGTGTGAATAGGCTACATTGCTCAGTGCCCACAGGATTGGTGCTTCTCCTCAGTACAGTCCTCACTTGATTTTGGTCCCTTACAAATGAAGCGTCATATTGTCGTCAACACTTAAGGGACATTGAGGGTCAGATACTTTGACCCCACTCCCCCTCACAGGTGAGAGCTTGAGTGCCTCTGGTCTTTACCTGTACACCTCCGAGGCTTCAATGTCAGTAGTTTTTCCAGGCAGAGAATAAATCATTACCTTTTCCTTCATCGTTTCCCTGCAGGGCGGGAGAGCCCATAGTATCATACTGCAGAGCAGGTGTTCTCTAGGCCCTATAGACAGATACACCCACTGGGTGTGAGGCTGTGAGGCTGTGAGGCAGGGCTGCAGTGCTCAGATCAGCCTCTCCTCTGGGGGAACTTTTAGGACACTGCCCATCTCCAGCCTGGCACCAGCGACCTCCTGTGAGCTGGGACTGTACGTGCCCTCCGACTGACGCTTCTTCCGCGCTGTCATGATGAGGAAGAACACCACCAGGATGGCCAGTAACACACAGAGCGTGGTCAGAGGGATGGTCACCGCAAGCCAGGGAACCCGCTCCTTATGCTCCTCTTTCTGCAAGAGCACAGTGTTGTTTAAAACAACCAGTCCAGTCTGAAGTTGTTCATTTGTGGATTTTAGTCCAGATGTTTTGCATCTCTTTTCTAAAAGGTCATGTCAGAGGAGTTTTGAGTTTTGCTTGATTACACGGGTAAAACATTCACAGATGAATGTATATATATTCACTTTATACTTTTCATTCATACAAAATGTATTTAAGAAGAAGTGAAGAAGTAATATAACGTAAAGGACTAGTGTGCAGGATTTAGGGGGATCTATTGGCAGAAATGGAATACAATATTAATAATGATGTCTTCATTACTGTATAATCACCTGAAAGAAGAATCCTTATGTTTTGGTTAGATTAGAATTAACTTGTCATATCTACAGAGAGAGCGGATGCCCTTCCTACTAACCCTGGCTCCAGAGTGGGCTTCTCTGTTACGTTACCTGAAGACCACCCCAGATTCTCCTACAGCAGAGATCACTAACAGGCAGACCGCTGTCCAGACCCAGACCCAGACCAGACCAAACTATTATTAATATATATAAATATAGAATATTAAATCTTTACTGTGTCTTTCTATTTTAACCACTGCAGCTCTTCTAGCCTTTAAGGCACTGCACACATGACTCAGCAAATCATGGCGTCTCGACTCAGTCAGTGAGATATACACAGACACAGAGAAGACGACATCGGAGAAAGAAGTGGATAAAGTGGGATAGAAGAGGGAAAGGTAGAGAAAAGGTATTAAAGCTGTTCAGTTGTTAAGATGGGTTGAGATTATTTGTTATATAAATGGTTGAGACTGACGGAATTAACCATGAAGAAGAAACATGGAAAGTCAAACTACACTTTTATTCATTTAGTAAAATTAAGCACTTTATTATATTTTTTCAAAAACCCTTATTTATGTAGTTAATATATTATAAATTATTACATTTATTTTTCTTGAAATGATAAAGGACCATATATATACACACACACACTGTATATATATATATATATATTATATATATTATATATATATATTTATTTATATAATGTATGTATTATTATTATCCTTGGACCTTTTTAAATCCTCATTGAATACCCCCTGTCCTATATGCTTGGAAGGGGAGGGGTGTTCAGTTGGTTGCTATCTGTAACCTCACCACTAGATATCACTAAATCCCAGACACTGGTCTTTTAATGTAATAAAACGTAAACACTACTCAGCTCAACATTCTGCAAACATTTTAGTTTCATTTTCTTTATTACATCTTTTCACAAATACTAAATATAAGTGATATTTTTGCTTTATTTGTTTACCATAGATACTGTAGGCTCCTGTGTTGTATCTTTGTCTCAGTAAATGTTGTTGCCCTCTCTACATTTTTACATCATGCATAATGTACACAATACTTCTGAATGATAAACTCTATTTTCCCTCCTTCTCTAATATACTTGTATGTGTAAAACACTTATAAACAGCACTGGAACTGTCAGATTAACATATATTAATTCTGTATAGCCATCCCTTGTGGTATTATTTCTAGATCATGGGTCTGTGGCAGCTTCAGAGAATCTGAATCTAAACTATGAATTTTAAACCAGTTACTGATGCATGTGCTATGACAGTGAATCAACTCAGAGCCACTGTCTGTCACTTACGTTGCTCTCACACAATGCGCCGCTGAAGCCCGGCACACACACACACAGGAAGTGGTTGAGTCTGTCCAGACAGGTGGCACCGTTGAGACAAGGGCTGGACTCACACTCGTCTATTTCTGTCTCGCACCTGAAACACATCAGCAGGGTTTAAACACAACGCTGACTGACAGAGCTGCGGCTCACACACACATGCTCTTCTGACCTTTACACCTGGTTCAGACACACTTTCTCCTCAGCCACAGGTGTATGCGCTGAGGAGTGTGTGCTGTGTGCTGCTCTCACCTGGCACCGGTGTATCCAGGCTTGCAGGTGCAGTTTCCTCCAGAGTTGCCTCCTATACAAATCCCTCCATTAAGACACTCTGTCTTTGCATCACATGCCACTGGAGGGAAACGCCACCTATTGGACACATGAACACACACTCTCTATTACAATCAACACTCAGTTTCCAGCTTATTCGGAACAAGTAACCCAAACTAATGTAGTCTGATACAACAGCCCTACAATAAATCCTCTTTCACGAAGGTGATAGTTGGTGATGTTCAGTTAATGTTGAACCTTCTTTCAGAGACGTGTTGAGATCACTCTGGAGGATTTAGTCTCTGATGCTGTTGAATTATATTCATGAATTGAAATACTTTTTCCTTGATTTCACTGCAGCCAGACGTTTCCCTCCATCTCTGCTACTTGTATTATTTTGTGGTGCAGCTCAAGTGTATGAACAAGAATGCAAACAATCTATATTTTCTCAAAGAAAAAGATCAAATCCCAACCCCTCCTCCCAAATTGGCTCAACTTCAGTCACATTTAAAGCTCCGTATTTCCCTTTTCTTCTCTGTGTTAAAATTGAAGTGTTGATCCATAAGAAGAAATATTAAAACAATCTCAATGTAGTTTTACTTCTCTCTGGAGCATTTAAACTGCAGGACCAATGAAGCAGGGACATCTTTCCTGGTTCCTCAATGAAATGAATGGGGGACAAAATTAGGTTTTGCCACACTTTAACAACACGCTTGGGTGCTAAATGTTTTTCTTAAACCCTTCATTAGACACTATAGATCTGTTTACACTAATTTCCCTCATAAATTGACTTTGACATGTAAATCAGTGAATTGTCCCTTTAATATCCACCACTATACATCTACTCTATACATTTCATTATTAAAAAACAACTAAAATTTGACAGTATTCATGTGACTGTAGAATAATCTGAAAAAATAGTTCATCCAAAGAAAAAGAAGTAACTTTCATTTAATGATTCACATCAGGAAGTACTAGAGGATCTGAGTTTTCAGCCTTTTTCCAACACAATAAAGTGTTAGGGTTGCAGAGAAGTGGACAGATGTGTACTCACTGGCAGCGCTTGCCGACATATCCAGGAGGACATAAGCACGTGTGAGTTCCCACCATCTCCACGCAGCTTCCTCCGTTCACACAGCTGAACTCGAGACAGTTGTCCAGCTCCTCCTGACAGTCCTTCCCTGTGTATCCAGGCTCACAGTCACATTGGTAGTCTGCCAATAGGTCTTTACAGGTCCCATAGACACAGGGACCTGAGGAGCACTCGTTTATCTCCGTCTCACACAGCTCCCCCTCCCATCCGGAGCTGCAGCTGCAGTTGAACTCATAAAACTGGTCCAGACATTCACCCTGGTTGAGGCAGGGCTGGGAGTCACAGATCGGTGCACCTTGACATCCTATGATTGGCTCATGTCCACCCAGTCTGGAGAACCAGCTCACCTGAGGGGCCTCTGGTACTCTAATGAGCGGCAGGTAGACTCCACCCACTCTGACCTCCCCTAAACACCCAGTGTATTTCTCAGCCAGCCAGATTTTAGTATCATTCAGGAAGTTGAGGTTGCCACCAACGCCAAAGCTGCCACCCACTCTCTGGCCATCCACAGTGAGGCGCCAGCGGGACACTGACTGTGCGGGGTCAACCATAGTCAGCTGGACGTGGTGCCACACCCCGTCTGCAACTGTCCTGTCACTTGTGAAGGCCAGCAGCTCTGAGCTCACCCCGCTGTCCAGTTTGACCAGCAGGGAGGAGTTGAGAAGACCCAGGCAGAAGACCTCAGCTCTGCCGGCGGCCCGCAGCAGGATCCCGTTCTCGTCCCGTGTCCGTATGTCCATGGTGATTCTGGTCACCGGGCTCAGCAGGGAGCTGTTGGCAAAATACTGCAGAGAGTTGTCCTGGAAAATGGCTTCTGTTAGACCTGTGGGAGGAGGAGATGGTGTGAATGAACCAACCACTGAGTGTTCAAGTCTTCTCCAGTATTACATGATCAATGCATTGATTGGAAAGACACAAGCTGAGCTGCTGTCACAGGAGGCAAAACTTTGTCTTTCTCTGAACTCTTGCTTTGATGTTGTACAGTGGAGCTCGCTCTCTCTTTCTCTGTTGTCCTTTTATTTGGGTTTGCTTTGCAGACCTCTGCAGGTGTTCTCCAAATATATAACATTTATATTTTATACATGAAAGTCAGTTCACTTGTCGTGGTCTTCTGTGGATCAGGGGGAGATTTGTCTGATGATGTGTTCTCAGTTTGGGCTAAAGGAAAGTCACCAAGGGCGGACTGAAACAATACTTCAGGCCAGTAACATCACAAACCATCAGACTGCTAATTCTGTATGCTAACCGTTTGCTGATGTAACAGGTACCAGACTAGTTTTAAATTTGGCCACTATGTCCATCTGTACGGTGGGCATGAGAGCTCAACACACTGCAACTGAAGAAAACACATGCAACTTGAGAAAACATCTTCATCAGTTTGACAACGCATGAGCTGCGAATACTCACAACACAACACAAGTGTTTCCAGGGGACACTAAAACATACTGAACCTGGCTGAGACACACTTGTTCAATGCTTTTAACTTGAAAAAGTTACAACTGGGCATTGAACAGCGAGTGTTTCCCAGCAGGTTCATCACTTCTTTTTTTTAAGGTATTTTTTGCCCTAGAGAGAGAGAGAGAGAGAGAGAGAGAGAGAGAGGGCAAATGAAATGCAGCAAAAGGAGTTGCACTCGACCCCACTTGTGTCCCCTGGAAACACTTGTGTTGTGTTGTGAGTATTTGCAGCTCATGTGCTGTCAAACTGATGGAGATGTTTTCTGAAGTTTTAGTGTGTTGACCTTCAGGACAACCATACATCTAGGAAGAAAGTTATCCAGATTATAAAATACAATTTGTGACTGACCAATAAATGTGAAGAAATGTTAAATAATAATAGCTTATAATCGCAGTAACAGTGTGGACACACACAGTTCAGTGACGCAGCATCACACACAGGTGAGGTGATAGAAAAGGTTCATAAACTCTTTCCTGCTGTTATTATCTGGTTAAACTGGTTCACGGGGCAGGGAAATGGCCCGGTGCTCCCACCACCCTTACTCGTGGAGCTTGAAAGACATGGGCGTTCACCATGCACAGATCTAATGAAATACTGAGCTATCAAGTTGCATTATGCGACTTCTCAGATTATTTTAATCTGTTTCCCCCAATGTTTTGAGAGTGCAACATTAAATTCTCAAAGTATAGTTTGTAGTGTAATAGGCCGTTTCCGCAATACCACCATCTTGGATTTTGACCAGCCAGTTACACAAGTTTCAGGATGCATTGTGGGTAACATCCCATCAAAAGCTAGCTGTCAAGCAGAAACATTCCAAAACTCAAAAATCAAACTCAGACTTCATGACATTTTCTACAGAAAAGTATATAATTGTAGGCATGGTGCCAAAATATCCCACAATGCATTCCACAATCAATGTCATCAGCTGTGTCCTGGTTCAGGGGCCGTATACTGCAGAGGCTGCATTTGAAGACCAATTTCATCACAATGGTGCGACAAGGCGGTCTCATTTTGAAGGCTCGCTCAAATGTGTCCTTCTTTTACTGTTAGTCCAACCTATCCCACGATTCTTTGCACGCTGGTCATGAAAGCAAACAACACTGACAGAGAGCCCGAGGATTACACTGTTAAATGTAAGCATTGGGTTTCAACGGTACAACTGTTAAAATTGCTAAAACCAAGGACCATACGTTTTTGTGAATAAAAGTCAAGGTTGCTGGGCAACAGGAGCCGTTCTTTGCAATGAAATGGTAAGGGTGGAAACAGCTGGAGACACACAGTGAAAATCCTCTGTAGACCAGACCGTCTCATTTTGGTTCAGCTTTCACAGTCTACGGCTACAAGGGGCCACACCGTCACAGACCAAGTCCTCTGAAGGATGCGGTCTATGAACTGGGACACAGCGGTCAGCAGTCTATAGCAACATTTAAAAATAATGTTTAGCCTATAGAGGACCTTGCCTAGTTTCTTAAGGAGTCCAAAATTTACAACTAGCACAGTCAGGAGCTCAAATCCCACTGTAGCCACATGAAATTAAAAAGTGATGTTCATCTTGATGTTTATATATTTTAGTATGTTGTAGGATCTTTCTTCTCAGCTCCTCCTTCGTGCATCTTTTCTTACCTCTCTTGTATTAAGAAGTTTTTCCTTTGATGTCAGAGGGTCTGAGGTTAAATGATCATTCAGAAACTGTAAGTCTTATAAAACACTGAGAGATAAACAAATAAACCTGACTCTACCTGACTGTGCAATCATTTGCTCTGCCTTCATAAAGAGAGATAATCACTACAGAGGGATTACTCACATTCATAACCGTCCTGCAGGTCCACACAGCGCACGCCATCAAAACATGGGTTGTCGACGCACCACAGGCGTGTCTCACACAGTCGGCCTGAGTAGTTAATGGAGCAGTCACACTTGAAGTCATTCCAGGTGACCTGACACTGTCCACCATTGAAACAGGGCTCATCCTGCGCACAGATAAACACAGATGGATGGATTACATGATGACTTGTAAAATCTGTTACCTGATGCGACCGCGAGTTTTAAAGCTGCAGAGAGGACTGAGCGCTAACTCGCAGATCAAAGGGATTCAAAACCTGAACAATGTTAATAGGGATGAGGCATTACAGTGCAGCCCAGCTATCAGACAGCACTGCGAAGTGCTAACACAATTAGCATGAGTTCAGTGTTAGAGGCACGCACTGGCTAAACATGGAGCTTTTCATTCAAACTGAATATTAGACAGTTTTGTCAATATCTGACATGTAATGTGATGCAGCCTGCTTCAGTATGTAATGTAGCCATGCCATAGTGATGTTAGTGTGTCAGTGTGTCAGTCTACCTGTGGACTGTAATGAAATTTTGTTTAGACCCCAGGCTGTTATGGTAAATTTACATCTAGCACTACCAACAGTTCAAACCTTGCACACCCAGTATAGTTTCATATTAAGTTTCTGATAAAGCTGTTATTTCAAAAAAACAACCAGAATAAAACAATATCTTTAATCAAATAATTATTCTCTCCTAATTCTAATTTCATCCCCATTTTCTATCACGTTTGTTCAGTCAGCTGGTTCACTCACTGGGTAGGAGTTCATAACCGGGACAGGAGGCCTGAAGCCCACACTGCTGCATGTGCTCATTTAGGAAGTGGCAATAAATAATAATAATAAACCAATCCCATTTTGATTTATAGTGGGTGGGTTTAAAGGTCCTTCCTGAAGGCTGAAGGCCAGAGCTATTTTATGGGTTTTACCTTTTTCTGTTCAGGGATTTAAACTAGCACAGTGGTTCTCCACCTGTTGGCCACAAAGATTTTGCAAGTGGGCTACAAAACATTTGCAAAACAGAACATTTTTGGTGAAAAGATTGAATTAAAAAATAGTTTTTTTCATGTTGTCGCTCCCGGACCACATCCTATACTTGTGTGCTGTCTCAGTCTGATTTCATCCATGACAAAAACTGGAGAATCAAAATGGAGAGCTGTTTAGTAACAGGAAGAATTATAGGAAAGAGTCAAAGACAGATGGTGAATCGACAAGTGAATCTCTCCTCCGTCAAACAAAAAAGAAAAACCGAGCTTCCTCTGTTTTTAGTTCAGTCCTGAATGTTCAATGGTTATTATAAAAGTAAAAAGTGCTGTGAGAAGACTTTATTTGGCCTTTGTATTGTTACGGCGTCTGATGTGGGTCGCCAACATTTTTGAGATTTTCAAGTGGCTCCTGAGTTCAGATCGGATCGGGACTTCAATGGGTGAAGGCCTAAAAGCTCTACTCCTCACAGTTCACCACTGCTGAACAGTATTTTCTTCACTAGTGGTAAAAATGGAACTCGTTGACTTTATACTGTCCAAGCTTGACACGTAATGCTGAGCAGCAGCTGCAGTAGGACTAAAGATCCCTGATCCAAATGCTGTTTGGAAATAACATATGACCCTGAAATTATTTAGATTTTTGTTGTGCTCTACAAAAAGTCAGAATTAGATATTCTTCAATGTAAATTTTCATCATCATATATTTTACCTTGTTTTTTTTTTTGTCGGTCCCACTTAACAATAAGATGACCCTTATAACTGATTTATAAATGTTTTATAACTAGTTTCTTAATTCTTACTAATGACTTACTACCATTTATAACTGGTAAAATGAGCCTTATAGTAACTCATTAATATAATGTTTACTACTCATTAATCTGACTATTGACTTACTACTATTTATAACTGGTACAATGAGCCTTATAGTAATACATCATGATGTGTTTTACACTTAAGACTCCTTTTATAAATGTTTGTAACTGATAAATAAATGGCTGTAAAAATGAGATGAAGAAACATGAAGATGATGGAGAGATCTGAACAGTGGAACAAAGAATGGGTCAGCAGTTCAAGTAAAGGAAGGTTCCCACCTGTGTTCTACCTGAATGTTAAAGTCCTGAAGAGGAGACCAACCAGCAGAAAGCATCTCCATGTCAATATCTGATCAACAGCTGTGATTATAATGTGGATGGCTGCTGAGAGCATGTCAAGGTAAACAACACTGCTGAGGCCTTACAGGATGAATGTGGTCATGTGATATGATCATGTGATCTGCCACAATCTGATCTGCCTGATGAAACTTTCTGACCATTAAGATGCTGATGCTGGTTCATTGATAGTAACTGAACAAACATGTGATGAAGCAGCAGGTACAGATGCTGATGATGGAGAAAACAAAGAAAGCTCAGTAACTAATGAGACATGAGGCTGAACAGTACAGAGACATGTGGGCTCACTGTTTGATTGATTTTAACAGGTCACTGTCTCCCTTTTTATCTAATGTGTTATAACAGCTTATAAATGATGTATAAAATGTTAACAAGCTATTAGATAAACTAGCTATAAACCATTCATAAATCCTTTATGAGGGGAGTTTGACTGTAAAATGGTACCTTGTTGTCTGCTCTGTATGAAAGTGAATATATTTCTCTTTTACCTTGCAGGTGTCATCACTGTGACATCCTGGCAGCACGTTCTCCTCTGTGCTTGCCTGGTAAACCTCCACTGTCTCTGGATAATCCTCCATGGTCAAATGCTTGTGGTCCAGCCGGACGTCCTGCAGGCAGCCCTTGAAGTTTCCACCCCAGGCGTTCATGCTGTTTCCCACAGGGAGCGCTCCAACATACGCCACATCCCCTGCCTCGACACTCACGTTCCCTAAGGCACGGTGGTTCCCTGCTTTGGGGAAGACCACATGGCCATTGTGCACCTTAACAGTCACCAGATTATTGTTGCCATCAGTGACGAATGTGGCCTCCGACAGCAGTGTGGTGTGAGGGCTGTAGATTGCCACGGTGCCTTCCTTCAGGTAGATGGTCAGATAGGGGTCCCCGTCTCGACTGAGCTGCAGAAGCAGACCGTTGTGTTTGAGGGAGCGCATCAAAAAGGAAATGCTGAAGTTGTTTCCATGGCTTTCCAAGATGTTGTAGGCAGAGTAGCTGCTGGTGTTCTCATGGCCGAAGGTCCAGGATGGGTACTCTAAGGTGGGAGGGGGAAGCACAGAGGTGTCAGTATCTTATCCCAACATGCTGGTACATGCTACACTTCATCAGGAAATACTTTCTTTTATTTTCCAGTTTTAATGAAATATCAGGTCACAGTCACCAGAAGTTATGCTCTTCCTGGGTTTAAAAAGTCTTGTGTGGCTCTGAAAGAGTGTTTTCAACACACATCACATGTGTGTCTAAAAGACATAATGAAGGGTCTCACAAAAAGATCAACTGAGTTGCATTGTGGGACATGTGATCCAGTGTTTCTGGAGTTAGACCCATAGTAATCATAACAGTTTGCCTTGACTCCACAGAGTTTTTCAGCCTCATTCAGATCAATGTTTCCAGCAGCAGCAGGAGTTGTTTTCAACTGTACCCAACCTGCCCGGCACCAAACAGCAGACAGTGTGGAGGAAGCTTCAAACTTCCAGTGACTTCACATTAGAAGAAGTTGAACTACAGCAAAGCAACGCCAGGCAGAAAACTAGTTCAGCTAACTGAGGCTACTTTGAAAAAGTTGTTCAAAATAGTTTGTAAAAAAAAATTATACAATTGACTGTGTACATGTGAAACATATAAAATTATAACAAAATACAAAACAATAAGGTCACATGGCAGCAAAACTGCCACTCAGTTTACTTTTCTATACTCCACCAGTCAAGTGCTGGAACATCATCTTTGGTTTTGTGAACAAAAACTGGTTCAGTGGGACTGTGGGGATTCTTCCTCAGCCGAGATTCTGGAAGTTTATCGTTGTGTGAGCACTGAGCAACACCTGCCTTTGGCTTCTGCACATGCACAAACACACAGGTCAGGTGTGTGGTGGTGACTGCCTGACCAATGCATTGCCTGGGCTGGTCAAAGGGGGTTTGATGACCCAAAACATTTTGTAGTTTCAGTTGGTAACTACACAACAATACTTGAATCATTATTCACATGTGAATGTAGTGCAGAAACCAGCAAGTTACTGCAAAATGTAGTTGAACTACTGGTTTAATTACATGTAGTTCTCTACCCCCCAACACTGATGGCAGACAGAGACAACGTTAGCAACTAGCTGGTAAATGTTTTCTCAGGAGCTGTTGGAGCCCGACTAGAGACAAGAGGAGAGTGAATGTTGAACTCTGCCGAATGTGTCTGTTGAGACATTAACCTCAACGACTTTATGAGATAATAATATGACAGTGTTGCGTTTACAGCTTGTTCCACTGCCAAGAAAATCAGTGTATGCAGCTTTAATATTGAGTCAGATATTCATGATTGTCATTTATCAGAGTTAGTGACTGTTTTCTCATTCTCAAGATACATTAACAGATATTTTTCTTTAGTTTTTTTTATTTTTGCGCCAAACTCTTTAATTTTGCACAATGGGATAAAGAAACTCAGTCTTTGATTCATCCAGCTTTGTCTAGACCAGAGGTCTCCAACACGTGGCTCGTGAGTTACCAGCAGCTCACCCAAAGGTTCAGAGAATTTCGTCTGTACAAACTAGATCTAGCCAAGTGAAATATCCAAATCACAGGAGCTGCTGTTTTTCTGATAAAGGCAAATGTGTTACATTGTTGTGCATTGTTAGCACCATAAGTGTTGTGGTGCTACAGAGACAAATCATATTCTCCAGACGTAAAGGAACATGTTTGTTTGGTACAAGACCAACAAAACCAAAAAAAGTGAAAAAATGATCATTCAAACTGAAACTGTGGCTCATATTGCAATATGATTTTTTTTGCATATTGTGCAGCCCAAGTTCAAGCAACACAACGTCACTCAGTAAATCTGCTCCAAATGCAACTTAATCAAATACACAGACCCCTGCCCCCCTTCACCACCACACCACCCAATCATTATCCGTCAGTTTGTTTACATCAGATCAGCTGTAGGCCACATGCAGTGATAGAAACTCTTCTGATAACAGAACAGATATAACACTTTTTCTTTGTTTTTTTTTCAGCCCATGTTTGTTTACATTTTGTAAAATGAAGTGTACTAAATTAATTCATTGTAACTTCCTGTTTGTTATGTATCATTGATGAACTGACAAATATCACTGATCACTGACTGAGGAGCTTCTCCTTCTCTGGTCTGTAATGAGACTTATGGAGGTTTATTTGCAGTGGTGTTTTAATGTCTGTGTGTTTAGGTCTGACTGAATCATGACTCACGTTTTTGTCTGATGTGAGTCTGTGCGTGAGGGATATAAGACATTAGTTTTTAGTTGTCTCTAGTATTGGTCATGAGGGCAAGATCCCACCTGACTACCACTGACTTAAAGGTTGGGTGTATGCCAGTGAACCTGTGTGGTATCCTGTCATACTCTACCTCTCTCACAGCTCTCTCCATAGAAGGGCCGCTGACACTGACAGCTGGCACGAACCCACATGTCCACACACTGCCCTCGCTGAAGACAGGGGTCCTCCTGACACCAGTCTGTTTTGGTGCATCCCAGTTCCAGGCCGTGGTTCTCCTCTCTGATGAGGTCTTGGGGCAGAAGCAGCTTATGGTCAACATAAAGGTCTTCCATACAGCCGACAAAGCCCCTCCCACTGGTTGTATGGGCTAAATACTCTTGCGGAGCCCCTCCCACATACAGCTGCTGAAAGGAGCTGGGCTGGAGGAAGATCAGATGGTTGTGGCCCTCGTTCTTCACTCGACACCCTTCCTCACAGCCGGGTCCTTTTATAGACAGAACCAGCCTCTCGTCCATGGTCACAGAGACCTGGTGCCATTCTCCGTCATTGACTGGTCCGGGGTAAACAACATGCAGAACCTTCCCCGCCTTCACCCAGGCCTGGAGGGAGCCACTGACGAGCTCCAGGGAGACGAACTGCTCCACAGTTCCCCGGTAGTACAGCACCATGTCAGGCAGAGTGCTCTTGAAGCGGAGCTGCATGTGGAGCCCGTGGTCATCAGCCTCTCTCCTCGTCCTGTTTTTGGAAACAGGCAGCTGCATGTGGATGTAGCCCTCTGAGTTAAAGGAGAAGGTTGTGGAGGTGTTGCAGCGTTCTCCGCTCCAGCCAGGCGGACACAGGCAGGCGTAGCTCTGCTCCCCATCGTCCGTCAACATGGGGACACAACCTGCTTCGTGCTGGCACTGGTGCTGCTGGCAGCCAACCAGGCGGACGTCACAGTCTCGCCCACCCCACGGCTCCTGGTCGGGCTCTGGTGGCGGGCAGTGACACCTATAGGCGTTGGCGGCATCTTCACACGAGGCGCCGTTCTGGCAGGGATGGCTGTCGCACTCGTTAATGTCCACCTCACAGTGGACGCCTGCAAGAGGAGACACAGTTACTACTGCAATGACAGTGGTTCAGCTTCAAAATGGAAGTCATATTTTGTTAAATTATTTAATCACTTAAATCAATCAAAAGACAGGGGGCTGCAGTGGGAAAGTCAAACTACAGTAAATGTGTTAATTAGACTCAGAGCTCTTTGTGCATGTGTTGCTACCCATGAACAGGCAGATTTGTTTGAGCCAATTCATGAATATTTCCATCAGTGTCATCTGCAGATGAGGAAATGATGGGAGGAAACAGCTTTAATTTGAGCAAACAGAGGAGAATTGGATTTGTATTCTTCCTTAATACAATTAAACTTGTTTATGTCAAACTGATTGAATCAGCTGGACGTTAAAATATTGCTCTCTATGCCTCACTCGCACCCATTCTCACGAACACACACACACACACACACACACACACACACACACACACAAATACATGTTTAAAAGACAGGATTTGACTTTTGTCTGTTGTACATGTAACATTAAGAAAACACACCTCAGCGCAGTGTGTGTGTGTGTCTGGTGTCTGTGGTCAGAGCTGCCTCATCAAACTGCATTCAACATTAAGCCCTGGCAGCAGCAGTCAACTTGCATTAACATAGTCCTTTAAAATACTCTACACCCGAGGAACCCTAAAGCTGTTCATCCTCTCTCTGCCAAGACGTCGCCATTGGTTACACACGAGCGGCCAACTTTCTTTTGCTGTTGTGAAAAAGTGCTGTACCATACTGTACCTGTCAGCCCCCAGGGCCCACAGCAGCAGCACAGCAGCAGCAGCATCAACCTCCTTCCCTCCATGATCCACCGAGTCAACGGCCAACACACTCCTCACACTGCTGGGTGGTAGGAATGACACAGCCAGGTGCTCTCTCTCTCTTTCTTTCGCTCTCTCTCTCTCTTTCTCTTTGCCTCTCTCTCTCTCTTTAGCTTACAAAGCAGAAATGCTGTCACTCCTCCACTTTTCACCGGGCACACAGGCAGGACTGATTAAAATGCTGCCCTGCCCAGTTTTTCTTTACCTCCCTCTCTTTCTCTCTCCCTCCATCCCTCCCTGAATCCCTCCCTCCCTCACACCCCCTTCTCCTCTCCTGTCTGCAGCCCAGCCCGGGCAGAGTGGTAAGCTCTCAGCCTCCAGCTGGCTCCTGTCAGTGTTTGACAGGAGGAATGTAGTGCTGCAGTCCCCTCTGCTCCGTCTGCCCACTAGCGGCAGGAGAGAACCCAGGAGAGGTGCTGCAGGTTCAGGGCTTCATGTGGACCAGGGCCTGATACACCTGGAGCCACTATTAATCCTTTATTAATGTTTTCATATCTGTTAGTCGACGCTGTGTTTGATTATTTCACATTTGATTTATTCCCTCTAGCAAAATGTGAATCTGAACTTATTGCAAGACAATTTCATTATATTCAGCTCTGGTATGTTTCACTTTGCTCTGGTGTTAATGGTGACAAAGAAATTTGAGTTCTGAGATTAAAGTTAAAATCTGTAACTTCCTACACAAACATACCATACCAACAAATCATACACAAATATAATATATGACATATGTGATATATGTGTATCACATATAGACATTCTCTGGATATACTGTATGAAGATATGCATTTATAACATACGTATATGAAATGCCCACAGTAAAAATGTGTGTATGTATTTGTGTACAAATTCTTATATGGTATAACATGTTGCGACCATATATGTTTATGATATATATTTAATTCATATATGCAAGTTTATTAAAACAACATACATATAAAATTACATATGTTTAGGTACTTATCTCATTAATTTTAAACTCTACTGTTTATATCAACATATACTGACAGGCTTTGGGATGGATATATATTTATGTAACATCTGTCTACAATATAAACATACATACATAAACATACACATTTGTATATGTCAGTATATGAAATTGTTCCAGCTTATAATTCATAAGTTTCATATACAATTTTTACATATCTGTTTTTATTTTATATGTACATATACAGTATGTAATATATAGAAATTCAATATATGTACATTTGCATATGGGTTTTTCGCATTAGAATGTCTGAAAACAACTAGACCTATGTTCTATATGTTGTTGAGTTGTGTTCGTACATTATCACAAATGTTTCCATCAATTCTCAAACCATGGGGCTGGGGTCAGGCAGGACTAACGGCCTTTTTTATGGCTCTAGCTTTGTCTCACAATGCTTCCCAACCTGTTTCTGTTTTTCAGGGTAAGGGACCCGAACCAGCAGATAAATGAAAGGGCTCAAACATATCCTCTATGATCATGTGTCAGTGTTGTGTTTGTCTGACAGAAGCTCAACATTGACTTCTTTTAAGTCACATTTTTAAGATACACTTTTTTTGTGATTCATCATAAATTAACATGGAAACAACACATTGAGTATATTAAAAAAAGGCTATACATGTCAATAGAAATTCTGTATGAATCTAGCGATACATCAAATTATAAGGCCTTGTATTTAATCTACTGCTCACTTATATTTTCCTTTATAACTTATTGTGTGGAAGTCGACCTTTAAAACAAGTATAAATTCAATAATTTTACTACAAAAATGAGCCATACATATTATTAATAAAGCTGGTTACTATGATCACATAAATCATGCATGCATCATCATCATAAACTTATGCTATGAAATTTAATGATTTAGTTTATTATAAAATATTATAAATAATGTTCAGAGCTAAATCAAAGTCACTCCAGACTGAGTCCATAAGGTTTTTTCAATAGAGGAGAGCAAATCTGATCTGGGAAAAGTTTGTAAGTTTATTGAACAAAAAGATTGAAAGGGATTAAAAGGAGACATGTTTCTATTGTTGGGGTTAAATCATTGAACAACAATAATACAAATTTAAAAATGTCTAATTCGCTCCTAGTTTTCAAAAGAATGATCTATAAAGTTATTTTTGAGGGTTACAAATGAGAATGATTTCCTTGTCTCAAATAATGAAACAATTCTAATATAAATTATAAAAAATATGGAATTTCCTTTTGGTTCTCAAAAGAGTGATTTCTGAGGGTTACAAGCCTGAACAATTTTTTGAGGTTTTTACCAGCAGCTGAATCATCCACAGAGGTGTCCTCCTCTCCATAACAAACACACCAGGGGATTAAAACCAGTAGAAACACCCATGAAGCAGTTTGACTTTAAAACTCAGAGATTCACCGACACGCTTCAGTGACACAGGACAGGACGTCTCCAGCAGCTGGGAGCTGAGCTGTCTAACATTTCCTCAGCTTGTTTCTCTGATAACTTCAGATCCAGACGTCCGACGACTAAAATCCTTCATCTGGTTCAAGTATAGAGCTGAAAACCACCAAGGTGTAAAAAGTGTATGTGGCTTAAAACTAGATAAAAGTCAATGTTGAGCTTCTGTCAGACAAACACACTGACACATGATCATAGAGGATATGATGTCACTGAGAGGAGACCAATTAAAATCACAGATTTCTCTGGTTTGAGAATTGATGGAAACATTTGTGATAATGTAAGAACACAACTCAACAACATATAGAACATAGGTCTAGTTGTTTTTAGACATTTTAATGCGAAAAAGTTACAGATTATAACTTCAATGTCATCGGATGTGCAATTGACCAACTTTAAAAACACAGGCTGCACCTGCTGCTCATCATGTGATTAGATTAATTTAAGGAAGCTACAATGTTGAATGTGATATTTCCTTATAGATTTGTAAATGATATAAGACTGGACAAATGTAATGACCGAGGGGCTCATCGCTGCTGGATCAGTGTGGACCACCTCCTACACGTGGAGGTGAACCTGTTGCTCATGTGCCATGCAAAGTTAATAGGGTCATATTTCTGAGTTTTCCTTTATCTTTGCTGGCTGTTAGTAATATGTGATGAGTTTATTGTGCATTGTACTAGTGGAATGAAATACATGTCATTTGGAAAAAATGCACAGTGTTTTGTATCACCTTTGTCTTCGTTTCATCAGGCTTTAATTAGTCTCCTAAGCAGCTTTGCTGTAATCTCCCCTCCCCTCAACAAATTTCCAAGGAGACCCCTGTTTAATGCCCGACATGGTTGCCTTGACATATGGCACCTTTTATTGGCTTTGTTGTTTTCCATAACATATGCCCCCTGATCCCCTCCTCTCCTACACTCTGCTGTGGCCTGAACGTCTCGTGGCTAAAAATAGGACGTGTTGACTAAAGCTTTGGTTGAATTCCTCGCTCCTCAGTCCACATCTTAATATTGCAAGGGTTGAGCTTTTGGTGAAGGTCCTGTTTTGAGTGATGAGGAGACAAATCTCCTCTAATGAGGAATTGATACTTTGCCTGATCAAGAGGAATGATCAGCAATACTACTGAGCTACTGAGGACAGTCATTTCAGTTCAGTTCAGTTCAGATCAGTTCAGTTTAGTTCAGTTCAGATCTTTATCATCACACAGAGGACAGATCTGTTTCCAGTGAGGCAAACATAACAGCAGTTCAAACACAATAAAAGTTAATGGTAAAGTCTAACAATTATTACTAATTCTGTAGGTTTTTTACTTTATATATGGATTTGACTTGTAACGTTAGGAAAAGCAGTTTCTAATATACTGGTATTTGAATTTATCATATTTTTTGTGCATGGGCTTTATTTTTATTATCAATTGTCCTACTTGTCATTTTCTTGTTGCTCAGTCTATAAAAAAAAAAAAAATTTGAAAAATGCTCATCACAAGTTAATGTTTTCATGTATCCTGTCTGACCAACAACACAGTTTATCCTCACACTAGCAAGAAACATTGCTGGTCAACATTAGTATATTTTACCAGTCACCTGTTGTCATGTTACCCAGTTACTTCCTGTTGTGCCAGACCAACAAATCAATAAAAAGAATCTGTAAAATAACTTTCTGTCAGGTTTAAGACCTTTCATCCGAGTCACCAGTAAACATATACTTTGTCATTATTTCAGTATTCAGTATTCAAGTCAAAGTAAGGAAGACTAACAATAGTCTAGTAAACTGATTTATGCGTTCCTGCTAGTTGCTAACTTTAAGTCATATTTTTCTTCTGACAGCCATGTCTTTAAAGTTCAGCCGTAGTAATGGGTGATTCAAACATACAGACTAATAGACCGCTAATCATTGTGAATGAGACCTGGTCAAACACCACCCATGGACCTACAGAGTTCTGCAGGCGTGAGTACTGAAACCTGGAAATTAGCTGCAATTTATCACTCCCTGTTCCTAGGTCCTGAAGTCTCTGGTTCTTTAAATGAGTTTTTGGTTAAATGGCTGAAATAAAGTCTGTGTTTAACACAAGCTCAAGACATTTTCACATTTTATTCTATAACAGAGAATCAGGCAGTAAAAACCTCAGTCCTGATTTCTTTAAGGTTTTACATCCCGGTTGCTAACAAGTGTCTAAATGAGACTACAGAGGTTGTCTGGGACGTTAAACGTTGTCACGTTGAACATGAAAACCGATCTACTCACCAGTCCACTTTTACAGCCTCGTTGTGGTGAAGAGGTCAGATCTAAATCAAACTACAAGTTGAAGTTTAGTGGTGGTGATGTTAAAGTCATGTGACCGTGGTGTAGTTGGTTTATAGCCTAACATTAGCTTTTTACTTCTGCTGACTATTTAAGCTTCAAACATCATAAAGTAGTGTTCATTAGTGAAGATGATCCTGTTGAACTAAACCTGTAAGGATCATAAACTGTTATATATTTTCTCTACTAATCCAAAAGACAATGGAAAAATCCCAATGATTTTTTTGGGAGGGTAACAGGGCGAAGCTAACATCTGGGCTAGCCTAGGAAAATGTCCCTGCAGCACTCTATAGAGATTAAAGACCCTCTGATAAAAATCAAGTGTTTAACCACGTTAACATCCATATGATGTTTTTATATAATACAAAACATATGATGAGTGAAATAATCATCAACACCATGACTGAATGTTTCCACCTTGAGCTGCAGTGAACCAATGACCAAAAACAGATTCAGACAGCCAGGGTTTCATACGTCACAAACCTAAGGAACCAATCCTGTCATCCTTGAACCCTGAACAGCACTTCAGGGGAAAGTTGAGAATGTTTCAACTTCATGCAAATCTCTTATGACACACAAACTACATCACACTGCCAAGCTCACTGACAACAGGCTCACGCAACAATTGTCATGTGTGAAGTTCTTGTCACTGTAGTAACATGTTAGACTGTCCATAGGAGAAAAAGAGCCCGTTGATCGTCTGCACAAGCAGTTGATTACAATCCATCGTTATCTTTTATTGTTAGATGACCTCGAGTGGTCACAATTATGACTGGAACAGAGGGTGAAGTGAGGTGATGTAGTGAGTGACAAGTTCTGTGTTAGATAGAGGTTGGGGTCGATGGATGAATCAACGAAACACAGAACTTTCTTGTTTGAAATCAATAGTCATCATTGTTTCTTTTAACAATGACCGGTTACCATCACCTTAACTTACTCGGTTCATTATTGTAACCATGATGATGAAGATTCTCTAACCTTGAGGGACTACTTTTTTAACCCAAACCATCATCTATCCCTAAACCTAACTAGATGTGACTGTTCCATAACCTTAACACATGTTTATTAACGTAACTATGGTGATGAAGATGTGGTATGTCCGGGAGACAGGTCATTTCAGAGGGTCAGGACAGATCACCTATGAGGTAATTCAGGTGGGAGGAGTTAGTGGAGGAGGAAGAGTGATGGGGACAGGACACCACCCTGTGGGCTACCGGTGAGGGAAGATGTTTTGTTATGAGATAAGAGAAGATGAGGAGATACGAGGTTCCTCCTACCTGTGAAGCCACTCGGACACACACACTGATAAGAGTTGATCAGATCCTGGCAGCTTCCTCCATGTTGACACGGAGCAACCTCACACTCATCCACGTTGACTGAGCAGTTGTCTCCTGCAAGAGGAAGAAACTGATCAAAGTCACATCTACTGTTTGTCCTCACTTCACCATGAGAAGCTGAAGCTCTTCTGTGAAACCAGCTTACCAGTGAACCCGGGCAGACAGTGGCAGATGAAGCCAGCCGCTCCTTCATATGTGAAATTGGCTGTGTTGAGTTCATGAAGTGTCCCGTAGTTTAGGACATCTGATCGCTCGAAACACTTGCCACCGTTCTCACAGGGAAGGCGCTCACACTCGTCTACATCCACCTCGCAGTTATCTCCCTCGTAACCTGGACAGACACACACACACACACACACACACACACACACACACACACACACACACACACACATTCAGGAAATGACACCAGTGCAGCAACAGTCAGCATCATCATCAGCCAAAACAGTGACATGATGGTTGGACTGGGAAAGAAATTCAGGCCTGTTTGGTGCTTGAATCATGTCAGGAAGAAGGCACATTCTACCCTTCTGTTGCCACCAGACCTTGAGGAGTTTTATCCGCTTGAACACGCACACAAAAGACTGTCATGCACACCCCGAATGACAGGCACAAAGAGAGAGAACCTGATGAGAATGGTAAAAACTTCTGGTGCACCAACACAGCGGCTCACTAGGATTTTTCCCCACTCATCCCGATGACCAGTCAGACTACAGGAGACTGAACATGACTTACTATAAACTATATTTTAGACTAAATGTGACTCTCCAGCTCTGACACGGCATGAAAACAAAGTGTGAAGATAGAGTAGGTATGTCAACTCTTGACAAACGTTTTTATGCCTCCGCACCAGTGACAGACAGAGCCATTTTGTTTTCAGGTTTTACATCCATCCGTCTCATTCTCGTGGACACGATATCTCAGTATCTTGATGGAACTTTTTCAAATTTGGCACAAACATTCCCTAGGACTCAAAAATAAACTGAGTAGATTATGGTGGTCAAATGTCAAGATCATGGTGACCTCACGTTCTTGTGAATGTGAAACACCCTGAGGCAGTTTTCATCACTTCTGTCACTCTGACCTCACAAAACACGTTTAGCCATAACTCATGAATTAATTCACTAATTATGACACAGTTTAACTCAAATGTCTATAAGAATAAAATTAAGTGATAACATAACATTAGCCAATGTTGCACATTGCTGGTGCTGTAGTCACATTAGAAAAGTGATCAATACATGTAAACTGATTCACATTCTTACATATAGGACCTTTATTACAATACTCATGAGCCAGTAAGTATGTTATAAGAGTTACTGGTGACTGTAATCATTCATCAGAGGCTGTGATCATTTCCTAGCATTCACATCAATAAAACACAGAGTCAGAGTATATGGTTAACTGGAGCTGATGTCTGTACAGTAAACAGACCAGATCGTTGGTATCAAATATTCACAGACTGTAAAACCACAGCTGTCAACACAACAACTAAACAAACATGTCCCTCCACCGCAGGTGTAAAGTGTGTTCACAGAAACGCACAGAGGGAATTTCACAGCAAAAAGGATGTCACTTTATTTTGATGCTGAGGGCTCATTTTAGCTGCTTGAACATAGAATGCATTTTGCTGGATTTAGCGAATTTAAGACACCCTTAACAAGCCCAGTGACATAGTTAGCTACTTCCTGGTTTATTTTTCCAGAAAATATGCAATTCCCATAATTTCATTGTTTGGATCCTTTATATGAGAGCTGTCTTAAAAATGTTTCTGAAAATACGGAAAGATTATGATGCTGAAAAATAAGGGCTAATGCTGACGCTACTTAGAGTCAATCACTTAGTATAGAGAGAAGGAATGATTACAGACTAATATGTCTCCCAGAATACAATACAATACATGAGTATACTGTGCTAACATGGAACCTGTCCTTTAAGTCTTCACATCATAACACAGCAGGAAATCTGCTGACGTCTCTGTCTGCTGAAATGTGCTTGTGCATCACTTCTCATAATTCTGCCACACTGCTGCTTTTATTGATCTGTGCCATAAATGACAGAGGGGGAAAAAGGCTGTTTTTTTTAGCCCCCCCTCTTGTTCTCTATACTCAGACGAACTATTTTGTGGAGTTTGATTTATGTGTGGAAATCCTCCAGCCTCCAGAGGACATTCATCTCACCCCGTTCCCCCTGTGAGAAGGCCAGGATGAACACAGGCCAACCAATGACAGGTGCTGCACTCGGTCTTCAGTGATCAAGCAGAACTCTTGATCCATGGTGACTTCTGGTTTACATCACGTCTAGTGTTGAACTGTACCTGGCCAGCAAAGACACTTGTACTGGTTGATTCCCTCCAGGCAGGTGGCTCCATGTTTGCAGGGGTCAGATGCACATTCAGGAATATCTTCCTCGCAGTGGTCGCCGACAAAGCCTGTCCCCTCACAGTCGCAGTCATAGCTGGGAAAAAGCAGAGATGCAAATGAGCCTGTCTCAGTCTGTGATTGTCAACACACTGTCAAACAGATGTGTAGATTCTTTGTGTGATTCTTTGATTTCTTGGAAAAATCAGTAATTTAATCAGCGGCTCATTTTCTAGTGGAGGAACCGAGATGACAGGATAATAACACACTTCACTTCTTAAGATACACTAACATGAAACAAACATGTCTCCTGGTAAAATAAGTTGTTTTCATTTTTTGATTCTTTATCTGTGACATGCTAAAACATATTGCAACAGTAGCACAAGGAGAGATGACCCATATAAAACATACTTAGCTAACATTAGCCACTGTAAGCTACTGGTCATACCAGACCAATGAATTTAATCCCTGAGTGTATTGAATTGGGCAAAGATGTGTTTTATACTATAGCTTGTGAATTCACCTTCTCATTTCTAAGAAAAAAAATGTACATGATCCGAATTCAAATTCAAAGATAAAACCATATATTAAGAGATTATAAATAGAACATTGTGATGTTTGCTGTAAAGATTGTGATTAACAAGGTTTAAAGAAAAGAAACGAAATAAAACTTCAACACAAATGACATGAAAAAACAGCCTCATTTCAGTAGATTCCGATACAGAAATATAATATATGACATATACTGTATGCCCCTATATCAAGAGTGATGTTGCCATACAGTATATGTCACCTATAAGGGGATATATTATAATCACATATATACATCCTCTGGATATATGAAATCGTTTATAACATATATGAAATACCCACAGTAAAACTTGTATATGTACATACAGTATGTTAAAAATTATCTATATGATGAATTTTTATATCATATAACATTTTTGTGACTATATATGTTAATAATATATATTCAATTTATATGTATGTATGGATTCACACAAATAATACAAGCAAAAACTGCCCCTGTTGGGGCGTCGAGTGGTGCAGTGGGTTGAGCAGGCGCCCCATATGTAGAGGCTGCAGTCAGCCCTGGTTCAGATCCTGCATCGGACGGCCCTTTACTGCATGTTATTCCCCCTCTCTCTGCCTCCCCATTTCCTGTCTCTCTCTACTGTGCTATCAATAAAGACATAAAAAACCCGAAAAATATACTAAAAAAAAAAAACCTGCCCCTGTGGTTTGCTCATCATTGTATGTGAGTTCACTCAGGTATATGAACAGGTGTGTAGCTGGTGGTGAAGACCCGATTAGTCCTCTCGCCCCTGAACGTACACTATGTAAAATATAACATGCTTCATTCCCCCTCCCTCCTCACACCCTGCTGTTCCAACCAGCTTTACTACTGCACCAGGTATTATCAGCACCTCGGCCCTTTAATGACTCATCACAGTGACTGACAGTGGATTAATTCTTATCCCTGGTCAACTTTAATGTGTCAGGCTGACACAACACACTGCTGCATGACACATCGGCCTCAGCAGGCTCAACACGAGACACATATACATTATATACACAGATGTAGAGACAGGTACAGCAGCTAGCACCAGAATCTGTTGTATTAGTTATATATATGAGATGTGAGGATGGGATCAGTCAAATTTAATGTATGTGTCTACAACCTATAGCCTATAACTGAGCATTTGATCAAATTCCACAAAGTTCACATTATTGAAACATTAAGAGTAAAGATTAAACCAGTCTAGCTAAATTACATTAAAAATGGCAAACTATTGATAGAACCTTTTAAATTTTAATTATCAGTATGACTCACGTTAGATTCTGTGCAGCATCAACCAGTAACAATCTCCCAGACTCATGAGCGGCAACAACGTGGCTTTATTATGTCAGTCAAAACATGGCGGACGGCAGTCACAGTGATCCTCCAGAGATTTTTCTAGCACACTTTTTGTACCAGAAGTAGCAGGTAAACCCGCTACATCTTAGTTAAACAAAAACTAAATTATGTTAAATAAAATTTCTTTGTTTTAGTTAAACCCTTGCCTTGGTCTCAGAGGCGTACGGTGGCCCTGAAAGCTCAACACTCAGAAAACACATGCAAACAGACAAACCAAACACATTTAGAAAACATTGTCTGAGCTGCAAATACTCACGTCACAACACAGGTGACAGGTGACACAAGCGTGGGGGTAGAGCGCATACCATGAAAACATAGTCCTAACCACAGCAGCCGGGGTTCAAGTCCGATCTGGGGCCCTTGGCTATGAGTTACCCTCTCTCTTTCTCTCTTGCTATCATAATTGAGGCAAAAAAAAAACTTAAAAAGAAAAAGGTGATGAACCCGACTGGGACGCACTTGTTCATTTAGTGTCCCCTGGAAACACTTGTGTTGTGTTCTGAGTATTTGCAGCTCATGTGTTGTCAGACTGATGAAGATTTTTACTGAAGTTGTTTGTGTTTTGTCTGTTTACATGTGTTTTCTGAAGTTGCACTGTGTTGAGCTTCAGGGCCCCTGTACCAAAACCTTTTCACGTGAATCTAGAGTCAAACCAACTATAGAATAATAAACTTAAACATTCTGGTGTTAGACATTTCTAAGAGGAAACAATTTAATTTCAGTCTACTGATTTAGGATGAAAATTGGCACTTGCACTTTTATCAAAGTTCAACTGCTCCTTTGTTTTACAAATATGAAGTTTCAGGTGATGAACATGAGATCAGATGACAAACCTGTCAACCTAAGCTGTGCAGGTCTACAACTCACATATCGGTCTGTTGTATGTACAGTTTAGGTATGAGTAACTGTTCATCCATCAGAAACAATGTATGTGCTGACAGTGTAAATATGCAGGTGTGTAATCCTTACCTGTTGACTCTGTCTATGCACCTGCCCTCATTGAGACAGGGCGCGCTGGCACACTCGTCGATGTTGACCTCGCAGTCTCGGCCCTGAAAGCCGACCACGCACTCACACTTGTATGCGGCGACGTAGTCTCGGCAGGTGGCGCCGTTCTGACAGGGCTTCACCTCACACTCATCAATCTCCACCTCGCAGTTAATCCCTGATGGGAACAACGGCAGAATGACAGTGGGCCGAGGCAACACCTAATTATCTTAACACACGTACAGATACAGCACAGTAACAGTGTAGCTGCTAGGAGCTCAGCTGCAGACACACAACAGCAACACTTAAACTGCTTAAACAGAGCCATGAAACTTCCTCTCATGTAGGAAATGAGACATGGTGTAAAAACTCAACACATCTCACTCTCTATACAACAGTAGAAATAAAGCTACATACCATGTGTAATGTCTGCTCACAGGGGGAGAAGCCTGTATTTGTCTGCTTGGCAATGTTATCAAAAACAGCCTGATGGGAAACTGACATGTCACTGATGGCATCACAGTTTACACCCCCTCTTTAACTCTCCCACACTACCTGGAGAGGTAGTGTCTGCATTTTGTATGTCGCCTGTTGCCTTCAGGTACAGAGTTCAGGTACAAAATTGCAAAAATTCTCACTATCTTTTTTTGTAATTCATTAAAAATTGAAGACAACTTGTACCAGTGAGAATAAATCCAGTGCAGTGCAGGTGGTGACCCAGTCTTCACAATGTAAAGTATGTAAAATCACTTGCCTCTCCTGGGTTGGTTATATAGATGGAAAAAATCTCACCACAAAGAATATGAAGCCAAGTTCCAGACTGGGGCGGATCAAACATTGAGCTCAATCTGTTTGTTTAGTTTTGTTTTACTTTCACGTGAACAGTCGACATTTTAGTGTTCAACAATTACAGTCCTCCATCCCAGTAAATCACAAGAGGTCGCAAGATTCATCTGAGATGTTGCAAGAGCAACAGTAACACCAGTATGGTTAAGATCATGGTTATGGCAAATAAGATATGATTATTTTTAAACAGCATAAAGACAACAAAGGTCTGGATTACAGTTAACATAAAGACAAATGTAAATGTCTGCATCAGGACACAAACACTGGTCTCAAACTCCTATTTAATATAGGCCTACATTTAATTAGGAGTCTGCACCAAATTAAAGTTAAGGTCAAATTATTAATATCCATTGATTCTTATTGATTGATATTTCCAGCCAGTCATCACCATGACACACTCTACTGTCTCACCTTTGAAGCCTGGAGCACAGTCACACCTGTAGTGATCCACCTCATCCACACACGTGCCGTTGTTCTGACAGGGCCGGGAGGCGCACTCGTTGATGTCCAGGTCACAGTGGGAGCCTTGAAACCCGGGCACACAGAAACACTGGTAGGCGTTGACCCCGTCTTTACAGATGGCTCCGTTTTGACAGGGCTCGGACTCACACTCATCTATGTTCTCCTCACAGTTGGGCCCCTGGTACCCGGCAGCACACTGGCACTGGGGCCCAGTGTCAGGGATGTCCATACAGGTGCCTCCATTCTGGCAAGTGTCCTCTGAACAAGTGGTCACATTGTCCTGGCAGTTGTCCCCCCCTGATCCGATGGGACAGTGGCAGGAATATCTGTTGATCCTGTTGACACAGAGGGACTTGGTGCCATTGCAGGGGTTGCTCTGACATTCATCTACATCCTGGGTGCAGTTGAGTCCCGTGAAGCCGCTCGGGCAGTGGCAGGTGAACTCATCGGTCCCAGGTTTGCTGGTACAGTTGGTACAAGGAGCCATGATACAGGGATCATACAGCTCATCGCAGGTCTTACCCATGTACCACACTGGTCCTTTGGGGCACAGGCACACATAATTGCCAAGGTGGTCCAGACATGTGGCACCATTGTTACAGGGAGCTGAGAGACAGCTGTCTGCTGCCACTGTGCACAAAAGACCTGGAAGACACAAGAGACAATATGTGTCTATGACTATCTATCTTACAGGTCTAAATCTCAAACTCTCAAACTGGAGGGACAGCGAAAGTTCTCCATTGCCACTAATTCAGACTCTGTAAATTCATCTTAATATTAATGTTATCAAATTCTTGTGCATATACTGTATACACTTATCTGCTCCAAAATCATATATTTAATACAAATTAGCCTCTTAAACATATGAACATGAGCACTGGTGTTGTGTCTATGTGTTTATGTGGGGTTTTTTTCATGTCTATTTACATGCATCATTCTGCCCATTTAAAAACATCTTGTGTATAATAATCTTCTGTGTTTTTGTTTATAAACAAATCTAATGCCATTAGATTTGTTTATTTATTTGTTTAAATCTAATGCTATTAGAGTTGTTTATTTACAGTGGGTGACATGGAAGACATGGTGACTGAAAAAACATGAAAAACATAAAGCTTAATAGAGACAGACAGTTGATAAGATTGGATTTGGTAGGGTATGTTGTGTGTGTTTGCAGAATGTATTCGATTTTTTGATGCTCTTTATTTGTTAAATTGCATCATACCCCCCACCAAAAAAAACAAAACAAAAAAAAACACATGCACATACATATGCATACTCTATACTATATATACATACTACTCTGATTAAACAAGTAAATTTAGCTTGATAAATAAATGAATAAAAATAAAGAAGAGAGAAAGAAAAAAAACATAAAAACAGGCTTTAGCCTACATTTTTACTTCCGCTTTAAGGACCCCCCCCCCCCATTCATTCCTCCTTTCTTTCCTCCTCTCCCTTTATTTATTTGTTTCTATTATTAATATTATGTTTGTATTTGTTTTCTGGATCCTCTTCCATCTCATGTCAAATAGTTTTGCTAGATCCATAATACTGTGATTTATTTCCATTTTATTAATTTCATTAATTGTGTCCTTCCATTTGCTTCACCGTGGTGCTTCTGTTTTCAGACAATGTTTTGTTATTTGTTTAAGTTGCTGCTCTTAATATTCTGAAAAGATATTTCTGGGTTTGTTGAGAAAGTTGTTGTAGTGTTTAATTGCTCAGGCTGCAGACTGTATTCTAATACATTGTGTAATATTTTTATATCTACAATAAACAAAAGTACTTTAGAGTGGTGTGAATGATGTCGCTCAGTCCTCAGTTCCTCTCAGCTCCATGGAGCTTTTCAGCCTCTTTCAGACCACTGCATTGGTTTTATGGCTCTCAGATTTACTGCTTGGTTCACTATCACTACTCTCATTGGTTCATTCATTCTCAATTCTTCAGTTCCAGTAAAAGCAGACCTCTGATAAACCCACTACACACTACTTGCCCAGTTCTTAGTGGTGGAGACCAAACACAGAGCTAAAAGGAGAGTGAATATTGGATTTCATTTAGTCAGGTGACCAGAAACATGACTCCAAATCAATGTAAATGTAATATAATATTCTATATTGTTTTATTGTTATTTTGTAATCAAGTGTATATTTGTTATTAAATGATGAGGTCTGGGTGTTTGACTGTTCAGCCGATGTCAGGCTCTCACGATTTAAAACATTACATAGAATATTTATATGTATGTATATATATTATATAATACATAATAATACAAACTGATAACTTCAGTTTTCTTAAATCAATAAGTCTCCAAGAATAAAGATAATGGTACATATTTTAAACTTTTACCAAGAGCGTGATAGATATACAACAGTGAATGAACTCCTCTCTAAGCTGTAGTAAACTGAGCGGCTGACACAATCTACTGTTCTGCCCTGTGATTGGCTGTATGACTGTGGGGCTTATACGGTGGGCTAACTATGACTCCAACGCTTTATAGGTGCTTACATCAAATAGGGTGATGAAGAGTAACAAGCCTCTGGACTTAGGATCACAGCAGATGGTGTTACCAGTAAACTTATTACATGATTGAGCTATAGCAGCTGTCAGTGTTGTCTATGAGCGTCTCACTCACTACTGTTTGTACACAGTTTAGGCCCTAACAAGTAGACTTGTTTTGGACACTTTTAAGAAATGCCCACCGAAACAATCCCATATCTGTTTAAATGTAGCTTCATATAGAATATCTTCAGCGGTTTATACTGTATTCCTATGCACAAGTTCAGCAGAGTGAATCAGAAAGCAGCGTGTTTTTTTTCTTTATTATGGTTTGCAGCTTTTATTGATGACATTTGGAAAAATTCATGGTCTGTTTTTTGTTCCGTTTGTTTGTTAAATGGTATTTTAACCCTTACTATACTGTACATCCTGTGTTTAGACAATACTGTACAGTCTGTGGTCAGACTATACTGTACAGTCAGACAAGTCTATATTGAGTGACAGTGCTGTGAAAGGCGCTGCCAAATAAAATGTATTATTATTATTATTATTATTATTATTATATATAATTAGCTGAGGTTGTACTGATTCTTACATCATCGTCATGTTCGCTGTCTCAGTTGATGCAGGAAGCAGGAGCTTGCCAGCCTGTGGGTCAGACAGTGACGTATTCCAGCAGCTAATAACCAACATGAAGCAAGAGGAGTAGTAAACCAGAAGAGCATCCATGTATTGATTGACAGCTTATAGCTCCCTTCCCTGAGTTTTGCCTTCTCTGATTGGTTAGAAGGGCAGCAAACTTTAGGAGGGAAAATCTCTGCCAGGCTGTTCAATGAGTCTGAGTCACAGAGGTCTTTGGCAGCACATCTCCAAAACATTATAAAAAGGAACATACTGCAGCTTTAACGTTAGTCACCATAAACTAATGCTGATACCATATTGTCTTGAGCAAAGATGCATCTTATAGCTGATGACCTCAGCTTGTTAGGGGAAGATTGTGTTACTTATTTTTTTCTTTCAAAAGTTATGAATCTGGATTCTCTGTCACCCATCAGGCAGAGGAATCACATGACAACAAGACCAAGATGTCTGAGTACTTTCTCTCCTGTGTCTCCACAAACACCCACACTCACAGCACTGTGTGGATAAAACCGTCCAACATAATGGAGGATGATCTGCTTCTCCTCTGGCAAATCAACAACAACAACAACAACAACAACAACAACAACATCCCAGGAACAATGAGTTTATATTTTCCCTGCAACACCTAAACTCCTCATTTCCCACTGCATCCACTTTAACACCCCCAGTTCCTCTCACATGCATCTGCTGCTGTCACACCCATTATCTTCCTCTTTACACCCCTCTCACCTCCACCTTCACCATCACCATGCTCTCTTTGTGTGAATTGTTGTTGGAAGTTTAGTTTTTTAGATGTATCAAAATCCAACCATAAATTGAATGAACAAAAGAAATAATCTTTCATTATTTTATGAATGATTATAGTGAGTAAAAAGTGTTTCTTTTGCTGTAAATCTGAATATATTCTGATTTAAGAGGTACTAGTGACTACAGTCATGTTCAAGCTCCATCCAGTCTAAAGGTCTCTGTCCATGTGTAGTGTGATTATAGATCTGGTCTAGGTTCTATATTAATACTGTGAAAGTATCAAAGCCTCAGTCCACAGAGAAATGCACACAGCCTGTATTCAGACACTGAGCCTTAAAACCAGCCGTCAGGACTTCTGGGACTTTGTGATGTCACAACAACACAGGAGTAAAGTGACAACGCTCACAGGCTGAAGTTTTTGGTCATATCACTATGTTCATCATCTTAGTTTAGCTTGTTAGCATGCTAACATTTGTCTGAGGGAAGGTCATTACTCTTTATTTATTCAAATGTGTTTTTAATGTTTTAAATGCTGTTTTAACACATCATCTTATTCTTCTATTTCACGTATTTCCACACCTCTCTAAAGCACTTTGCCTGGTGTCTGAATGGTGCTGTAGAAATAAACTTTGAAATAAAAATAAACTACTGTGAAGGATTAAATACAATAAACTATCATTTTGCTCACTGTTACAGAGTGTGTTCATTCGATGGTAAAGCTGCTTTGTTTTCATGTTTCTTTCTGCTTCTCTCAGCCCAAGCTGTGAGGTGTCATTGCCTCTGTCTTACATCATCTTTATACATCTCCCTCTGTTGGTTCTCACTTGTACTGAAATCATTTATACATTTATTCCTGGATCCTCCCCAGGACTGACCTGTAAAGCTGAACTCCGTCAGATTCATGCACTTTAACCTCCACTACCTGTAACCTCATGAATCCTCTGGACTGACAAGGACAGTGAGGGTCTCCCCCCATCCAAACCCAATCAACCTCTCACACATTCCTGGGAGCTGATAGCTGCTCCTCCTACACACAGCCCGACCCCCCTGCCTCAGAACACCTCATAGATTATTGCAGGACAGGGTTGATCCCTGGCACTGAGTGGTACCAGCATCTCCAGCCAACAATAACACTGAGCAGAGCTGCTGACTGATCAAACCACTGACGCTGTCCAGAGAGCTCAGCCTGTATCTATGGGGTTCCCCAAACCTGGGCAGGTGAGGACTGGACTTCTGTAGATGTTAGTGTCAGAGTGAATCCATGGCTATGTTTAGAATTGATTTTAAAACCTTTTCAATCACTTTTAAGGCTCCTCATCTTCATCTCAGATCTGCTTTCCCTTTATGACCAAACACGCTGCCGGAGATCCTCGGGCAAAATCAAAGGTGACTTTGCGTTTGCTGTTAGCGCCTCCAGAGTTTGGTTTGCCCAGCCTGAGGAGATCAGGCGCTGAATCTCTGCCACATTTTGAATCACTGCTCAACACATACTATAAAGCTGCTTTTAATTCCTGACTTTGATGCTTTTATCTTTGGTTTTTAACGACTTTCTTTTGTCTGTTTTATTGATTTTATATTTTCTATATATGTACCTGCCTCGCTAATTTACACATAGTCTCTCTCCCCTGTTTGTTGTTGCTTCTTTCTGTTTTTATGTGTGTTCGCAGCACAACATAACTCTGTGCTATATAAATAAAGTTATTATCAGTATTATTATTATCAAGGTAGGACAGACAGTAGGAGGAGAGGAGCACACCTGATCATGCAACTTGGATTATTTTTTACATTCAGTTGCAACTGATAGAAATGATGTTTTCACTGTATGGAATAAAGTACAGTCTGCATATAAACTGTACACCAGTCAGAGTTCCTCATGCTTCATATTCAAATTCCGCTGATGAAAATATTCCCCAACAGATGCACTGTTTCCCCTGTTTGAGTAACGCTTAAAGAAAATAAAAAAATTAAAAATAAAAATACGATGCCCAGTTGTTGGCTGGAGAAACTGGTTAAAAATGACAATATATATTTAATCTTCATTGGAAATCAATGGGAGCCAATAACAGGGAGGGGAAGATAGAAAGTTTTGAGAGATAGACTTACATTAGTTTTGCTATTAGCATGTTATTAGAATAACTCCAGTGTTAATATCAATCTAAATATTAGAGAACCTTTTTTATGTTATTTGTGAACAGACCCATGAGAGCTATTTGTAAGTCTTGCTATTGCTAGATAGCTAACGTTACTTTAACAGCTGTTTACTTTCCAGTCTCGAAGAAACGTTGTGAGTTCAACATCAAACTTCATTCCTTCACTCACCAACGATCTCCAGAGGTGGAGAACAATGCCAACCAGCTAGCCCCGTCATTGTCCTGTACCGAGTCACTGTGACGTCCAGTCTGCCCTGAAGATGTCCACAGAGCGTGTCATAACCTCTTGTTCTTTAAATGCAACATTGGCTGAAGCTTTTCGTTAGCTATGTAGCGATAGCAAAACTTATAATTAGCTCCTTTACTGTGAAGAACACCATGAGCAAACTTTCTTCAACCTTATTATAGTTATATTTAGTATAGTTTATAAAAGGTTGGATTTTGTCTCTGTCTTTGCAGGTGTGAAAGGCCGGGGCAGAAAGAGGGGTGAGTGTTTACCCTGTGTCAAGGCAACAGCAGCACGGACTCAGCAGAGAGTCACGCTGCAGTACAGAGGAAGCAGCAGCGCTGTGAATCACAGAAAAAGGGAAGCCCCTGGCTAATGTGCAAGTTGAGCTCAGAGGAATTTTATTGATTCACGACAGGAGACTGGCAGCACTGCCTGGTTTCAGTGTTGTGCCCTGAAGGCTCCACAGCAGTTGGTTACTTTGCTTTATACAAAAAAAACATAAATCCTCCCTGAATCAGTCACAGTTACACACTGACTCTGAGACAAACATCCTTTTGTCTCCTGGCTGAGCTGTATCACTTTAACACAACATTTAGCTTTAGGGCGAACATTTGACAAAATATGTGTTTTTTAAGGTAAAGCCACCTTCACCATCTTGGCTTTTATTTTGAAATATCAGAATTGTAAGACTGGTCATTACAATTACAGTGAACTCATTGTGTTTCTTTCTGGTATTAATGAGTCATTTAAGAAAAATCATCAGTTGCCGGGCAGAGTTTTCCTCCTTTAGTTTTTACATACACTCACTATCAGCCCCAGACTTTTCAGCCTTTGGTTCCAGAAGCTATTAGAACAAATTCTCATTGAATTAGTCACATTTTTACACTGAAAGTCTCGCATGCACTTGTCTCCACTGTGTATCATCAGGAGATGGCGGGCCTCCAGGGGCCCCTGAAGGAGAGGGAGGATGGTTCATGTGGTATTTTTCCTGTTTCAAACAATTTCATTAAAGTTAAAAATCCTGTACTTGTAGGTCCTTTCCCCAATAGACAAACCCTGCAGATCCCCTGTCATCCTCATTTTCATCATACATGTGCTCTGCTTCCTGTTTGTGTTTTCAGCTTCTGTCGGTTTCTTTAAATTCTCAGGAGCTCACAGTGCCAGGTCTCTTGCCACGCTCCTTAAGAACCATCATTCCTCCCTTTCAGAGATGAGACAAAAAAAGCTGTGGAGCAGTGCAGCTGGACGCCCGGCTCGTTACCATGGTGATCCTTAACAATGCCACCCACAGCCAATCCCCGCTGCTGACCCGCCACCTTTTAAATGAGCCTCAGACGCTTTTACATAAACGAAGGTCGCGGGAAAACTGGGTCAACAGAGTTTCATAAGGTGACTGGGTCGACCCCCCCCCCCCCCAAAAAAAAAAAAAAAAAAAAAAAACTAAGACACTCCCCAAGACTGGTGCTGCACCAGTTCCACATTCATCACACATGTGAGTCATGAGGAAACCAGCTACTTAGATCCTGTTCAATAAGTTCTTTATCTGTTATAGCCTAATCCAAGAAGCTGTTAGCACTTGAATTTAGAATCATAGAAATCATCAGGATTCACACATCACACATCACTGACTCTGACACAAATAATGATGCTGAAACTCCTGTTTGAAGATGGATTTCTTCTTCTTTGCAATAAATAGTAAAAAAAAAAATAAGAAAAATATCTTATTGATCCATTATTCAAAGTAGTTTTCTAGGATGCTATAAAGTATATTAATTGGAAGTTTAAAAATTGATCATAGTATGTGTTTTCCTTATATTTAGAACCAAATTAAATGATTATTTACAGGAAACTAATTGTGAGTTATTATTAAATTATTAGTAAATGATTTTACAGTTTGGGTCTGTAGTGGTTCTCAACACAAGGTGCACACATAAACATGAACACGTGTGCTTCACACACAAACAAAGTTAACAGATGAAACGGTGAATTGTTGGATTTTCCTCTTAAAATCTAAATATGTATAAATATGAAAATCTAAAAGTTCCTCTTATGTGTCAATGTTTATATTAAAGTGAGCTGATCGTCGCAGTGAACTGCTGACAGGTTGATGACTTACCCAGTTTGAACATCATCACGGTGATCAGCACCGTCCGCTGATATCTGGACCAAACTCTTCCAAACTCCATGTTGAGGCTCAGTCAGCTGCTCCAGTCAGAGCACAATGATGCTGTCAGTCCACCGGTTCTCCATCCAGCCCGCTGCAGCACTCCACCAGGCTGCTCCAACTTAGCTGCTGAGAGTGAGGGGCTGCACCTCCATGCCGGACCACTCTGTGGACTCTGTGTGTGAGTGCGTGTGTGTGTTGGAGTGTGAGTGAGTCTCCTTGGGGACCAAGCTGGGCTGGAGTAAAGCAGAGTAATCACCCCAGCAGAGAGGAAAACATGGGACGGACAACTGGATTCCACTCATTCAACCACTACTTCATTGACGGCATATCACTCATATTACTTTATATTACTTGATATCACATATGCCCATCACAGAGGCTGTGATGTTTTAAGTAATTGGACTAATTCAGCTCCAGACATTTTCAACAACAGTGGGTATACTGTATATTATACTGTTTATCTGTACAATAAATCTTATCATTTATACTTGTAATAAACCAGAAAAAAATCTGAAATTAATAATATTGCATTATCATTTAATAGATTATATGGGTCACCAAATTAGAAACTGAATAAATCAAATCAAATTGACTTAAATAAACCAGGGTCAGATCTCAAACTCAACAACATGCTTTCTTTGCTTTTGTTTAATGTGTAACTCCCCCTTTATTTTGGTGCGTACAGAGTATGTATACGTAGATCATACAGATGGCAATAAATGTTAATCTTGTAAGTCTTAGATATATTCTAATTACATGTAATTACCCCAGTCATACTATAGAACCGAATTTGATTGGATATTGGTAAAATATTTCATCGATCGCCTGTTGAACAACAGTGGAAACAAGTCCAGGACTGATGATATCAGAATTTTGTCAATAATTCAAAATCATAATCATCTTCTAAATAGTTTTATGAGTTGGTTTTGAATGCAGGTCTTGGATCAGTGGATGGTTGCTCCCCAGTCCCCTCAATTTCCACCCCCACCTTCTGCAGCAGAGGTGGAAGGGGCTTATCCAGCCCTATGTGGTTGGCAGAGGCCTCTATTGCAGCCAGACTAATGCCTTACTCGCCCTCCCTCCGACTCCCCACCCCCAATACCAGACCCCCACCCCCTCCCATGTCCTGAGCCCAGCGTAAGGCTTAACTCCAACCTGCTGCGATCACAACAAAAACATTTAATTAAACATTTGGTAAGAAGGAGGGAGGGAGGGAGGGGAGGAGGGAAGGAGGGAGGAGGGGGTGGGGGGGGTTCTCCTCACAGCAGCGCCTTCAACAAGCAACATGCAAATGTGTAAAGTGGTGATTCACAGCAGCTCCACAGCTTCACATTCCTCAGTGACTGGCTGCTGTTTTCATTAAAGCTGCCTCACAATAGAGGATGAGACAGCAGGCTGACAGAGTCTCAGGCAGGTCAGCCTCACAGAGAGCAGCCTGAGCTCTGTCTGTCTGTCAGGGACATAGACTGTACTTTAAGTCTCATTTTACATGTGTGACTCCCACTACACACTCGGCAGACGATGGTCATGCACCACAAGGCGGAGCTGATACACCAAAAAGCTGTTTATCAATCGCCAAAAAACACCAGAGGAAGAACTGTTTCATGACAGCACCCAGCAACTGAAATCACAGCATGTCTTTCAGCGTGGTGGAGCCTGCACCAGCCTGTTATCTAGTTTATGTTTTTTAATTTAGTTTGTGCAGGATAAATATAGTGTCCATTGCATCTACACTTTACATTTACTGTTCCTCTTTTTTCATTTTTAAAAAAAATAAAATGCAATGAGCTGAATTACATCTGTAAACCAATCTGAGTCCATCTGAGTTTATAACACATTGTTTCAGCATAAAACATGTCCTGATGCTGTATATTCTTGGATTTTAAAAGTTTCTTAGCCTGTGACTCTATAGTAGTAAACAGCAAGTGCGTAGGTTTGCATATAGGACAGAGCTGTCCCTACCAATATTTGAGTGAACTTGTTCGCAATATGTTCGGAGTGAAGTCATATTAGATCATTCCAATGTGTTATTTATTTTCAACAGACAACTGATAAATTAATTAATTAATTTAATTAATTTAAAAATGCACTTTGGCTCTAATGCAGCTGCCTGTCTCTGATCTGTAGTTTCCACTCTGTGATCAGGAGCAAAGTCCCGCCCACAACACCATCTGATTGGTTTCACATCATGAGTAATAGCCTATCCTAGCTGTGTGTCTATTAAATTAAAGAGCATCTTTAGGCTGCCATGTTAATCAGTTCATAGGTGAGAACAGCACCAAAATCAAACTATTCATTCCAGTCAGTTTCTTTGCAGTCTGTGCATACAACTGATAATTACTAATAAACACTCAGTTGTCAGTTTATTAGTAACATGTAGCTAAAACTGATGGAGTCTAATACAACAGTTCTGCAGTAAATCCTCCTTCATGAAGGTTATAATGTTCAGTTTTTATTCAAATTGATTTAGACAGTTGTTGATTGAACTGTATGATCATTGTGGAGGATGTAGTGTG
The DNA here is from genome assembly GCF_002260705.1 of Seriola dumerili. Taxonomy (NCBI): domain Eukaryota; kingdom Metazoa; phylum Chordata; class Actinopteri; order Carangiformes; family Carangidae; genus Seriola; species Seriola dumerili. The sequence continues at coordinate 14,699,744 of NW_019174272.1, read as the reverse complement.
TGGAGCTGTGTTACATTATAGGTGTTTCCGGTGTTATTTAGCTACTTTCACTGATATAAATGGGGTGGACAAAATAATAGAAACACCTCAACGCCATGGTGAGAGTCTTGATCAAATGAATAAACGGTTAAAGTCACTTTCTTCATAAACTACCAGCATTAAATTAAAAGATAATGAGCTGTAAAAAGTAATTGAATAGTCAAGTCAAGTCAAGTCAACTTTATTTCTATAGCACATTTAAACACAGCTTGAGCTGACCAAAGTACTGTACACACAGCAATTAAAATAAATAAGTGCAACAAATACATATACAATGCATAAGAGACATATAAGTATAATAACAAACAAGTAGACAGCAAAAAGCAAATGCTCAATATGAGCATGACAATGGACTAGGAGGGTAGTGAGCTAAAAGGCCAGTGAATGAAAATGTGTCTTTAACCTAGATTTAAAAATGGAGAAGGAAGGAGCACATCTGATATCAGTTGGAGCTTTCATAATTTTTGAGCTGCATCTGTGAAAGCTCTGTCACCTTTTAGTTTTAGGTGATCTCATGGGACATGTAGAAGGGATGAGCTTTGAGATCTGAGAGATCTAGGAGCTGAGTGCCAGTAGATGAGATCTGAGATGTAAGGTGGGGCCTGACCGTTGCAAACCTTAAAGGTCATCAGCAGGGTCTTGAATTGAACTCTGAAGTGAACAGGAAGCCAGTGAAGGGAGGCTAAGACTTGGGTGATTTACTTGCCTTTTTTAGTGCCAGTCAACATCCTAGCAGCTCCATTCTGGACCAAGTGTAAGCAGGATAGTGAGGTTTGAGGAAGGTGTAAACACAGAGAATTGCAATAGTCTAGTCAAGAAGTGATAAAGGCGTGAATTACTTTTTCCAGGTCATTTAAGGACAGAATCGGTTTCAGTTTGAAGATGGTTCTTAACTGGAAGTAACTACTTTTAACAACGGATGTGATATGTTTGTCAAGGCGAGGTTGGAAGGGAATCTGTAGGTTGGGTGGTAAAGTTGTGTATCATCTGCATAGAAATGGCAATAGATGTTATGTTTTCTGATGATATTTCCAAGGGGCAGCATGGACGATGTTTCCAAGGGGCTGAATAGGACTGGCCCGATAAATAAAGAATTTTTTTAACCTTGGCTCAATTAACCCCAAAACTCAACTGAAGTCCACTGAAATGAATATGGGCTAAACAGCCGCTGCCTTGGCACTATAAAGGGTTTTTCTTGACTACCTGTCAATTTTCCCACCTGGTTCTTCCTGCTTTTGCTTTCTCTTCCTGCTGCTTCCATCCTGCTCTCTCTCCTCTCCCTCTCTATCCTCCTGTCTCCCTCCTTGTGCCGTCAACCAAAAGGCAAGCGTAACAACCAAACAGATCATTTAGAAATAAAAGCTAAATAGACTACTTAGGGCAATACAGTGAGATAACATCTGTTTAACTTTACCCCCTCACCTGAACCTGGACACTTTCCTTTAAAAAACTATTGTATATCCATCTATTTCCAATGAGCCAGAGTTCGTTCCAGTGCTTTGTTTTTTTCCAATTCACTGTCCATATGTACTGTAACATCAGTTAGCTCCTTAGCTGGAAATTGTGCAAGCAGACTAGCTCAGAGAGCTAACATTAACCGATAGCGAACTACATCAGCAAATGTTCTTTGACACAAAGTTGAACCATAACCAGTTCAGACACTTTCTGTTATAATGCCAAGTTGGCCCAACGTTCTCAGAACTATTTATTTGCCAACGTTTCAACATACTCGTGCTTTTACTCTGTGGCATGAAACTCACTCAACTCGTGGGCTCCTCCGTCTTCTTCTACTACTTTGCTCTTCCGTCTTCTTCTAGATTCACTGACGTGGCGGACTAAAGGTGCATGCCGCCACCCATTGTATTGAGTGAGTGATTGTGTAATGTCATGTCAATATACACTATTATGGATTAATTATAAATTGCTAACTTATATTTAATGTAACCATAGTCCACGTATTCTTATGTGAACTTGTAAGTTATTATAACGCATGATCATTTCCTGAAGTTTTAGTCTTTGATCTGACACTACATATTTTTATTTAAATATAAATATTCTGAATATAAATTCAGAACCTATTCGTTAATAAACCATTTGGTTGACTGCGTTAAAAAGTCCTATTTGTTTTGGAGGGGTTGTTGCGTCCCTACCAATGTTGAGACCAAACCTATGCCCTTGTTAAACAGTACCTCATTTAGTTTGGGAGGGGGGCAGTGATTCAGGGACTGGGGGCAGATTGGTGGGAGCAGCTCATTTAAGAAATGAACATGAACTACTTCATTATTTTGGGACTGTGAAATTCAAAATTCAAAATTGTGAACTATGAACTTCGAGATCTTGTGACTGCTTTTAATAACCACCTCTGATCTTAAAGGTGAAGATGACGTGACAGATGTAGCCGGAATGGCAGGACTAGCAGGAACATATATTTATGTGACATATAGCTATAATATAAGCATACATACATAAACAAATATATATGGGCTAGAAATATATGTCAATATATGGAATTGTTCCAACTTCTAATAGGTTTCATATATATTTTTTACATATATGTTCTTATTTTATATGTGCCTATATGTCATATATAGAAATTCAATATATGTACATATATTACATTTGTGTATGGGTATCGAGCTACATTCATAAATTCAAAAATAACTTCCCTTTAAGTGATACATTTTACAATATAATATCAATGAAAAATATGAAGTTATCTATTCGTTACTATCAGCTGCTGATGTTGCCAAAACAAAGTAAAATAATCTGAGTATGAGTGTCAGTGTAGCAGAGACTTGGCTTCCTGTTGTTGTCCTCGTCTTCGTCCTGGTCCTACAGACCAACATTATTGTAGCGTTGATGGAGCAGACTGTCTGTGTGAACAGAGGTGATTCATTGTCTCAACAACCGACCAGGAAAAGAAAGAAACAAAGAAATTAACCCAAAACACACTGGAGTGTGTGAGGACTCTCACCACTATGTTTCTTTTACACATTACACCAGATTTCACCATTTTCTGATGAATGACTGATTTACTATTGCCATTGTAACACTGCATCACTTACTGTTATTATGTTACAGGTTTTAAATGCCCAGCATTTCCTGGTTTTTATAGTCTCGGCGATGTCACAGTGACATCACTGGGAGAAATCAAGAGGACGGTTTTGTTTTCTTTTGTTGCTTTTTGCCTCCCAGAGTTTTGTGTTTGGGTTATTTACCTTGGGAAAAGCCATGTAGTCAATGTGAATGTGCTGACAAAGGAGCCCAACACTGTTGGCTGATTCTTGGTGCTCATATTGCTGTGTAACCTGCTGTGTTGTGGCTCAGGCTGAAGGCGAGGAGTGGTGATGCCATAAACATGTCCTTGGTTTAATTTGTTAAGTTGTTGTTAAGTTAATTTTCTGAGTTAATTTTTGTTGTTGTCTGTTTCTTTTGTTTTTGGGGTCATTAAACTTGAGTAGCATGTGAGAGAGTACTGTACTCTGTACTGTACTGTAAATAAAATATTCACCTCTGTCTGCTGAGTCTGCCCACCTACCACCTTCCTTGACCTTTGAGCGAGACAATTCTACAACAGCTGAGATCGTCATCTTCATCAACAGACACTGTCCACACCAACAGAAAACGAGACAATCTGTCCCTCAGCTTACACTGGTTCCCACATAAAGCATGGATCGGTGAGTAAACACACAGACATGCTGCTGCATTCTGACTAAAAAAAACTGCTTACATGTTTTTCATTTCTCCATCAAGAATCTTTTCTGCTGCTTTGTTGAAAATGTACCATTCACAATCTTTGATGTCATCTGCATGATATTAAACTTTCAGCTGTGTTGAATCACCACATCTTCCACTGTATAAACTTGCTTCTGACTGGATGATGAATGGGGTTGTGGTCTTAAAACAGTGAAGTGAAACTCATGGCTAATTTGCTTTAAATCATGACTTTCCATCAGGAAAGATGTTTCCTTGTATTTGGGACTTTGTCTAAAGGGATTTGGAAAACATTATTAAATTCAAGTTTCTTTTACCCACAGGGGGAGTAAGAAACACAACAGTATAAAACCTGCTGTGGAAGGGGTCAGGGTGGAGGTTTGGGACTATGGCACAGGAGATCACTGTTAGGATCCCATCTTCACCAACAGTCAACACTGTTTTCTTTTAGCCGCAGACACAATCTTTAAAGAACTATTTTTCCATTTTTGCCATTGCTACATAGCTAACGTTAGCATGAACAACTGTTTATTTAGCAGTCTGAAAAAAATGTTGAGTTCAACATCAAACTTTACTCACCAACAGCTGTCTCCAGTTTTGGTTTTATTTCTATTTATTTTCCTCTACTGAAGTTAGCATGCTAATGTATTCACTTTCTGATACCAAGTCACTGTAGCATTCAGTCTGCCCTGAACAAGTAAGTGCAAAGTAAACAGCTGTTGCTGCTAACGTTGGCTATGTAGCAATAGCAAAACTTAAAAATAGTTCCTTTAACCAAATAGTTTTTGTGAAAGAACCCAACCAAACTTTAAACGCAGTGGCGACGGATCAGAAAATGTTTATATGAAATGTATATATTTTACAAGGTGCTGACAAACAATATAGAGCATGTGATAGGAACACTAGGCTCAACAGGATTTCAAGGTTATGGATGAAAATATACTTTTTGTTGTCAACAAACCTCAAAAAAATTAAAAAACTAACAGTAAGCTGGTTCTAGTAACAAGAATTGTGTGTGTATGCAAAGCCTGAAATATTTTATTCCTCTGTGTCAGAGAGCTCCATTGTTTCCAAAACCTTTTAAAGAAGCTTTTTGTAAGTTTTGCTATTGCTACATAGCTAATGTTGGCATTAACAGCTACCGTATAAACAGGTAAATAAGAAGCACCTTTAATACGATTTTTTTCACTTAAAAACCGGTGTGTCCTATATACCAGTAAATACAGAGAAAAGTTGGATCTGGATATGGCTTTATTCATGCTATAAACTAGAGCTTGCATGCAGGTGGTCACACTGCATTGCATTAGCCGCCGATAGCCACACAATGATCAGGCTGAGGTCAACTGGCTGCAGGCTACAGCTAGCAGTATTTACAGTGTGTGAGCCTACTGTTGCAAACTAAACATGCTGAAAATGGAGAAAACTACAAGAATGTCCTATGAACTAGTACAGATAGGGAACATGGATGAGGTTCCCATGTGCTTTGATTTGCCAAAGAGTGCATACCAGCTGCTGTCTCTGTACGAGCGCATGAAAAGGGCTGGATGGAGTCCCAGAGTCGGAGGACAGTGTGCTTGGTGAGCCCTNGAATGTCCTATGAACTAGTACAGATAGGGAACATGGATGAAGTTCCCATGTGCTTTGATTTGCCAAAGAGTGCATACTAGGGCTCACCAAGCACACTGTCGGAGGACAGTGTGCTTGGTGAGCCCAACTGTGACTTGGGCGCCATCTTTGCGCACAGCGACAGCTCTGATGAAGAGTTTTTGGGATTCGAGTGAGAAAAACATCTACATAATCAAATCAAAGTTGCCTTGTTCTTTTAAGAAGTTTAATTGAAACTCTTAGCCTAGGCCTAACTGTTATGAGTTAATAAATTTGGGGTTCATTTAAGCAAAACATACTATGTAGCCTACCATTAAGCCTTCACACTGTTTAAAATGTAATATGTGTGTGCTTTGATTGTTTTTCAAATAAAAATAAATTTGAATAGTTTTGGAATAACTTGTATAAACTTGTTTATAAATGAATAACTACTGCTACATTTAAATGAACCAGTGCGATCAAATACAAATGCGTCTTATTTACCGGGTTTTACGGTATTTACTTTCCAGTCTGGAACAAACGTTGTGAGTTCAGCATCAAACTTCATTATTTTAATCACCAACAGATTTCTCCAAAGGTGGAAAGTAACCCTCATGTTTTGCCTCTCTTCTATCACTTCTTTTCTTCTACTGAAGTTAGCATGCTAACCAGCTAGCCCTGGCCCAGCTATCTTGTCACTTTCTGATATTGAGTCACTGTAGCGTCCAGGCTGACCTGCAGAAGTAGCTGTGCAGAGGACGAATTATAACATAATGTCTTTTAAATGCAACAGTGGCTGAAGCTCTCAGCAAGACTGGTACATAAACAGCTGTTAATGCTAACGTTGGCTATGTAGCAATAGCAAAACTTACAAATAGCTCCTTCAACAACATATCAATGAGCCACACTGGTGCACTGGGTTAAATCTTCCTTTATTAACATTAACACAAAATTCATTAGAGCACCAAGTGTGGATTAACATGCTCCTGAAACTGTTTCCTCTTGTTTGAGTCACATTTGCTTACACGTCAAACACGTTGTTAGTTTTGATCTTTGTTGAAGTTAGAAAGTTGTAGAATAATGCTGCCCTTATCTTTTACATATTTCAAAACCTTTTCTTTGATTATTTGGAATTTGTGAACTGACATTTTAAAGCAAGCACAAATAAACATGGGGCACAGTGCACAAATTCATTCGTTTTTATGAGACATATATCATCTGATTTGATTGTAATTAGGTCCAAGTAAAGAACAGAGCATGTGTTTATTTTGAATTATAATAAAAGAGGTTCATATTCATTTAAAGTACTTGTATCTCGCTGACGTACAGTGCACTTGGTCTGTCCAAGTTTCCACAGATAAAGAGCTGTTAAAGAAGAAAAAACACTGCTGGGGGTATTTTACAGGCTGTGGGAGGAGCAGCAGCTGCCTGCTAATGGGCAGCCAATACTGATCCTGCTATTCAACAGTAAGTGACATTTACACCAGTCAATCACTGCACACTGAGGTGAATCTATTAACACTCTGACCAGTATCTAAACAGTTTTCATGCAGTGTCAGACAAATACAAGATTAAAGATCTTGATCAAGATCTGACACCTGTGTGTTTTTTTGTGTGGTAACCTCCCATTTTCCCATTTTGTGTCTTTCTCAGGAAAAATCCCAGAAAATGTTTCACACCTTATCTTGAATGAGGAGGGACGGTGCTGTTTGTGATTTATCAGTCTCCTTATAAACTTCAAGACAGGAGATTTGCTGTGGCCTCTCCATCTCACCCTCTCTCTCTCTCTCTCTCTCTCTCTCTCTCTCTCTCTCTCTCTCTCTCCCCCGCACAAATTCCCTCCCCTCCACATCTTAACATCCATTCCTGTCTAGCCCCTCCACAACAATGGCATCTCAAAAGAGCTCCAATTGCCTTGTGACCCTTAACTTCACCCCCTCACTCCCCTTTTTTTAAACTCTGACGACAAGGAATGCTGCCAGAGCAAAGATGGAGGGAGGTATTCAAACTGCATTGAACACAAAGCAGACAAACAGAAAAACTCAGGGAGCTGAAGCAGTATATACAAAATGCAAAAGCAACACATAGCACTACGGCTGGCCAAAGGTCTGATAACAAACCCGAGAGGCTCAAATTTATTTGCTCATGAAATTAAAGGGTCTTCCAATTCTAAAAATAAACATTAGTTTCCTCTTCATGCTCTATAGTTTGTCCTCTGTGGCTCTGGAGCTGCTGTTTAAATGATTATGATTAGCCTCTGATACAAACTGGGGAGATGGAGTTGAAAGACAAGGGCATTTACCAAGCAATGAGTACTGACAAACTGACCCTGTTGCATTGCATTATGGAAAATGTAGGATCAAGCATTTTTGGGACTTGAGCCATACAGGCTATAGTCCCCTGACTTTATGGAAATTCAGTGCTAAATTCACCTGCACAGCTGCATGAATGTGTCTACCTCATTTCCACTTTCAGGAGTTGGCATTGTAGCTTCATTTTGACAGAGCCACATACATGTAGAAACAACAGAGCAGCTGTTTTATTTTCATGACATGATTCAAAACTTCCAAACTTTCAAAACCCAAATCCATATCTATAGATTTCTTGTCTTTCAAATCTGTCCATTTAGGAGTCATCATGAAGAACAAGAATCCACCTGTTGGATCCTTTGTTGGGCGGGAAAAGAATGATGCATTTCTCGGCCGCATTGGAAGGAGCCTTCGAAATGGGACAGCCTCGTGGCGCCACTGTGACGCAGTTGGTCTTCAAATGCAGCTTCTGAGGGATGCAGCCCCTGAATTAGGACACAGCGATAGAATCCCTAAATGAAATGAATAACAGGAAATAAGCAAAACATATTGAAAACATATATGTCACTGTTTTCACCACACCCATATCAATAAACAATGATGAAAAAAACTGGCCCATGGTTGATCCTAACTGACAGCTGACATATGGTATCTAATTTACAGACTTCATATTTTGTCCTGGTGCAGAGGAAGAAAATGCACAGTCTGAATGCCCTCAGTACATGTTGTTGATATCTATGTTTTTTTCATATTAAGTTTGATATTTCTTGTATTCAAGTGGAAACTTTATACCAATGTTGTCACTAGGGAACTGGGAACCTGAGAAATTAAATGCACCAGCTGACTGCAGGTAACTGTATGAATGTCACTTCAAAGGGGAACGTTACTGAGCAAAGCGAAAACAGGTTAACTGAAAACGAGGTTTAGTGACAGCTGAAGCCACAGTAAGAGGCTGTGATACCTACAACAGTGTGGTGCACTTCCTCCCTGGCAGTATTAGTGTGGGTAGCAGGAGTTCCAGTAAGAGGATTCTGGCCCAGTCAAGCATCTTAAAGAACAGTGGCTCCAGATACATGACCAAATCTCCGAGGTTTCTCTCTGAGGGAGAAACACTGTTGCCTGACAGCGGCTTGCCAAAAGAAATCTCTGTTGTGACTCCACTAATTGCTCCGGTTGTCTCTAATACCTGATTAGTACAATAAAGTGATTTACATGTCAACTGGGGCCTTTTTCAGTCCCTCACTCTGAGGGCCTTTGTTCTGGCTCTTATTAAGATGTTCGTCTGGAGTCTGTGACTTACTGTACAATATAGTTTATTTCCAATAAGGCAGCTGGTTCTGTGACTAAATCTCCAAGCTCAGCATGAGAATGTCTGCGGTTCAGAAAAACAGATGACCTCTCCTCTAATGATATTTTCTCTATATGGAATAAAGAGATTGTCAGGCCTCAATCTGTTGTCCTGCCCACTGGCCTCCTGTCTGCAGTAATCTTGATGAGGAGCTAATAAGCTGGAGAGAGACAGCGGCTCCCAGTCGTGGCCCCCCCAGTGGGCCCCACGAACTTCCAAAACATCCCCCATTAACCCTTCATCACCCAGACCTGGTCTGAAGCATGCTTGCCCAAATGCTCAAGTAATGAAAGGGATGTGAACAAAGCCAGGAGGGATCAAAGCAAACTTCCTCAAGTAATATTTTTAAAGTAAATATAATAGTGAAATACTGCATTCCACTTTAAGATTGTGTCTGTCTGTCAGCTTAGCTCTGACATTACTTCTAGGAATTCACAGCAGGGGAGTCAGGACAGCAGACAGACCTGCATCTCTGTTCTCTGCAGTTTGTGGCATAAGATATGTCACAATACAACACTAAATGTTTAATATGCAGCATAACAATATAAATAACATAAAAATCACATGCAAGGTTTGTAAAATTTAACGTAAAGGTGCACTCAGCTCCTCAACAATAAAAGTGTCTTTACAACACAAAGCTCCAAGATTAGATCAAAATACTAACCTTCCCAAAAACAAACTCACCATTAATCCAGTTACCACATACTGACAGCCGTGCAGTGAGCCTGGAGTCTTAAGAGCTCCTGAGGGTTTGGAGACCTGAGCGATGGTTTGCTTTGCTTTGCCTGGTAATCCAGGTTTAGCACTGCTCATCAGCAGCGTTTTTGGCTTGTAACATTTTGTGGACATGTCAGTTTGTTTACATTACACAATAGCTGAACATAACAACCCCGTCTCCTAGAAATGACCTACAATTAACTACAACAGCAAACACCTATTGTAGGGAAAATATTTATAACATTTTCTGTGAACATGATGAGGAGATGTTATATTCATACATTTGGCACGTCGCAAATACATTGATACTGAATCATATCATTCATAGACAACATATTTGTGGGTATTGTCCTTAAAAAAAGTTGATTTTGCAGGACTGCCTGTACTGAAAAACTTCACAGTGTAAATAAACACACGGTTATTTACATTAAAAAACAACCTAAAAAACTAAACAAAAAAACAAGCAGCAGCCTCTTTAGCAGCAAAATGAAGCCAACACCCAAGTACCAAAACCTGCAGTTCCTCTAATGTCCACTAGAGTCTGGCTCCAACAGTGAGTCAGTCCCCATAGACTCCCATGTTAAAATGTCCAACTTTACAGCAGAAATAAACATGTTTACAGCCTGGTACAGAAACAGTTTTGGTCTGTAGAGTTAATTTCAGTCAGGCACTGCCAAGATGGTGACAGTGGGTGGAGCAGCTCACTCTGACCTAAGCTGTGATGTCACAGAGGCTACGTCCATCATTATTTACATACTATGGTCGTTTGCTTTGGCCAACTGCCGTCCAAATCTGTTGCAAATAAATGTACCACTTGTATATAACAGTAACTATAGCAGTAACTATAACAGTGCTTTTATTAATTCAAGAAATGACATAATCCAGCGAGCTATTATATTTCCATCAAAAAACATATTTGTTGTTGCAGTTTTGTTGTATAGAAATATAATTTTCTGGAATAACTTAACCTATTTCTTCAATTTATTTCCAATTTTAAGTGTTTGTCATCAACCATTTTCATTCAATTATGTTCGAGTTAAAATGAAGAATAGATAATTTAATATAATTTTTATGTAATAAAGGTCATTAGCTTTCTATTCAGTGTAAACAGTCATATAAACAGAGACGCAGTTTTCAACAAGTGACTATTAGTTTTGAAATGAAAACACACCATGATATAAAATGTTTTAGAAATTACAGTAAAAAAAACTGTCAAATATTACAAACAGTAAAAGACCATAAAATCCAAAATATTAAATCACTACAGTGACATGCTATTTGAATTACTGTAAGTCAATTTTATTTTACTGTGAAAATATAAAACTTAAAATGTAAAATTGATGAAAAAAATACCATATTATCACAAGCAAGTTATTGTCCTAAAAATAACAGTATTCTGTCTACATTACATATTTGGTTGCACATTTAAATTTACAGTATAAAACCTTTATATAACATTTTTAACATTTTGTTCCTGTAGAAATGACAAATGTTTTTTAAATGGTTAGTTGTGTTAAATAATATTAATTTCCAGGTAAAATATATATGTTTAAATATGCTGCAATTTACTGTCATTTTATGTCATGTGCAACACTCAATGTGCTGCAGTCAAAAATATGACCTTTGCACAAAAACAATTTTCTGCTGCTACGTCTCTCAATCAAAACAATGACAAAAGGTGTTTGGTGATGCAATGAAGTAGCGTGGGATCATGGGAATTGTTGTCTTCACCACAATTGCCATCATTGCAGTCATCTTCTCCCTGTTACAATTCCTTCAGTGTCAATCGTTCAGGCAGTTTTTACTCCACCTTGAACAGCCATACAGGTACTGGCTGTGGTGTAGTGGGCCTTCGTCGCCATGGTTACAATAATAAACATTCATGGTTTGGTTAGGTTTAGGAAGACATTGTGATTTGGGTTAAAAGAAGTACTTAATTTGCTGATATTTGTTGTCATGGTTACAATAATACACAATGTGGTTAAGTATGTCGAATTTGCATAATGGAAACAAAAAAAACTGTTACAGAAAGGAATAGAATAGAAAACTGGTACTGGACAGAGGAGCATCCAGACAAGTTTGATTAAGTATGAAAGGCAGTGGTGCTTACAGAGGTAGGTGTGAATTTGGGTGTATTGGGACATCAGGTAAATTGGGACAGTATAAGAAAACAACAACAACTTCTGCCCTGATAAGTGTAAATCAAAGCAATTGGTGCTGAGCCCTCGCTGTGGAGGCACATGACCAAAGTCACATGGCATAATTCCTGTGACATCAGTTGGCGGGTGTGGTCCGCATCAAACATGAAGTGTACCCCATCTCTGGAAAAGAAAGAGGAAAGAGAAATGACATGTGCTTCAGCTTGGTTTTAATGTAAGGGTATAACATTTGAAATACTAATATACTGTAAATATTAATGATGTAAAAACATGTATTATGTAATATTGTACCAAAATAAACATATTGTTTTAAATTAGCATATCACAATCATGTTCTCTGACAATGGTGAACAATAAAACATAATCCAGATGTTGTTTAGTGTGCAAGTAGTGGCATAACAAGTAATTTAGTCTAATCAAGCAGCAATGTTAGTTCCTGCTGATGCAGGTATAGCCTACAGAACACTTGATCACTTTGTTTAAACTATAGTTTAACTATTGCAGAATAGAATGGCTCCCAGGAAACAGGCTTGAGGGAGAGAGAGCAAGGGAGATTGGAAAAACAGAGAGAAACTGCAGGGAAGATGAGGTACAACACGTGGAGTGAGAGCAGAATGAAGGCAGCCATCGATGACGTATTCCTAAATCCACCCTCCGAAGTTGAGTGCAAGGTCTCATAGTGGGACTTTATTACTGACATAATAATCCATGAACCTATCACCACACATCGTTATAGCATAATACATCATTTCAAATAACCTTAGTCACATGTTTAAGATTAAACAAAACAAGAAAAAAGTTTAAAATGTTCTTCAAAATACGTCATTATAGTTGAAATCATGGTCCTACACAAATGAAACCGTGTCCCAAATGACCAAATCACTGAAAAATAGTTTTGTGTCAGCTACAGCAAAATGGTGAGCCATGCTTTGTAAACATACATACTTCACATAAAGGAAGTAGACATCTTGAGGAATTCAGAAATGTATCACATGTTTAGAAATTGAAGACAAGAAGGTGATTAGAAGACAGAATTACAAAAATGTCCCAGTATAGCTGGATTCACCCTACATCATGCTAAGAGGAGAAGTTAGAGATTCTTTGCAACAAAACAGGAACAACACCTGTAGGAGAGGTAAGGTGAATGATAAAAAGGGTGGGAGGAGACAGAATGTCATATGAGGAAGAAACAGCAACATCCAGTAGGGATAAGGCAGAGATCACGGCCAGGTCATTAGCACAGATACATAGTTCAGAAAATATGTTAGAGCAAATAGTATCTAGGTGTGTGAAGATACATGATATAAATCATAAAGCATTTTCTTTGGCAGAGATGAGAGCAATAAAAAGATCAAGAGTAATTGACATACATATAAAACACTGTACTTCGATGTTTCTACTTTTATATTTTTCTGTAATTATTTATTTATTCATTCATTCATACATACATTTCTGTATTCCCACATTTTTTTTATTTCAGTATTTCTTTATAACTACTCCTGCCTTGACTTGACTGTTACACAGTAGCATTGCCTTTATCTCACTACTAGCTGCTTAGCTAAACTAAATCTATTCAATTCAGTTTTATTTACATAATGCCAAATCATAACGTACGTTCACCATCTCTTCGTAATTTACCATAAGCAGCGGTTGACTGTGAAATCTCTGCAAACCAAATGTAATGCTTAATGTGTGCAGCTTGCAGCTGCAGGTTATTTACCATCAACTACTCTGCACTGTTGCTCAAATCAGCATGAATCATAAATAAACCTAATTTTTTTAGTTTGAAATGAGTCATTTAAAGCTTTTGGAAGAAAATTTCTAAAAATCTGTTCCAGTAGTGATGTGACCTCATCAATGCTCTTTTGTTCCCTACAGACAGGATCCAAGGTTCTGGTGGAAAGCCTAAAACTAGCAGAGTTGGTCCATATACTTTACTTTAGAATGTAATAATTATTAGTTGATGTCATAGTGACATCATGAAGAAAAATACCCTCAATATTATAGAAAGTATTATCACTATGAATGTTTTCTTTGTAGAAACTAGATTTTGTACATAACAGTTTTGTCTCCATCCTGTTGTGAAGTAACTACAGTACAAAAAGGCCTCAATGAACATCTATCGAGCAGGAAAGATTAGATATACATATACAGTATATAAGTAATATATATAAGGAAAGAAAACAAAATAATGTGAAGTTTTCTCTGAACCCTACAAGGAGAAAGTGTCTCTAAGCTCCTAGAGACTCATTACAGTGATCAACAGTGATTACACTGATAGTTCAGATCAGTTGACTGGAGGCTCCAGGCGTTTCAGTTCTCCTCCCACCAGGTACAGACACGATACGGTACGTACAGAGACGTCAGCTGCCTCTCTTCGCCTGTCAGGGAGCTCAGTGAAGCTCAGTGATCCAGCAGGTCGACACCAGCTGTTCTCCCTGGATGATCCACAGGAGGGCGCTCAGGAGACAGAGGAGCACCAGGCTGTGACACACAGAGCCAGCCAAGGTGACACACACACACACACCGACACACCGACACACACACACAAAGACACACACACACACACACACACACACACACAAACACACACACACACACACACACACACACACACACACACACACACAAAGACACACACACACACACACACACCTAAAGACACACACACCTAAAGACACACACACACACACACACGCACACACAAAAAGAAAGACTTGATGTGTGTGAAAGACTTGATAATAATTAACTTTATTTATGGAGCACTTTTCATACAAGAGATGAAGCTCAACGTTTACAATACAATTTTTACAATAAGTAAGTTAGCAATAAAAACAAAAATCTAATAGTACAATAAAATCAGGGCAGATTGAAGGACAATGAAAACAAGACAATAGAAAGACAGTAGATAATAAAATATGTGAATGAAAATAAAAACAGAATAGTAAAATGTGAGAGAATCAATTAAAAGCCAAGTCATGAAAAAGGTTTTCAGCTGTTTAAAATGTTCAGAGCATAGCTTCCAGCCCTTCGCAGGTTCTTCCATAATTTTGGAGCATAGTTTAAATAAAAGCTACGCTCTCTGTTTTCTTGTGCATAAAATTGTATAAAATTGTATTTTAAAGCCTGAGAGCTGGTGAAGGATTATAAAACCCACAGAGAATCTGCAATTTTAAAGTGTATAAGATTTAAAAAAAAATGATAACAAGAACCTGTCGACTGTTTTCAAGAATATCCATCACAGGGTAAACCTGTGTACCACCAGCTGTTAGTCTAATGTTTATGAAATAAATCAGAACCTGTTTTAACATGTGTAGGACATGTGACCGTACTGTTATATGTTTCAGTTCAGATTTCATTTTCCCCCAAACTGGACTGACAAAAACAGGAGAAAAACAGTTCCTGGAGTAAGTAGGAAATATGTGAAGAGTTACTGCTTAATACAGAGGTGATACAGGGCAAACCACTCACAAGCAAGTGTACAAATCCTGAATTAGATGATTGCACCTCAATCAAAATGTCAGTCACAAGTTTAGATACAAATTCAGTGAAATCTCATAAGAATCCCCAAATTGAATTTTCTTGGATATTCTTTTATTTGACATTTCTCTAATATCTTTATCTCCCATATAGGAGTTCTCTCACATGTGACTGGACCTCAGCTCCCTCAGCATTCAGTGGCTCACTGATTCCAACGGATCACTCTCTATTTGAGAGTTAAACGCCTCACTTTCCACCAAAATGCTACAGCATGAAGTCAGGCATAAAAAATCTGGCCACTGTTAATACATCACAGCCAATATCAATCTCAACTTGATGAGATTCACTTCATGAATCTCAAAACCTGTAAGTGGCCACAGACACTTGAAATATTAACTGCTTCCTAAAAAAACGTATTTTTGGATAAGATCCAGCAATTAAATCAGTCTGTTGAAGTACTCAAGTGGTGTACTTACATTTACTTGTACTTGTTCTTCCATTTTATGTTGTTACTTCACCTCAAAAACCATGACACTTACCTGACACCTATTATTACTAATTCTCCTCTGAAGAAGCAGAGTGGTGACCTCCAGTGGAGGATCTTACACAGATCTATTTGTGAGTAATATTTTTGCTGAAATATATATACGTTACCTGCTGCATTACATTTTTAAACAGTAGAAGCTAAATGAGCAATCTTCCTGACTCGCAGAGACTGACTGCAGGCTGAACCTACGTGATGCAGTAAACCTTAATTAAACCCAGACCCAGACTTCTGCTTCCACAAGGCCATGAGGAATATACAGGCTTTTCTGCGTCAGTTGGGGTGTAAGGAAATGTGATGTCATTGACTGATCGTGTGTGTGTGTAGGCATATGTGGTTTATGAATATGTTGTTATATATGCTTTCTATGACCTTTACAAATACTGACCTAACAAATCAGGACGTGTGAGTGTGAACTTCGAACAGTGCCTCTGTAGGTGGGAGATTGACTCACTAAATTATACAGATTTCCCCACCACAACTTGGCGGTAGACATCAAAAAGTTTGGAATACACACTGTTTTAACCTCTTGTTAAAAATATGTTAATACAATTTTCCAAAACATTATTACATGTCATACATTACAAAATACATTCCTTGCATTATTTAAAATGTAGTACTGCTGCACAGGAGGCATAAACTTTGGACGTAAGTTCTGCACCAAAACTGAACAAAGCTCTCCAACTCAAACAGATGGACCAGCACGTCTGGATTTGGGATGACCCAGTATGTAGTCTCGGAGTTCATAGGTCATTCAACTCCCCTGGACATAGTAGAGCGGATTCAGAATATGTTCTCCCAAATCGGAATGAAAAACCTTGTGCAGCTGTCAATGGACAGGCTAATGTAAATTGGAGTGTTTGATTTACTTTAATCCGAACTTGTCCAAGTCAACAAGTCTCTGCTAATCATTGGGTCATGCGGACTGCGAACTCTCCATAATTCATTCATTCAGGGATGGCTACAGGGCGAGCTCTCCATGCTGTATTATCTCTTTAAAAACAGTCCCATGCACAGAGAAGACTTAATGCTTAAATTCAGCCTTTGTGAGAGAGGACTGATACTGTGGCCCCACGTGATAAACTACGTGGATGCAGTCTCAAGAGGAGAATTACCAGAACCATATATATATATATATACTGTATATACAAAAAACATGCATTCAGAGAACTGTCTTGATGTTGCAACAGTAAAGATGATGAGGTAATACATTATTTTATAGGTTTGTAATTTATTAATCATTTCCTGGGAAGTTTCCTGGACATACATGTCATTGGGTACAAATGATAGACAAAACAGAGAAAACAGTGCTCACTTGGTAATTCCTTTAATTACTTAATTGAAAATAATTGCAGGTGAAACCTAGAGTAGGTCATGAGTTTGGATCTGCCATTGCAATAAATAATAAATACTGGTGTTCATTGGGCTTGTGTTGGTCCGGTAGTCCAGGGCTAAGTATGGATAATTAGTTAGCACACTAATAACACAGGAACTGGTTTTGACATTATATCAATCTGATGGCTTTTATGTGAACACAATCAGATGATATTCAATTATGGCCCCCCTGCATCCATTGATGACCTTATGGTTGAAGTGAAGAAACAATGTGGACTTCAGTTTATGGATTCCTTGTTTGGAAACAAGTTCCTTAATCTTACCTCAGTGTCAGAAATAGAAAACAAGGAACCTTAAAGTCATTGATCTGTCACAGCCCACCACTATGCAGCATGATGATGAGAGGTCTACTGTTCTCAATACATTCCTAAAACCCCAACCATTAAGTCCTTCCTCTGTAAATGACTCTTCATCCCTCTCAGGTGAAACTGTGGATACGGATGTACTGTCATCGGGTGAGTCTACAAGCTCATGGTCCTCTTTGGCCTGCTGTTTTTCATGTGCCCAGGTTCTCCTATGATGCTGAATTAAAACACAGCAGGCAAATTTAGCTTATATACAAAATGACACTTTACTTTTTCCAGATCCCAAGTTGAAGTCAGCTATACTTGATGGTTCAGTGCAAGATAAAGTCTATGTCAGTGATAAGGAGATGGAACAGGTAGCCAGAGTCTTATTCGGACGCATCTGTGTTTAACTGAGAAGGGGTCCTGCACTGGATGTGAAGGATGGAAGACTAGTTTAAAATATAAAACTATCGGGGCGTTGTGTGGCGTAGTGGTCTAAGCAGGCGCCCCATGTGTAGAGGCTACAGTCCTCGCTGCAGTCGGCCCCAGTTCAAATCTCTCTCTCTCTGCCTCCCCGTTTCCTGTCTCTCTCCACTGTACTGTCCAATAAAGGCATAAAAAAAAAGCCCAAAAAAATATAAAACAATCAAACTACTGCACACAGCTGAGAAAACTGGGCTGCCCAGAGGTGACAGTAAACCCTCTTAAAAAAACAAACCTCTAGGAAGACGCAGTGCAGCATTTGGTGCCAAAAAGGCAAAGAGAGCACAATTTTTACCCCACATACCCATCAGCAGAGACTGCGCAGAAGTGTGGCAGGCAGCAGTACAGCAGGAGCATGGATCTGAAGCACAGAAACAACGGGATTACAAAGAGTCCAATAAGACACAGAAAACGGGCAGCAAACTGAGCTTGGCCAAAGCGTTTGTACCACTCGAAGAGGCAGAACAATCTGGCAAAGAATGGTGAGTTTAACCGGTCTTTTATGCTGCAGCTGGATGTGGAGTTGATTGCATGATGAGAAGCAGTTGTGTATGGAGACCGGCGGGAACAGGAACCTGGAAGACACACTCAGCTGACACACACACACAAATACAGGCACAGAGAACAAACTGAGAACCAATGAACACATGAAGGAGGGGAAAACAGCAGAGCGCAAGAGTGGAAGAAAAGGACCACAAGGTCGAAATCATGATAGTATTATTTCAAATTTTGTCAAACATGTCACAAAGTACAGCTTGTTATGTCTTATTAATGAACTATAAAATCAAGTGTGACTGTAAGTTTAACAACATGATGAAATGACAACTAATTTAAACAGGTTGTAACTGTTGAACAACACACACACATGCACAAACACACACATGCACAAACACACACACACACACACACCTAAAGACACACACACACACACACACACACACACACGCACGCATGCACGCACACACACACACACACACACACACACACACACACACACACACACACAGAGTTTCTGGACTGTCTGGCTGCAGGACTTTTGCTTCATGTTTGTTTCCTTGTTTGCTCGTGTGCTTCCAGGAGAAAGTAAGTATATTTTCTGTTTCTTGTGTCTAGCATTGTAGTGTAGTATACAGCACTGTATACTTTCTCATGTGAGGTCGCTTGAATCCCTTTCATAGTTTGACGGTCATATCATGTTGATTATTGCTGATGTTCTTCTGTCATTTTTTGTAATGTATACAGTAATGTAATGTAATGTATATTTATGTATGGCTGTCCTGTCAGAATGTTTATTGTTTATAGCAGCGGGGTAAGTGTCCGTTAAAGGGCAGTTGCACAGTTATTCAACTCACTCTGTGTGTACGTCAGTAATAGGTGTGAGCCTTTTACAAGCTAAGAGGTTGTTCCCCTTTGATATTCCCTGACAGTTATGAGGACGGTATTTTCATTTATTCATATTTGTGTTGTTTATCATTTCATTACATTACTCTTGCACTGAATTTTATGTCATGTTATTTATGTGTAACCCCATGAAAATTTCAGTTAGGTTACGAAATGTATTTTATTATTGGTTTATGTAAATCGTTTTCAATTCTATGTACATCCACTAAAAGAGCTGTGTTGTGACGGTAGTTCCCTGAAGCAGCCACAAGGGGGTGCTTCCTGTATAGACAATGCAGGAAATGCAGTGATGCGTGCATTGCATGCTGGCAGGGAGACGCGATAGTTCCGCTCCGACACTGATATAGTCGCGAGTGCCACGAGTGAGAGTTTTGCCATTTCATGGGAAGGGTGTTGTTTTATTTCTGTGGATACCAGTATTAATGTGTGTTCGAGTTGTGAGCGATGTTCCAGGACGGCTGCGACGGAGGAATTGCCGTGTTTTGTTTGTTCTTTTCACTGAGGACTCCGATTGGTTTTTTGGCTGGATCCATATTGATTTGGACAGCGTTGACATTGAACAGGGGTTGAGGGGGGAGGGGGGATACGCCACCCTTCGTCTTCACCCTCCAGCCCTGGATTCAGATAAGCTCCGAAAGAGTACCACACACACACACTACCCGGGTAGACTACATATTGACAGACTTGGACTTGAATCGCAACGGACATTGGACTGACTTAATGGAACCTTGAACTGTGAGAACTTTTCTACTTTGAACTCTGAAGTTGAGAACAGCTACAAGCTGAATTTTGGTTTGCTATTTTCTTTTATCGTTTTGAAGGGGATTTGAAACAGATTCTTCTTTTGTTTGTGTAAATAAATTTGTATGCTTATCTTGTACTTATCGTCCCTCGCTCCTTGAGTCGAACCAGTAACTAACTAACTAGGTTACATACACTCCAGGTGGTACAGGAGGAGTAATACACAAGTATTACACACTACCCCGCTACATATGTTTACTATTATAGCTTAATTTCTGTACATATTCTACGTTCATATCAGGTCAACACGCCACCGTATGGGTCACTCTCTCCGAGGGTGAGCTGTTTCAGGAGACAATTAGAAAATTAACACCTCCGCCCTTTGGGCGCAATCAGAGCCTACAAATACAGCTGCGCGATCACCTGCCCAGTCTCTTTTTCTCCTCCTGGAGCGGGGTGTGTGAGTATGGTTTTCAGATTGAGAAATGACAGAACGAGATATTGTGTGATTTTGGGATTGATTGATCTGCCTTCTTCTTACAGCAACTGCTTATTGCTTGCGAAGAGAAGAAGAGTGCGCGGATGTTTTTTTTGGATTTTGGATCCTTGTGTGGCGCTGCGGGGAGCCTCTTTTCCCGGGAGGGAAAACGCTTCCTCACGGCTGTATTGTTTTAAAAAAAAAAAAAAAACGGAAAGAAAACGAAGGTAAAGGGCCTTATCTGTGTTCCGGCTGAGAGGGGCCGCTGCGTCCGGAAGGTCGTACGCTACCTGAGGCCTTTTTGTTTTTGCCACACTTGTGTTTTTTCATGCTGAGATGAGCCGCTGCGTCCGGGAGGTCGCACGCTACCTGAGGCTTTGTTTCACCTTGCGTCCGCTGGGCGGTCTTGGCTTGCCAGACCATGTCACAGGATGGCGAGGGTTTTTGCTCTCCATCCCTTGCCCTGGGCCAGGCCCATCAGCTGGCTGAGCTGGAGCCGCAGGTGGTGTGTGATCCGCCGCTTGAGGAAGGGGGGCGGCGCGCACGGAAGAGGAAGCGCCCTGCGGAGCTTGAGCAGCTACAGCAGCAGATGCAGTCTATGCAGGATACCCTTCAGGAGCTGGTGCATGCACAGCGTCCTTTAGGGCTGCACACCATGACCAGGCCAGATCCTGGGGACTTGGATAGGGATCCAGATGTGCTCTCTATTGCAGCCTCTGACAGTTTGGAAGGTCTGCACGACCCCCAGTCCGAGGAGGATGATCAGTCGCTCTCTGATTTGGGGGATGCTTCTGTGCCTGAGCAGTTGGACCCTTCTGATAGAGCTGTGATTACGAGGGCGGCAGCACGCGCACAGCTGTCCTGCCAAGCTCCACTTCCAGCTACTTCAGTGTTCGACAGGGGCTCACGGCGGCGCAGGTCAGACGGGCTCCCTGTCCTTCCTGACTTTATGTCAGAGCTGCAGGCATCATGGAGCGCTCCTAGCTCTACAGCCCTTCCGAGGTCCCAGCTGGCCAACCTTACAGGGGCGGATGCTCATGGGGTGGCCACAGCCCCTTGAGTGGGCCCCACCTTTGCTATGTTAGCAGGCGCTGTGGCAAGGGCTGGCAGGGATGCCACTCACCCTAACAGACGCTGTAGGGCAACTGATAACCAGCTCCGCAGAGCTTATCATGCCTCAGCTCTGGCGGCCAGGTTGGCGTGCACTGATTCCTTGTTGCTGCTTTATTTGGAAGGCCTGCTGCAGGATTTGGCTTCAGCGGCCCCAAGTGATGAGACGGCCGAGATGCTCCGTGTGGCAGACATGTTACTGCGGGGTACCAGTGCACATGCCCAAGCCCTTGGTCAGTCGATGGCCTCCATGGTCCAGGCACGGCGCCAAGTCTGGCTGTCGCAGTCTAATCTGTCCGACCAGGACTGCATTGCTGTGCTGGCGGCTCCAGTGGTGCCTGGAGAGGTCTTTGGTCCGCCCTGTGAGGCGGCCTTGGAACAGTCCCGTAGGACGAGGGAGCTGACGCGCTCTGTGAGGGATGTACCACCCTCACGCTTGCGCTGGGGTAGTGGGTCCTTTCTGGCCAGCTCTACGGCCTCCAGGGCGCCGCAGCTTGCCACCCGGGATTTCCCGGCAAGGGGCAATCTGGCTCGCCGACGTTCCTTTCGTGATGTCCGCAGTGGAACTGTTCGCCTTGGGGGCACCAGGCCTCAGTCAGTTGGGGGTCAGGGCCGTCGCTGACGGTTGCCAGCCTCCGGCCTCACACTTCACTCCTCAGCACCTTGCTCACTGGCGCCAGTGTACTCAGTGCCCTTGGGTGCTAAATACGCTGGAGTCAGGGTACAGACTCCAGTTCAGAACCAGACCACCTCCGTTTTTGGGAATCGTTCCTACTTTCCTGCACGACAGGGCAGGTTGTCAGTCCCTCGTGACAGAGGTTGCGGCCCTTCTACAGAAGGGGGCAATAACACCCATCCCCAACGGCGAGGCGCACAAAGGGTTTTATTCAACCTATTTCCTGGTTCCAAAGAATTCAACCGTGGTCGCTTACATCAACCACCAAGGGGGGCTGCGGTCAAGGTCCCTGCACGATGGGACAAGCCATCTACTTGCCAGGAGTGGCGAATGTGGCAGCAGATCTCCTGTCCAGGGGCGGCCCCCGGCCAGGGGAGTGGCAACTTCACCCACAGGTTGTGAAGGCCATTTGGGCTCGGTTTGGGAGGGCCCAGGTAGACCTCTTTGCCTCACAGGAGACCACTCATTGCCCGCTGTGGTACTCCATAGCGGGTCCGGTGGGGACTTTGGGGGTGGACGCTATTGCACATCAGTGGCCCCAGGGTCTGTTGTATGCTTTTCCCCCCTTTCCACTCATACCAGTGGTATTGGCTAGGGTAGAGATGATGGAGGCCAGGGTCCTGCTAGTGGCCCTGAACTGGCCACATCAGCCGTGGATGGCGACCTTGCAGAGGCTGTTGGCAGGGACCCCTTGGTGCCTCCCAGTCAGGCCAGACATGCTGTCACAGGCTCGGGGAGAGCTCTGGCACCGGAATCCGGGAGTTTACAGGTTACATGCCTGGCCCTTGGACGGGAGCCGCCCTGCGGCTTGAGTCCTGCCGTTATGGCTACCCTACAGGCAGCTAGGGCTCCCTCTACCAGAGCGCTTTATGCTGGCCGATGGGAGCGGTTTTGCCAGTGGTGTGCGGAGACAGGCCGGAGCCCGGTCTCTTGTGGGGCACAGGGGGTCCTCTTGTTTTTGCAGTCCCTGTTAGAGAGAGGGCTGACTGAGTCCACCTTGAGGGGCTATGTGGCCGCAATATCTGTTCGTCACATCCCTATTGAGGGTAGGACGTTGGGCGCGCAACCTCTTATTGGCCAGTTTTTGAAAGGGGCTAGGCATATCAGGCCATCACGGTCCCCCATGGTCCCGTCATGGGATTTGCAGCTGGTGTTGCGGGCTCTGTCGGAGTCTCCGTTTGAGCCTTTGTCCAGTTTGGGGCTGGAGCTCCTTTCCCTCAAGACGGCTTTTCTTCTTGCCATGTCTTCGGTGAAGCGGGTCTCTGAACTGCATGCCCTGTCCGTGCATCCGTCCTGTTTGAGGTTGGGGGAGGAGGGCTCTGCCATCTCTCTCCTGCCTAATCCAGCCTTCTTACCTAAGGTACTCCCTCGGTCTTTCGTGGTGCGGCCCTTGGTTCTGGAGCCCTTTCACCCTCCACCACATGACTCTGTGGAAGCGGCTCGGTTACAGTTGCTCTGTCCAGTGCGGTCCCTAAGGGTGTACATCGCCCATACGGCCCTAATTAGACAGCTTTTCGTCTGCTATGGGGGCACCAAGCTGGGCCACGCGCTGTCCAAGCAGCGGTTAGCCCGCTGGGTGGTCCAGGCCATAGCTCGGGCCTATGATAGTGCTGGAGTCCCTCCCCCCGGGGGGGTGGTGGCCCACTCCACCAGAGGCATGTCCACCTCTTGGGCACTTCTCAAGGGGGCTCCCTTGGAGGATGTCTGTGCGGCGGCCGGTTGGGCCTCTTCTGGGACCTTTGCAAGGTTTTACAGACTAAATGTTGGTTCGTCAGTAGCCTCTGCTGTCCTGCAAGCAGGCCAGTGAGGCATGTGGTCCCTACCATGCTGAGACATGGCTTCAGGGTTGGTGTTCACCCGGTGGTTTTGTTGTGGGCCTTCTTCTGTCCATAGAAAAGGAACAGAAGAGCTGGCCGGTATTTTCTTTTGCAGCAAGTGACCATGTCGATCTTTGGCTGTTGTGCCCCATGGCTGTATTTGTTTATTATTTCTTCAATAAAATGTATTGTGATCAGTGAACGGTTGTCCTGAGTGTCTTTCAGCCTCACTGCACCTCCTGCCTGACCTTATTTGCTATACTGTTGACCCATACGGTGGCGTGTTGACCTGATATGAAATAGAACGGATGGTTACAGAAGGTAACCAAGGTTCTATGAATAAAGGTCAACACGCCAGCTTGGTTTGTCAGTCAGTAGGCTGGTTCGGCCTCAGTCGGAGAAAAGAGACTGAGCAGGTGATCGCGCAGCTGTATTTGTAGGCTCTGATTGCGCCCAAAGGGCGGAGGTGTTAATTTTCTAATTGTCTCCTGAAACAGCTCACCCTCGGAGAGAGTGACCCATATGGTGGCGTGTTGACCTTTATTCATAGAACCTTGGTTACCTTCTGTAACCATCCGTTTCTTCTCTTTAATATAGAAACCACCTTCACATGGCAGTATCCTAATCCACCTGCAATAAATGAGTGGCATGTCAATCAGAGTGTGTGTTATTAAATGGATTCAAAGACCCATTGTTCCTGTTTTTACCAGATAACCTGAGGAGAGTGCACATCCATACAATCAGCACACAAGAGTTCATTCATCATCACTGAGGTCACACAAACTAACACCTCCTTTATATACACACACACACACACACACACACACACACACACACACAGTACCCAGAGAGAAATAGACAAAGCTGATTCTTATTGGCTAATTAGACTCATTAACTCTTACCATTATTACTCTCAAGTATGAGAGCATCTATAAGGCAAATCAACTGTGTTTGTGTGTGTGTTCCTGTCTTCTATGATTGTGAGGACAATTTTTTTAACCCATTTTTGTACACATATATGTACACACATGTATTGACAGACACAAACCAGAGCAGAGCTCCCCCAATCATCCAAAACATCTGGGACTGCCAGACAAAAAGCAGAGAAAAACACCTCCAGCTACCATGCCCTCATTCACACACACAAACAAAAAAAAAAGTTGAACGTAGAAAACAAAAACTGCCATGATAAAAGTCTGCTCAGAGAATGTTTAGGCTCTTCATTTATATTGTGAAAAGTGTTTTCATTTTGGCACCCATGGTAACGGGTTAGAGTGAAACACTGCCTGTGTGACATGCACATCTCACACCTCATGGCTGCGTGGCATGATCTAAATGCATGTGGAGACAGTGAGACTTTAATGATGTCTTTTGTCAAAAAGAAATCAGAAATTAATTTATTATGAAAAGAAATCCAACATTTCAGTAACCTTCAAACATGCGTGCTTCTCTGCAGCAGGTCAGCAGCCGCCACGCACATGCAACGCAGGCAGTGTGTTCCTGGCCTGGTTTGGAGACAGCTTTAACCTTGTCCTTTTCCAGTCAGAGAAGCTTCTGATCTGATACTCTTAAATTTATGACAATGTCATTTTACAAAAACCCAAAAACAAGAGCAGAAATCTGAGATCCAGAGTGCGAGGAGAAGGACTCAAACTGAAGCACAGCACATTTGTGGAGCAACAGTATCTGAGCGCATACAAACAGTTTTGAGCAAGAGCTGGGGCTATTTGAGAAAGAGGGCAGGGTTTTGAGGGAAAGCATTACAACATCTAAATGTGCAATGAAGAAATAATGGTAATAATGCAATACCACACTCTTGAACAAAGATAAGGAAGAAACTCCACACAGATGAATGTTTTGTTTCTTGTTGAGCAGTGTTAGATATTAGCAAATCACAGTCGCAGCATCTCAATAGATGTTAACTGACTAGTTAGTCCAGCACAGCAGTTAGCCTCGGAGTCTCATTAGCCTCGGATATTGTTTTTCGTCTGTTTCACTGCCTCCAAGTGTCAAACAATAAGAGCTTTGAGCTAAATGATGATGATGTTACTAAGTAACATGCTTACAATGACAATACTAATACCTGCTAACAGGTATAATGTTTATCGTGTTCAACATCTTAGTTTAGCATGTTAGAATGCCCATGCTAACACTTGCTAATTTAGCACGAAACAGAAAGCACAGCTGAGGCTGATATGGGGATGTCAGTAGTGTTGCAGGTAGGAGGTCCTAAACCAGTGATGCCATGGTTACGGCCCGCGGGCCGGACCCGGCCCGATTGAACATCACATCCGGCCCTTGGGTTGATATGGGAGAGCATTTTTTTTTAAATCTAATGTTTTATTTTTATTTTAATTTTTGTGGAACCCGTCAGTTGCATAGACTGTTAAAAAAAAAAAAAAAAAAAAAAAAAAGGTCGGTCTGTTGCTGCTTCCCGCCTCAGCTGCTACAGCATATACTGACCGGGATACCTAGTATGCTGACGGCTAAGGTAGACTAGTCGCTATTAACAATGTTGTCAAAAAAGAGGAAGGTCGACACTGAAAGTCGCATCTTTCAGGAGAGATGGAAAGAAAATTATTTCTTTTGGGAAGTAGGAGGCAAACCTGTGTGTCTTATTTGTTCTCAACAAGTGGCTGTAGCAAAGGAGTACAATATCAGATACCCACGCCGAGAGGTACAGTGAGTACACAGGGCAGTGGAGGGCTCAAAAGCTAAACGAACTAGCATCATCCCTACAGAAACAGCAAGCCATATTCTCCAAATGTCGAGATACACATGAAGGTTCGTTTTATTTTTATATATATCTCCTTCAACTCTTCTTTTTATTTTTACTGCACTGTTTCAGAAAGAGGAGTGTCTCAATTTCGTTATAACTATACATTTTATTTTATTTTAAGGGGCAGTGAAGGCAAGCTACATCATCGCTTGGGAAATTGCTAAGGCATCCAAGTCTTTCTCAGAGGGTGCATTCGTCAAGACCTGCATGCTAAAGGCAGCCGAGCTAGTGTGTCCTGACAAGCGACAAGCTTTAGCTAACATAAGCTTATTGAGACCCACAGTGACGGAGAGAGTTGAGGAACTTTCTGGGGATTTGAAGAGTCAACTACAAGACAAGGTTAAGTCCTTCATCGCATTCTCTATTGCTCTCGACGAGAGCACTGACGTGACTGATGTAGCCCAATTAGCGATATTTATTCGCGGAGTAGATGCTTCCCTGAATGTCACTGAGGAGTTTGTTTCAGTTGTGCCAATGACAGACACCAGCACAGCTAATGACGTGTTTGTTAGCCTTGTCGGGGCTCTGGACAATCTGGAGGTGAACAGGAGTGGCGCTGTCAGTATGGCTACCGACGGTGCACCTTCTATGATAGGAAGAAAGGCCGGAGTGGTTGTGAAGTTGAGAGAAAAGGTACATGCGGCTAATCCAGAGCAAGTATTCTGGAACTTTCACTGTATACTGCATCAAGAGGCTTTGTGCTGCAAGAGTCTGAAAATGGACCATGTTATGAGTGTTGTTATTGAGGATACAGAGGACTTAACCATAGGCAATTTGACACTTTTTTATTGGACAATGACATTCATCATGGCCTTCCCTATCACACCGATGTGTGTTGGTTGAGCCGAGGCGTAATGCTCAAACATTTCTACAAATTACGCACAGAGATAGCCGAGTTCATGCCTAGTAAAGGGAAGCCTGTGGTGGAATTGGACGACCCAGAATGGACCAGGGACATTGCCTTTTTAGTGGACATTACCGAACACCTAAATGTCTTGAATGTTAACATGCAAGGCCGCAACAAACCCGTCATGGAGTATTACGATAGTGTCTGTGCGTTTCAAAGTAAACTTGCGTTATGGAAGACGCAGCTCTGCAAGCGCAATGCAGCCCACTTCCCCTGTCTAAAAACTCTGCCTGACAATCATCAGAGTATGGACAAGTATGCAAACCTGCTTTCCGGACTCATGGATGAGTTTGACAATCGATTCACGGTTTTCACTGAACTGGAAAAGGACTTTGCGCTTTTTCGCTCTCCATTCACGACGGACGCTTCCGAGGTCCCAGAGCAGATGTAAATGGAGCTGATAGAGCTGCAGTGTTGCACGCTGTTGAAGGACAAGTACGCATCTGTTGCAATCCAATCATTCTACAGATCCTTGCCACCAGAGTACCCAGTTATCACGGCCTTTGCAGGTAAAACACTTTGCATGTTCGGGACAACATATTTATGTGAGCAGGCCTTTTCCGTGATGAATATTAATAAATCGAAAGTGCGTAATCGCCTGACACACGGACATCTCAATGATGTTCTGAAAATAGCGACTGCCCACAACCTGTCCCTTGATATGGACAAGCTGGTTAAAGTTAAAAGGTGTCTGGCTTCGACAAGTAAAATGTAGCTGCAGGCTTGTCTCCCCATTTATCATAACTGATATGGGTGGGAGGGAATAAAAGGGGTTGGGGTTGACTAATGTAGGCTGTACAGTAGTCTAGTGCTGGGTGTGTAGAAATGTGGGTTGGAGTTTAAAGGTACTGATGATGACTGGCAAAGTTAATGTGCCATCTGCCAATGTATGTTTAAGATAGGTCATATTTCATTTTTTAAGAACCTTTTTGTTTTACTTATTCCTACCGGATATTCAGTGCCTATTGTTGGATTACTTTATTCTGGCACTTACTTTCTGTGACTCTTTCTGTGGCCTAGTTATGCATTGGCATGTTTTCATGTGCAAGCCTTCAATAAATATGATGAAATAATTTAAGGTTTACACTTGTGTTATTTATAGGAAATGCGTTTTGTTGGCACCTTTTCTATTTTGTTCCATTTCAAATTTATAAATGTAGACTAGGGCTGTCAACGAATATTCTAAATTCGAATATATATTCAAATAGTTTTTAAAAACAGACATTCGGAGGTGAAAATTAATATTCGTATTTGGAAAAACACACAGCCGTGGTGCAGCCGTCTGCTTTGCGAGTGGGTAAAGTTGTTTTAGAAAGACAAAACGCCAAAAATGTGAATTAAATCAGATAATTTCGTTAGGTAAAAATGTGTTATGAACATATGTGTTAGTCATAGTTCCTAGTCGGACCCGTTTCAGTGACGGACCGACCCGAGCAGCAACCAAATCACACACGAGTCTGCTTCAAAAGAGAGCTTGGTTAAATCTTTGTCTGTAAGTAATTACACGTCAGCTTTGTGTTTACTGTGTGACGTACATGTTCACTTTAATAGTGCATTTTATTATGTTTGGAACTATCGGTTTTCATAAGTTACACTCGCTGTAAATTTCTGTTGTTTTACCGATGTAATATTTAACCTGCCCAGCAGGGGGCCTCGGCGCTACGCCTCAGACTGATAGTGGATTTGTTGATTCATACCGATAACGGTGTAGCAGTGAGTTCTATTATACTGCAGATGTTTATTTCATTTCTATACATTAAGAGTATCTGTAATTTATTGTGTAAATGTGTAACTTCATATTTTATGGTGTAAAAGACATTACAGACGTTACACTTTTGTAATGTTTATTTTCTGTTTATTTCAGTCTACAGAACTAATGGAGAAAAACTTAAGAAATAAAACTGAGGAAGAAAAGAGAACAAAAGATAAAACATCAATCCTCAACAAAACTTGTGGAGTTTCCCTTCTTCATTGATGTTAACTATCTGTCTAGCTGTACAAAGCTGACGTCGTATTGCAAGGGCAGAATAATATGCGTCTGCGGAGCTGCCCGGTGTGACTTTGAGCACGGAGCGGGAGACAAACAGTTTGAATATATGTGTTTTTAGAGGGAATATTCAAACATCATTTTTGAGCAGTTTTGACAGCCCTAGCATGGATAGGACAATGTTACGTTTTCAGAGGTTACTGTAACTTGCTTTAGGCTTCTATGTAATTGTAGGCCTCATTGTGAGGCTATTGTGGTGCCAATGCAATTTCTTTTTGATGTGTAGGCCTTAATGAATAATTTCAAACAGTGATGTTGAGTCAGTGTTTGGTCTTTTCAGTTCGAAAGTGTAATTCGGCCTGCTGAGGTCTCACGTGAAAAAAATCTGGCCCCCTGACCAATTTCACCCTGGCATCCCTGCTCTAATTAGTGGATGACCCGCTCTACCTTCTGAGCCACAGTCGTACCATTCAGAAATCATCTGAACAAAGATCATATTTGAGAGAGAAGCAGCCACAGAAGAAGGGAGCAGTGCTGGAGAACTTTGCTGAGCTGGGATCAAACAGAGTTTATGATACTTTACAGGATCATTTAACAGCCTGAATGATGAGCTTCACATGTCAGAGTTTCACTGTACAGTCTGTCAGGCAGGAATGACTTCCTGTGGCACTCTGTGGTGGAATTAGTCTGTCACTGAAAGTGCTCCTGTGCTTGAGCAGCACACCATGGAGAGGGTGGGAGGTG
Source organism: Seriola dumerili (assembly GCF_002260705.1). Classification (NCBI taxonomy): domain Eukaryota; kingdom Metazoa; phylum Chordata; class Actinopteri; order Carangiformes; family Carangidae; genus Seriola; species Seriola dumerili. The sequence continues at coordinate 14,669,045 of NW_019174272.1, read as the reverse complement.
TTGTCCAGTATGGTCTGTAGTTTAGACAGCATCCTCCTGTCTGAGTCCAGCTCCATCCACACAATATCACCGGCCTGATGGATCAGTTTGTTAGGCAGCCACCATCCGCAACCTGCTGCCCCAGCACACAACAGCAAACCGGAGAGTGCTGCCACCACACAAGACAAGTTCTGCCTAGTCACAAGTTTGTCTGTGTGGTATTTAAATCTAAGCTTTTAGTCTGTTTGTGCTTTAGAACTCTCTCAATACTTATATAGTTTTAGTTACTTGAAAACTTTTATGTGTAATTGCATCAACTCCTCCAACCTGAACAACCACATAGGTTGTTTTTTTTCCAACTCTCTGATATGACCCACCGCAGCGTCTGCGAAGGTGTCCCTATGGCAACAGGTGTTCCAGACCTTGAGTGTCATGGTTACTATAATAAACATGCCAACTGTACTGACAGCGTCCTACCTACCCTCATCGCCATGGTTCATGATTTGGGTTAAAATAAGTTCTTCCTCAACATTAGATGAACTTTGTTGTCATGGTTACAATAATAACTTTGTCGAATGGTCGTGGATAATAGAAACAACATAAAACAGCTACTTCCACATTGGAATCAAACACCGCTCTCCTGTGTCATATTCATCCATCCACCACCACCTCCTCCTGACGTGGTTTTCGTCTCTCTTTATACTACGTCACCGCACTTTTCCCTTTGCTCCTGTCATTACTGCGATCACTAGATGTCGCCTAGTAAAAAAACCTAACTATTATGTCATAATAACCTGCTGCACAGACGACGTATTGGCTCATCAACATTCCCTCTAATTGTGTAGACTATTGAACCATGTTGCTATGTTTACTGAAGTTAAGGCTTTGGAAAAATGGAGCATTGTGGGACAAGCTAACTTGGAGGGTAAAGGAGTAAGCTGACCTTCTTCCTTTAACTTTTTATTTACATTATTAACTGAGCTCCTGTATAATATTCAATATAAAACACTGACTGCACAGACACTGATGTTGTGGCTTTCTGGCTCTGCACACTGAGATTCTCCTCAACAAGTCTGATTCCGTATGAGCTTATGACAGCGAGCAGACTGGGTGTGTCCATGTCTGTCTCTCTAAGCTGCAGGATCCAATACAATTAGAGGAATAATAATAATAATGATAATAATAGTAAACAATTCAAAGACACTTGATGATGATGGAATAATTATTGTTGTTTGTTTGTATCTGTGTTTATGTCAGAACGATGGAGGAATCACTGCATGGTCTCGAGCTGCAGGACTGGATTCTTCAACACTGCAGCATTATTCACACACACACACGCACACACACACACACACAGTTGATACTTCTGACTTTAGAATGTAATAATTATTAGTTGATGTCATAGTGACATCATGAAGAAAAATACCCTCAATATTATAGAAAGTATTATCACTATGAATGTTTTCTTTGTAGAAACTAGATTTTGTACATAACAGTTTTGTCTCCATCCTGTTGTGAAGTAATTACAGTACAAAAAGGCCTCAATGAACATCTATCGAGCAGGAAAGATTAGATATACATATACAGTATATAAGTAATATATATAAGGAAAGAAAACAAAATAATGTGAAGTTTTCTCTGAACCCTACAAGGAGAAAGTGTCTCTAAGCTCCTAGAGACTCATTACAGTGATCAACAGTGATTACACTGATAGTTCAGATCAGTTGACTGGAGGCTCCAGGCGTTTCAGTTCTCCTCCCACCAGGTACAGACACGATACGGTACGTACAGAGACGTCAGCTGCCTCTCTCCGCCTGTCAGGGAGCTCAGTGAAGCTCAGTGATCCAGCAGGTCGACACCAGCTGTTCTCCCTGGATGATCCACAGGAGGGCGCTCAGGAGACAGAGGAGCACCAGGCTGTGACACACAGAGCCAGCCAAGGTGACACACACACACACACACACACACACAAAGACACACACACACACACACACACACACATAGTAAGCTTGAGTATACATATATATTAATATTATATATTATATTAATACTAATAATACTTTAAAAGTTTTAAAAGTGTTCATGACAGCAGTCTGACCCACCATGGCAGGAAATAAACAGCCTCTCACTTCTACATGAAAACTCCAGTATTTACAAGTGAAGTCAGTATAATGAACGTTATGTTTAATAATGGTGGACTGAGCATGAGAACTATAAGCTGGTGTGATTAGGTGTTTTTTTTTTTTTTTCAAGCGGCTGTTTGCATGAGATATCTGCCAGTTTACAGCCTGATAAATACAGAGGCCAGAGGAAATACATATACACACATATATATATTGAGAGAGAGATGGAAGCCCACCACTGCCAAAACATTTATTTGAACTTGTTAATTACTCTATGTTCAGATCTGATTTTGATTAAAGAAACTCAAAAACTTCTTCTGAATTAACAGCAATATTAATTTTTTATTCAATAAAATTCATTCAAACTTCTTTCCTCATAATGCATCGTAGATTTAAATGAAGTTGATAAAAGCAACATGTAGTTCTGCTTCTTTTTCAAACTTAGTCTTTATTCATTTAAATCGGGTTAGTTTCAGCATCAAATATGTTTTCCATATATATTTATGTATTTTATGATTCCACAGCGTAAGCATGTCAGGAGTCAGTTATCGTTATAAGTGAATTACTGAGAGCTGAGCCTCTGACAGACTGCAGAGACCTGTGCTTGTTGAAATCAGCTATACCATATGTGTGTGTTGATCTTATAGAAAATCTAAAGTGCCTCCTAAACATGACAAACAGCAGCTAAATTATATGTTGAGTGTTGTAAATAGCAGGGTGTGTTTTTACTGGGGTATGGAAATGCTTTTGAAATGTTATGTGCTGCAGCTCAGAGCTGACAGCTTTGAAAACTGGTCATTTCTGCTGCTGAAGGCATTTTTCTCTCATGTGAAGCAGGTGATGCTCGACATGTCCAGGCCAGGCTGTTTCCTACTGTTTCTAATGCAAATACAGCTCCATTACGGGCAGACCTTAGTGCAAAGTTCTATTCTATTCATGTCAATGGACTCACACATCAGGTACCCACAAACCACCTCCAGATAGGAGGCCATTGCCTTGCTCCAGGACAACGGCAGGAGTATTCTTAACACCTAATGTGCCTGTCTTCAGACGGTGGGAGGAAAGTAGAGCACTGTAAACAAAAAGACAACATGAACTCCACATAGAGAGGCCGAGTCAAACCCAGGACCCTCCTGCTAAGTGTGTTGGCAGGTTCGGGGACATTTTTATGGCTTTATTTGATAGGGAAATACAGGAGAGAAAACGAGATAGAGACGTGCAGTAAAGACTCCAGCCGGAGGAGTCAAAGCTCAGACCTGCTGCTCAGGCTCATTCTGCCCATATGGTCTGAGCCTTGACCACTCAGGTCATCAAACACCAGAGGCCAGATGCATAAGTGATGCATACACACAAAAACCAGGCCTACGCCATTTCCTGCACGTAAATTGGTTTTTATAAACACAGGGAATGCACGGTTTTCCAGAATGATCCAAAATACAGTGAAAATGCAAAATAAGCCAAGACGTGTCATTTAACATAAAATAACCAACTTCACAGAGCTTCATTCATTGTCATTATTATAAGTTTTGATCTTTACACAGCAATAACAATTTTACAATTCATAAACAGAAATAATTGTGTTTGTGCTCAATGTTTAAAGTCCTTATTATTTATTGTTAGTCATTGTGTAACTGTTTGATACTATTTGAATATTGACTAATCTAGTTAGAGCCTGGAGCCACATTAAGACTCCAGTCCCAATAAATGAGGTTCAGAGTGACTTTTGGTTTTTACTTTTGGTTTTATTTTCTTGTTTGCTTTATTGATCTCATTGTTTAACAGACATATTTGTATTTGTCCCTGTTAAACTTGCCTTGCTAACTGACACGTAGCCCTTCTGCTCTGTTTCTTTTATTGCTTTGTTTCATTTTTATGTTTGTACAGAACTAACTGTAACTCTGTTTTGAAACGTTATTATTATTATCACTTTTGCTATAGGTAGACTACCTGACAAATAAAATAGTGGCTGTAGGAGGTTTGGTTAATAAGATGAAATGAAATGAAATGAAATGATGAAATTTAGCGGAGATAAGAAGGTTTTTTAAATGCAGGTAAAATTCTAAAGAAGGCGATTGACGTTTACACTGCCAGCCGAGTGCAGGGACCGATGTCATCACATGCTGTAACAGAGCACACAAACACACAGACACAGGGGAGAAAGAGTGAGCTGTTAGCTGCCGCAAAACTAAACTGGTAAAAATATCCATCACATCTCATCTCCTGGTTGTTGCTCCTGTAAAAGTGTGGGAGCCTCCATGTGACACACTTTGATCTGTGATTGTGTGTTTTTAAAACTTATTACAGGTGTGCAGCTCACTCTCAAAGGAAGGTGTAGCCGCGGTGTGTGTGGTGTAACAGCACTGTGCTGAACAGGTGTGTTTACAGTGTGTCTGAAAGATGTGACAGCAGACAAAGAGGATTGTGTGTGGGTGTTGTGTTTACATCACTGCTGATCTGTGTAAGTTGTTCAATGTTAGCAGGTCTTAGTGGGTTTTTTGACCAGTGGAAAAGGGGCTGTATAAAGTTTTTTTTTTCACTGTCATCAGTCTGAATTGTTGTAAAAGCTTTAATTGGCAATTATCCAAATATTTGGATGAATAACAACATTTTAATGACAGCAGCTTCCTCTCTTAATGATACAGGCTCTATTATTATCGTTTCAGTCACAACACCATTAATGTGACACCCTGGCTGCTAAACAGGAATCATAATGAGCATAAATTCTGAGAGTCTGTGGTACATCCGTTTCCAATGAAAACATTTATGAGCCACTCATCAACTGTTAGGATGAAGAATTCTATGTTACATATGTTTATTAATGTATGTGTGCCTCTTTATTCCAGGTTATATTCCTAAATCAAATTAGGGTAAACCTGATCTCATACAGTGTGAATCTTACATTTAGGTCATACTAAAGTCTTGTTCAGCTGTCTGGATGGAAAGTGGCCCCACATAACAACATGCTGTACAGCCTAAAAGCCTTCAGTCTGAATTCCACAGTCTTTAATGTGGCTGTAACAGTAGGTTTAACTGGGGTCTTCATGTCACAGAGCTCCACACAGGAGAGATTCCACTTTAACTTCACTGCTTACAAGATTAGAAAGAGCACACAAAGCTGTCTGTTATTCAGCTTCATATGGGAAAAACAAGACAACAGTCATTCTGGATCAGTTTGAACAAGGTGAGTTTGGTGTTATCTTTGTGCCGCATTACTGAGCAGGCAGTATGACTTTCTGAGCACAGACAAATAATTTTTACAAACACACAAATTATATTTTGAAGTAAAATATTTTTGAACAATGAATAACTGACAAATAAAAATCTATTCTGTGCTCAATAAATGTATTTGTTCTATATTATCCACATAGTCACACAATACTAACGTCTGCTCTGTGCGCTGACACATACCTACCATTATTTGAATTATTTTTGGGGGCATTTTTTGCCTTTATGGCTACAATGAGAGAGAATAATAATAATAACTAGAAAATTCCAGGGAAATTTTGAGTGCCATGGGGGCTACTGCCGGGATGAGTACATGATTTATTTCCAGTATTCAAAAGTCACCCTGATCATATTCTGGTTTTGAGAAATGTCTTGATATAAAAGACTCTGATATAAAACAATGTCACATCCCTCCATCATGTATTATGTGGGAAATATCTCATATTCTGTGTTGTTTTTTTAATAAAACAAGAGGCAACATGTCTTCAAACTGGCATTTAAAGGGTTAAAATCCTGAAAACTAATAAACATTTGGTAGGTTTGAGCAGAACTGAAGTGGTTAAAGAGATGTATGCAAAAAAAAAGCAGAAAAAAATATTGATATATGATGATTTTATAGCATTTTCTTTGTGTGTCCTTTTTTGGACGCGAGGAACCCCAGAGGGTACAAAATGTGTTACCAGTGTATAATAGACCTGTAACAGTAACTGACATTAGATTTTAAAAATATGTCAAAAAAGACACTTTCTTGCAGAAATCCATACCTTCAGCTGTAACACAGCCAAAATGATCAGCAAATCAAAACAGAAAAGTGAAGAAAATGTCCAAAAAAGGACAGAGGGACCCCTGAGGGTTAATAAATCCCATGAACCGCTATTTAAATTACCACTATTATGTTTTTTTCGGTGCTAAATTTAACATTACTGGGGAGGAGAGCAACGCGACTAGAAGTGACAGCGAGAGAGGGCTAGTAGCTTCTCCTCTCCTCTGTCTCAGCGGAGACCGTCACAACTTCATTCACTCATTTAACAAAACAAAAAGAAAAGCAACAAAGGAAGCAGTAAATGGACTTACATATTTAAGACCTAACTAAATGTAATTTAAGACCTAACATGCGGCTAATGTAAAGCTAGCGGAGCTTGGAGAGTTGGTTATCTGGTTGCTAGGCACGCACACACGCACACAGGTCAGGAGCTGCCGTTGCCATGGCAATGTGAAAATCTGCCCAGAATTTGGCTTCTACATGGCTTCAAACAATTGCAAATTATGAGAAAACCGTTACTTCTTTTCAAAAACCGAAAACACTGACAGACACTGAAGCCAGAAGTTTCTTACAGTCTCTATTTTATTCAGATATTCCTTAAAATGAGTGAGTAAGCTCAGTGCGAAGACAGAGTGAGATTCTTTTAAAAAAAAGACGATTACATTAGGTGTCAATGAGAGTGAGACAGGTATTGCTGCCGGACTCGGCACCCCCGTTTAAATTTTGTGCAGACCCTGCCTGTCAAAGTTACATTTTATGAATCCCAACAACTATGTCTACATTTTCAGAAAGAATTATTTGTCTCCTTTTTACGGTTTGGCCGTGAGCTCGAGTTAAAAATAAAAATAAAGGTTATTTTTTACTGCTTCACGCACTCTAGCCAACTGTCGCTGTCACTCTAACTTTGAAGAAAAAGTGATTTCCACTCCTCCTTTGAGTGCTCATAGTTTGAAAAGTTTACATCTTATGTAAAAAAGTTGTTGTGTTTTTGGAGAGAGCAGAAGTTTTCTTCCGTTTTATAGTTTGAATCACATTTCTACGTGCAAGTATGAGAGAGCTGGGTGACTCAGAAAAAAGGTGAAATTTTGAAGAAAAAAAGTGAAATTTTGTAGAAAAAAGGTGAAATTTTGTGGGTTTTTAAAGAAAATTCCAATGCATTCCTTATGCATTATTTATTCCCGGTAATTTGAGAATAACTTTGGGAAAAATTGGAATTTTAACACCAAAAGTCATAGCACCTCTTTCGGGATCAAGACGCAAGTTTTGATGTACTCCTCTCAGCTATTCTCACTGTAGAGGAGTGCCTCGGAGCTGAGCACCCGTGGCACTAATAAGGACAGTTAGGGAGAGAAGATGCAGTATTAAGACAATAAAAGCTAAGAAAAGATAAGGGACGGTAAAAAAACAACATCACATAATACCAAGTCTATAAAAATGATTTTGAGCAGAATAGAGTAGTAGGCCTTCCACCTGACATGCCACCATTAGGAAAGATAGATCATGAGATGGATGTTAGACCACCCAGGTGGAAGGAGGTTAGATTAGATTAGATTAGATTAACTTTATTAATCCCACAACTGGGAAATTCATTCAGGTTGAGGAGGTAGTCAGTCGTGCAAAGGCTTCTTCGGCCCCAGGGCCAAATGGAGTCCCCTACCGGGTTTATAAAAGTGTACCTGATATCCTAAAGTTTTTGTGGAGGCAATTAAGAATAGTTTGGGAGAAGCAGGTTATTCCCAGAGCATGGCGTAGGGCAGGAGGTGTTTTTATTCCAAAGGAGAAGGAATCCTCAGACCTGAGTCAGTTTCGAATGATCTCTCTCCTAAATGTAGAGGGAAGATCTTCTTTAGCGTAGTCGCACAGAGATTAGCTAGTTATTTAGAAAGGAATAGCTTGATAGATACTGCAGTACAGAAGGCAGGAATACCAGGTTTTGCAGGGTGTTTAGAGCACACTAGCATGATTTGGCATCAAATTCAGGCAGCCAAGACAAAGAAAAGAGACTTGCATGTCATATTTTTGGATTTAGCAAATGCGTTTGGTTCAGTACCACATAGCCTTATTTGGGAGGCATTTGATTATTTTAGAGTGCCTGGAGTAGTGGTTAATTTAGTAAGGTCGTATTTCCAAGACATTAGACTATGCTTAAGTACAGCAGGCTTTACAACAGGGTGGCAGAGGCTAGAAATAAGCATTATGGCAGGGTGTACGATTTCTCCATTGGCATTCACAATGGCGATGGAGGTAATCATTAGAGCTTCTAAGTGGGTTGTAGGTGGAGAGAGGCGGCAGGATGGGATGCGCCTTACACCAATTAGGGCCTACATGGATGACATGACGTTGATAACTACAACGGTGCCATGTATGAAAAGAGTACTTGAGAGATGTTGGGTCTGAGCTCTACCTCATGAGCTGGACACCAACTATGTTGGATTTCGGTTGTCTATGAATTTATTGGCTATCATAAATTAAGAAAATATTCATATTAGAAATATTAATGTTAAATAATAACTTTAAAATTAATTAAAGTTCACGGGGCACCAGCCTAAACAAATAGGCAAAATAGCCAATATAGTTTTAGTCTCAAATTATTACCATTAATCTGGAACTCTGATTAACCATTAGCTTACTAACTATAACCAAATTACCAAATCAACAGTAAGTTAAAGTTGAAGGATTGGAATTCTACCAAGTAGAGGTTGGCAATATTCACGCTTGTGCAACATTAAACACACCAGTAGTTATACTTAAAGGCATTTATTTACAATGAAGCAGAGTAAAACACAATGTCTGATCTAGTATATACAGGTGTGTGTATGTGTGTGTGTGTTTGTGTGTGTGTTTGTGGGGACACAAACAAAGGCAAGATGGCCGATTCAAAGTGGTCACTGTGACCACATGACCTGAACAAAGAAGACTACACAAGATGGCGGTAAACAAAGAAACTACTCAAAATGGCCGCTGGACCACCTGGGGTGTGTGAGAGGGAAGGTGTGAGTTTCTTTGTTAGCCTAGCTCATGTAATCTAAAGGTACCAGGTTAGAGGGGGGGTGGTTAGCTTCATGCAGGTTCTAGAACTGAGACGTACTACTATGTGTGTGAACATACGTGTACCTGATTAACTGTATGACTGACCACAACCTAAGCAAACATTACAACAAGACATCAATCAACAGGTACATTAACAAGGTTAAGACTTCTGCTGCTTAGTTATGCTGTGCGGTGCTATGCTGTGCTGGGAAAGGTTAGGCCCAGTCAGTTAACGTTACCCAGTCCTGGAAACAAGCAAAGAGGTCCTTTCCAGTGTTTTGTGAAATCCAGTGAGTTGGGAGGCTTCCTGGTGGAGTAAAGTCCTGTCTGGTTGTGTTGCTTGCTGTTATCTCCTTTGTTCTCCTCACAGAGTTAGCTGTTCCATGCTAACTCTGCTACGACTCCTGTTGCCTGGAAAATCAGCTAGCCTTGTGTCGTAGCTGCTGATTCTGAAGAGGATTTGGTTCACTCACAGTTAATCCGAAGCAGGTCGCTGTTGTTGAGGAGAAGAGCGTTTGCAGGCTGCTGGCAGCAGGCCGGCGCGAGAGCTGGTTTCTCAGGTAGCAGAGCTGACCTGGGCTGGGGCCTTGTCGCCCTTTTGAAGAACCAGGAGGAGAGAGCTGGAGCTGCTCTCCAGAGCAAGCCAAGAAAGGAAGAGAGAGAGAAGAGGAGAAGGAGATCTGGTTTTGTTTGGTGACACCCTTGGGGGTCACATGTCACACACTGACCTACGCTGGCTGGCCAGTAAGGTCCGTTGGGGGAAGGGTCATCCCTAGGTGTGAACAGTGAGGAACTGTGGAGTGTGAGTTCCTTTGTCCAGTGGAGCAAAGAAACATTTGGTCTCTTGAATGATTGAGTCCCAACAAAGACTTAATAAAAACTCAAAGTGGGCTAGTATGAAAATTAAGCCTAGTAAGTCTAGAAGTATCTCAATAAGTAGAGGGAAGTTAAGTGATAGGAAGTTTGTAATAGACGAAGAGGAAATTCCAATAATTAGGGAAAAATCAGTAAAGAGTCTAGGTAGGTGGTACAAGGCAGACTTGAATGACAGAGAACAGGTAGTGCAGTTTCGGAAAGATGTTGCTGAGGGACTGGATAGAATAGATAAGTCAGGGCTTCCAGGAAAGTTGAAGTTTTGGTGTCTGCAGTTCGGGTTATTTCCCAGGTTGATGTGGCCACTGTCGGTATATGAGATTCCATTATCTGCTGCAGAAAAAATGGAAAGATTAGTTAGCTTTTACATTAGGAAGTGGCTAGGTGTTCCTAGATGTTTAAGTACGGTGCCACTGTATGGGAAAGGCATACTTCTGCTCCCAGTAACTAGTCTAGTGGAGGAGTTTAAATGTACTAAGGTACGGACAGAGCTCCTGTTATCTGGGAGGAAAGATGCGGTAGTTAGTAAGGTGGTTCCAAACCCAATCAAGGGGAGAAAATGGAATCCAAGAATGGCGGTGCAGGAGGCGGAAGCAACGCTCAGGCATACAGAGATTGTGGGTAATGTCCAAATAGGCCGGGGAGACCTGGGGCTTGGCCCAGGCAAACCGGTGTGGAGTAGAGCAGGTCCCAAAGAGAAGAGAAAGCTAGTTGTGGAGCAGGTTCGTAGACAGGAGGAAATATTAAGGGGTGCAAAGGCAGTGGCCCAGGCTAAGCAGGGACAGTGGTTGAATTGGGAAGGTGTAGATAAGAAAAAGCTTAGCTGGAAAGAAATGTGGAGTATGGAGGAAAGTAGTATTAGATTTTTGATAGGGGCAACATATGTGGATTGCCAATTCCCCAGAACCTAAAACTCTGGGTAAATGGAGACCCGCTATGTTCATTGTGTTCAGGTACTGCAACTTTAAAGCACATTTTGTCAGGTTGTAAGGTTAGTCTTTCGCAAGGCCAGTATACGTGGCGACATAACCAGGTTTTAAAAAGCTTAGTCGCAGGAATTGAAGATTTACGGAGGCAGGCAAATTTAGGAGGGTCTAAAATAAAGAGAGTTGCAATCAAGTTTGTTCAAGAGGGAGAGAAAGTTGGTAAGACAGCAAGGAGGCAAGGCAGCTTAGAGGATGCTCGTGATTGAGAAATGCAGGTAGATTTAGGAAGAAAGCTTGTTGTTCCCCAGGAAATAGCTAGTACAAAGCTAAGGCCAGACATAGACTTGTGGTCTAGGAGTAGAAGGAGAGAATACTTCAGAGAGCTGACTGTTCCGTGGGAGGCTTCAGTTGTAGAAGCATATGAAAGGAAAAAGTTTAGGTATGTAGAGTTTGGGGCAGAAGCAGAGCAACGAGGATGGAAAGTTAGGATTTGTCCAGTGTAAGTAGGATGTAGAGGATTTGTAGCAAGGTCTGTTGTCTCTTTGGTTAGGGAGTTAGGAGGAAGTGGACAGAGTGTGAGGAAAATAGTAAAGGACATGTCAGATGAGGCAGTAAGATCCGGTCAGTGGATTTGGATGAGAAGATGGTAGCTGGGGGGCCAAGCACGGGGAGCACTTAGGATAGACAGACTCTTAGGAGAAGCAAGGAAGAAATCCAGGAAGAGGAAGTGTTTTTAAGTGGGGGGTGTGGCCTGTGTGAGCCTCTTTGAGACTATGCGGTTACTTCAGGTGAATTGGCCTGTATGGTTTGTTTGTATTGCCTTGAATTGGTTTGTAGTGTGTATTTGACTGTTTAGGTGAGTTTGTTTGTTTTAGTGAGTAGTATTGCTCTTGGAGAGTGGGGGAAGTAGGGGGAGGTAGAGCACAGCCTAATCCGGGGCGGGGGAGAGTTTAGCTTAACAACAGCATCTTCTCCTCTGACTCTACCTCCTCATTCAAAATGGCCGCCACTTCCAAAAAAAAAAAAAAAAAATATATATATATATATATATATATATATTATAGTCCTACACAACAGAAACAGAACTGTTTAGTGGAGTCTTTGTTTGCTGAATCTGCTAGTGTGTTTTGTCCTAGTTGATGATGTTGTTTGTGGTAGCATAGGCAAGGTAAAGGAGAAAATAGTTGTGGTGTGAGGAGCAGTGATGGCTGGCATTAGGGGAGTGACTCTGGGACGCCAGTGATCACTGTCTAGCCTCCTGGAGGTGTCGTGGGACCAACTAGATGAAACACTGGTGAAAGGAGGTTCCCACCTGATGACCCCAAAGACATGTTAGTTATCACTGCTCATTAGTCTGTATAGCTAAATTAATAGTTATCATAGGACTTAGGATGTTAAGCTTAGGGAGCTATTCACTGGGTCCATTTTCTGTAGCACAAGTTTCTTGTGTTTACCTTAAATTAATTTGAAGAAGTGATTTTAAAAGAAGTCACTGCCTCGATTCCTCGGGCAGTTTGAGGTCAAGGCTGATGATAAAAGCGTGGTCACCTTTAGATTTAAGCCTCAACTTTGGAAAGGACCCCACCTGAGGATCTGAGGCTGCATACTGGATAATATGGGTTTAACTAAAACCTTAGCTAAAATCTTAAAATCAGTTCTACACCGGACAGGGAGCTGATGGAGGATTCTGGAGATGGAGCTTATTTTGAGGAAGCAGGACTGGATCATATTTGTGATGTGGTGTTTGAATCAAACAGTACTGCTTTATTTCTAGCAACAGATTTAACACTAACACACACACTGAATGGGACTGATGGAGTTTTAGGGATTAAACAGTATTATTTCTGATTTTAAGAAAATAAAAAAATTGTGTCATCCTGTCATGGTTTGCCATAGCGAACATTTTATGTTTGAATTCATGTTTGGACTTCTGTCACTTCCGTTTTTTTTTTTCTAGTGGTTTCCTTGTGTCTCAATGTTTGTACTTCCTGTCTTTGTCTGTGTTACTCTGTTTGGTGATGTGTTTCACCTGTGTTCAATCACCCTTGCCTCCATTGTGTCTACATAGTCTCTGTGCTCCTCTTTGTCAGTCCGTCTGTTCCTGTCTCCTATTTTCGCCTGCTGTTTTAAGTTCCTTGTGTAACACCTGTGCTTTGGTTTCCTTTTCAATTGGTTCGCTAGTTTTTGCCTGTTTGGATTTTAAGATTTTGTAAGTAGTAACTTTTTGTTATTAAAATCATTTCTTTCCACCAAACTCTCTTGTGTTTTCGGCTGCATTTGGGACCTTGACAATACGAACCGACCAAGAAATTGACCTAGCAGGCTATATCAGCTTCATTACTTTTTTGAGGTTGCCTCAATGTCAGCCTCAATCCTCCCAGCCAGCACCCATGTCGGTCGTCAGACCCCTTTGCATGCTGGCTGACCCGCTGTCTGACCTGAATTGACCTGGAGAGGGCCCTTAAAAACTTGAAATTAAAAGTTTGTTTTTATATGTAATTAAAAGTATGACAGTGGATCATTCGAAAGAGGAAGGGGGGACACACTGAGGCTACAGTACAGGGTCCAGATTTATGTGCTGTACCACTGTAGGGACCTGGGAGCAGTTACTTTGAGATAATCAAACATCTTTGTTATTAATTCAATTACATTCTGACTTAGTTTGCAGGTTGTTAAGCTACACTGAGCCACACTGATCACCTCACTGTTTTAATGAGTGTCTACATCTTCACTCTCCTTCCTCCTGGACTGTTGTAACTTAGTGAAGAATCTCTGTCCTGTTTTACAGCTCTTGTTAAACTAACGGGTGGGGTACAGCAGTCTATCTTTTTCATATCTTTCAAAGCCATCCCGGACTCAACTCTTTCATTCCAGGCACATGTCAAGTCCATCACCAAATCTGCTTTCTTCCACCTCAGAAACATCTCTCGACTCCGGCCATCCCTCTCTGACTCTGTCGCAGAGACCCTCATTCTCGCCTTTGTCATCACCCGTCTGGATTACTGCAATGGAGTCCTGTTCAGGGTTCCTGGCAAAACCCTGGACAGGCTCCAGTATTTCCAGAACTCAGTTGCCAGGGTTCTCACCCGCACCAAGCCCTGGCAGCACATCACCCCTACTTTCATCCAACTTCACTGGCTTCCGGTGAAAACCCGCATCCAGTACAAAATCCTCACCTTTAAATCCCTCCATGATCTCGCACCCCAGTATCTGTCTGACCTCCTCCACCCCTACACCCGTCTTGGAACCTACAGTCCACAGACACTGGTCTGCTCTCCACCCCCTTCACTAGCCTTTGATCTTTCGGTGGCAGAGCATTCAGTGTGGCAGCCCCCCCCCTCTGGAACTCTCTCCCAGAAGAGTTCCGCACAGCCTCATCTCTGGACATTTTTTAAAAACTGCTGAAAACCCCCCTGTTCACCAAGGCCTATGGCCTCTAGCTGCCTCATCTCTTACAATTTGTTCTTTTATTTATTTTGTGTTTCCTTCCCTGTAAAGTGGCTGCTGTAAAAACCCAAGTTGTTGTTGTTGTTATTATTATTATTAAGGGGTCAGTATCACATGATAACATGAAAGGTTATTCTAACTATATATTATTATTCAACAAAAATTCCACAAAATTTTGTAAAAGCACATCTTTCCAAACTAAGTGTTGTAGTATAACCAACCGGAGACTGTTGATGTGTGACTTGATTTTTGGATTAAGATTATAAAGTCTTAATTGTCCCTGACGGGCAATGTTGTTTGCAACAGTAGTCAACACAACCAGTACACATCATGAATAAAATAATACAATAAATAGAGACATAAAACCATCCAACATACAGTAGATTACGTCGTGATAAGTTACACTGAGATATTAGGCACCAAGAGTCCATCAGTATTTTGTTGATGACGACTAGAGAGACAACTTGTTTAAAAACCCAACAGCTGACAGGATAAATGACCTCAAATATCTGTTTGATTTGGCTCCGAGGGAAAGTTCACCTCCTCCCTGGTGGCAGTATAAAGAGGGTGATGAGGGTCTGTTAAAATGACCTTAGCCCTCTGAGTGTTTCTGACTTGGTAAACATGACCGAGATCATTCAAGGTAGTGCCGATGATCTTTTGGCAAAGTTGAATATTTCAAGCCTAGTTTCTGTTTACCATGCTGAGGTTCCCAAACCAGCAGATCACTGCAAAAGTTCAAATTGACTCAATAAAAGATGAATTTCTAAGAGCGATCTGTTAAAACCCCTCAGCTTTCTCAAGAAACAGTCTCTGATTGTGACACTACAATGTGTAAGAGTTGTTACCGACTGGCTCTAAGCCGTCAACAAAAAGGGAGGCCTCACACAGACACTTCAATCAAGAAACGATTTATTTAACTCAAATGAATAAACAAAGTAACCAACCAAATGGGGTGTGTGAGTAAGAAAGTCATCAATCATGTCAGAGGTGTGTGGATGAGTGAAAATATGGAGTAATGTTTGTTGTAAGATGCAACAAACCAAACAAAGAGAGAAACAGACTGTAGTGGCTGCAGCAGGCCCAGCTGAGAGGGAGAGGGACTACCTGAGGGGCGGACCTTTATGCCTTTTGGGAGACCCTACCAAAGGTATTAACTAACCACCCTCCCAGCTCCACCTTCCAGCCAACTGCCAGAACTGCAGGAGAAGAGTGAGGTAACATGCCAGGAGAATGGAAAGGGTCGTCACACCCCCTCCCTTAAAATGGGGGTCATAACTAGGATCTAGGATAACCAAGCTAAACAGCTTAAGCTCCTTAATCCAAATACTCAGAGTTGAACTTTTTAGAAAAGAAACTCACCAGACAATCGACACCCTTTTCACTGGCCTGCATGAATACAGCCCCAGCTCCCACCTTACTAGCATCCACATAGAGCAAGAAGGGCTGGTTCATCTAAGGAGCTGCTAAGACAGTGGTAGAACACAACAATGCTTTCACAGAGTTGAAAGCTTCTTGACAGTGAAGAGACCATTCAAATTTGACCTTTGGGCTAAGAAGGGAAGTGAGCGGAGCAACCACTGTGGAGAAATTTTTGCAGAACCCACGGTAGTGACCCACCATCCCCAAGAAAAGAGAAAGTTCTTTCTTGGTCGTTTGCACGGGAAACTGATCAATTGCTAACACCTTAGCCCTTACTGGGCACACCTGCCCAACTACCTTACCCAGGTAGGTGACTGTTGCCTTGGCAAACTCAACTTTTGCCAGGTTAATAGTGAGCGATACCCAGGCTAACCCGTCAAACAGGGCCTGGATGCGCTGAAGGTGATCTTCCCAGGAGTCGCTGTAAATCACAACATCATCCAAGTACATAGCACAGTCCACTAATCCAGACACCACCTTGTTCATTAGGCACTGGGAGGTAGCTGGGGATTACATAAACCAAATGACATAACTGTTGAGGAATACAAACCACTGGGTGTAATAAATGCTTCAATCTCCCTAGCTCGAGGCGTCAAAGTAACCTGCCAGTAATTCTTTAAGTCAAACTTCACCGAGCCAACCTGGTCCATGCAATCCTCCATATGTGGGAGTGGAAAATAGTCAGGAATGCTACTTGGAACTTTACTTGGTTCACCTTCCTGAGATCAGTACAAGGTCTAAACGTACCATCTGCTTTTTTTTACTAGCAAGCACAGGGAAGACCAATTGGATGCACAAGGCTCAGCAATGTTGTTCTCTAACATGTACCTGATCTCCGCTTCTAACTTTTCACACTTGTCTGGAAAATGTTGTCTGACTGGATGGACCTCTCCCACCTCAATGTCGCTCAATAAGATGAGTACGAGATGGAATGTCACTGGACAGGCAAGGGTAACTTTTAATCAGGTTCACCAACTCTGATTTAGAGCAGGTAAATGTTTCAACATCAAAACAAGATTGGCAAAAGACTCAGTTTTTGAGACGTCCTCTCAATATCCCATTATCTGACATACACAACTTTCCCTCAACTTCTGCCGCCTGATCAAAACGTGGGGGTGAATGAACCACTGGTGCTGCAACAGAGGTAATCAACATCCCCAAACCTGTCACAGAACCACAGGTGATTAGGAGCATTGATGCCGATCAACTATCACGTATTTTCAATGAAAATAAGCCGATAATGACCGGCCCCTCGGGGCATCCCTAGTCTCTGGCAATTTTACACAACTGTGCTAAATTGTAGGGGTCGGCTGTGACTTGTGAGGTAGCGCGGGTCACCCATTAATCAGAAGCTCAGTGGTTCGATCCTCCAGGCCGCGATACATTGTGTCGCTCACAAACCATTTGTTCAAAAGAACAAAGTGAACTGAATAACTTCCTAAAAGTATACATTTAGTTGAACTCAAACTCATTCAAACGTACTGAGTGAGTTTTAAGTCACTGATTCCCTGCGAATGGGATTTGTTTGCACAGATACACAGTCAGTCGCTGAGTGAGTTATTCAGTCAGTCTTTCACTGAACGTACCACACAGTGAATGTGAGTCGTAGGTGATGGTCAGCATCTCAAACTGCCAGAATCAGGCCCAGCAAGGAAACTTTTAATCTTTCATGAAGTTTGGTGTGTCTGTCAAAGCGTCAGCACTTCTGGCTCCGGGAGCTGTGAATCATCAGGAACACATACCGTAAGTTCAGGTCAAGCACTGAATGATGAACCGATCCTAGTCCAAGACACTGAAAATGGGGTTGGAAAACAATTTCCCAACCCCACAGACTCAATCATGTTATTACAGTCAACTATAGTTGAAGCTTTCAGTTTTCAGTGTGATGTTGCAGGTGTGATGTCAATATGAAATCAACAGGTGTTTTCTCTGTTTTTGCTGGGAATTTCATGCGTCACACGTAAATCTAACCCGTTCACATGGGCGCCGAAATGAAAGCCAAGACGCACTTGCCAGACACACACATTACAGCTAGTGTGTTCTCGGCTTCATTCAAAACAAACTAATGGTGGATAAGGGTTTTTTCTGTAAGTTGTAGTCTTAACAACTGTTTTTAAAATGCTAGTGAGACATTAGCAAACCAAGGATGTGATTTTTCTTTAGAGAGGCCGTGGCCAGAACATGGCAGAATAGGGTGAGCTGTTGTACAGCACCAGTAATACCTTGTTTGACAGCATCATTCTTGGTTCACATGGCTGTGTTCTCTAGGATTCTACATTCTGATTGGTTGCTGCTGAACGGCATCATAGCTCACAGCCCACACCACCCAACACACATTGCCAACAAGCGTGCCGCTGCTCGTCTCTTTGACGTAGCATGTTGACATGCCGGTTAGCATCATATACATGAACACTTTATACCTAACATAATACCTAATTTTGGTACAATGTTTACCATGTTCATGTAGCATTTTAGTTTAGCGTGTTAGTATGCTAACATTTTCTAGTTAGACACAAAGTGCAGCTGAGACTAGTTTTGGCCATAAGCCTGAGTATTGAAAAAAAAAAAAAAATTAAGTCTGATGCTTCAGACCAAAGTTATTATGGTCCACCCTGAGGAGACCATGAATGTAAGAACCACATTTACAGCAATCAAGTCTATAGGATTCATTCTCTGAGGACCCTGACTGTCTGTATTTCCTGGTATACTTACAGATGGCTGTTTATTAAAGCCAGGACTGTTTTGGCTTTGTTGCCCCTGCCTCCTGTACTGGATTAGATAATCTATAGACTGTTTAACATCAAGTTGTTCATCTGATTTACTGTTGACCAGGGCACAAAGATGAGTCAAATGGAGCTCTCTACACATTTGGTGTTAAATGAACCACAAATTACCCATTATGAGTTATTACAAACTACAAAAATGAGACAGTTTAAAAGAATAAGATTTTATGTGTTTGTATGAGTATCGTTTTAGTTTTACACCTTTACATGGAGGAATACTGTAACGGGTATGGAGAGAACCCAATAGCAGCACAAGTGAACCAGGTTTTAGTCTGGAAACAGTCTTTATTTGGCAGATCAAAACAGGTACAGAGCTAACCCAAGGATGGCAGCAGAGAACTGGATTCAGGTGAGTATGGCGGGATGTGGATCCAGACCTTGAGACGGAGTCGGTGGGGCTGACGTCACCAGGAGGTGAGCTGGCGAGGCGAAGCTGACAAGGTGGGTCTCTTGGTGGAGCAGGAACAGGCTGAGTGCCAACCAGCCACAGGCAGACGAGGAACAGAAAACAGGCAGGCAATACTCGTAGTCGGGGACAGAAGGCTGGTGGATTCACCGGGGCTGAGACGTGAGGCGAAGGTTGGAGGCAAGTCGGGTCGATACCAGGTTAGCAGTCTGGGAACAAGTGCTGGAGAGTCAGGCATGAGGGCGAAGACCATCTGGCAAAGAGTGAGTGGAGTGAAGCTGCATATCTATTGGCTTGATTGGAGATGGTGAGCAGGTGAGAGCAGCAGGTGAAAGCAGTTAGGCTGATGAGGGGTGTGGCTGAGCAGCAGAGCAGGAGAGGGGCAGAGCAGACTGTGACAGAATACAGTTTGGACTAGTTAAGGACAGGAGTTAAATGTGCAGCAGTAAAGGCTAAATTGAAGGTTGAATGCGAGAGAATGAGAAAGGATAAAGGTTAAAGTAGTGTTCATTTAATTGATGAAAATTATGACAAAATATTCATCAATTACCTTTATTTTCCATTACTAAGACGAGACGATGATGAGATGGCACCAACGTCAATCAGACACCAACGTCATCAGACACCAATTGGCTATATCAAGATGTAGTTTAAAAAATAAAACGTGTCTTTATTTTCATTAGAGGTCTGACACAGTCCTGACAAACCTGGACTTTAGTGTGGGATTTATTGCAGGGCTGCTGTGCAAAGTTCTTTTTGATTGCAAAGGTTTTTCCTTGTTCTGGACTTTTCACCTCTCTCATATCTGGATTTTTTTGTTTAAATCAAAAACATCAGAGCAGACTCGCTCTCTGCAAAGCTGCATTCTTATTCATACAACCTGCCATTTCATATTATCAGGTTAAAGGGAGTTAAAGGACAAAGACCTTTAAAAAAAGACAAACATGTTCTGTCACACTACAGACAGCGAGGACAGCAGTGTGAGATGCCACTCACAAAACTATCATCACTCTGCAGACACACAGTGACAACTCACAGTGCCCTCCAGGCCTCTGTCTGAGTGTACACCTTCAACATATGTCACACCTTTACATGTTCATAATGAAAGGCTTCATCTTTACATAAAGCAGAGAAATCTGTACATTGTATAATTATAGTTGACATTTAAGTTCATCACCTTGAAACACGTCAAAACAGATTCCTCTCAGTCTGTATGCAAATCAGACCCTCCACTCCCGTCTGACTATAGCTTGTCAGAGAACATATGAGAACAGATTCTGGGGCATATGTGTCCGCACATAAAGACATCACATTCTGGTTGAAGGACCTGGTTTAAGTCCTCATCCCAGTGTAAAGAATCCTGAACACATGACCTTGGGCCTCATGTACATACGATGCATAGAATTCATACTGAAATGTGGACACAACACTCCTCCCTCTCTCAGCCCTAAATTTAATATGCTAATGAGTATAAATGCCTGGACAACCCCTCTCTTCAAAATCAGGAAAAATTGCAAAACCAAGTTGCCAAAAAGATACACTTCAGTGAGTATGAGGAGGAGGAGTCATTTTGCTTTCAGAGGTAGAGTCCAGAAAAAAGGTTTTATTCTGCACTTTGTCCTCTATCATTAATAATGACAGAAAACAGAAGTGCCGTGACAGACAATTTATGTTTGGACTTTATTATTGGTTTTGGTCATGGTAATTTCCTTTTTTATTTTGTAGTTACTTTCCTTGTGTCATGATGTTTTTACTTCCTGTCTTTGTCTTGTTTCCCTCCAATTTGATTGTCTGCCCCACCCTAATGTGTTTCACCTATGTTCAATCACCCTCGCCTCCCTTGTGTCTTTTTAGTCTCTGTGCTCCCCTCTGTCTGAGTCTGTTCATCCTGCTTTATCCTGTTTTACCCTGTGGAACTTCTGTTTCCTTGCGTCCCTTACTCCTGTGCTCCTTGTGTTTTCGGTAGAGTAAAGTTATTTCACTCCAACTTCCAGCATTTATGTTTTGTCTGCATTTGGGTCCTGATAACAAAACATGACACGAGCTGCTAAACCGGGGGGGTCCTGACATGTCCTGCATCAGAATCATTTTTCTTGAACTTTATGCACATTCTCTTGGTTGAAATTAGTAAAAATGTTTACAGTAGTATTTTGTTTATTTCACACACTATTTACATCCATGCGCTGTTATCAATAGACACTCAGATGGAATGAAGCAATACGCCAGGCAAAAGGTGAGACTATCCAAATCTTTTCCGACATTACGCATTCGTTTATTGACAGAAATAAATGACTCACACCGACAAACGAGCTTGTCGGAAAGCTCTGATTCCACTGAGGAGTAATGATGCTCTAAAGACAGTGATATATTTTGGGACATATGGATCCCAAAAGTTGATTTAACTTATGAAGTAATTACTCATCAAGAAGCCACCATCACTCA
Organism: Seriola dumerili; assembly: GCF_002260705.1. Lineage (NCBI taxonomy): Eukaryota > Metazoa > Chordata > Actinopteri > Carangiformes > Carangidae > Seriola > Seriola dumerili. Next base: position 14,647,626 of record NW_019174272.1, on the reverse strand, counting down.
CCCTGTCAGCCTGTAGCCTGTTCATGACCATGCTGTTTGTTAGGAGAAATGAGCTGTGGGTTGATCCAGGTCATCTTGCCACAATATTAATCACAATAGTTTTGCATCACATATTTGCACGTTTATAAAATGAAGATATTTTCTATTGACATAAGTTAATAAAAGTTAATAATAACACCTTTATATCAGTGTGTGTGCAGTCGATCGATCCAATTACATCAGGGAAAGCAGCTCCGGCGGCTATAATGCAAATTGCACTGCAATATTATCCTGGTTAACAACATCATATGGGAACATAATAAAACTGGATTATATACGGATGATCCCATCCCGTACATGGTGCGGCTCAAGGATGACTGGCACAGTCCAGACTGGTCTGCCTGTTCTCTAAAAATCTCAATACCTGTTCCCTTCTAATTCCGCCATTCGCTATTTCCTCTAAGTCAAAAGCTGCCATCATTATCAGTGGTGGTGATTCCAGTGGTGATTGTCAAGAATGAAAATGTAGAACAAAGACTCTAATCTGCCCTTCCAGTAACACACATCCAGCAAATCATCTCCACTGCAGATCCTCTGCTCAACTCCATCACTGCCTTCATTGTGAATGAAAGAAGGTAAAAACATGGACTCCATGGTGCTACTCTCCTGCAATTTGAATTTGCAATTTGAATAATGGGTTGAAGTCTTATCAGAAACCACTGTGGAAGGTTATCAGAGCGACAATCATTTCATCAGTGGTCACCAACCTGTGGACTGGGACTGTACAGTTCCTGCTAGTTTGCTAGTGCAAGTTTAAAGTTCTGCCAAATTGCTAATGCATCAATAATTATCATCTATCGATTTATGCAGAAATATAACTGAGAGAGGCAATAATTCTGCAATAATGAGAACTTTGAATACTTTGTTCTCAATACTTATGTACTTTTACCTAGGTATCATTTTGAATGTGGAACTTGTAATGGACCATTTAATGATGATGTAATGTGCATATGCATGTTTTTGACCGGCCAGTGCAGTGCACTGTTGGTTGACGTTGCAAATCTTTTCCAGACATCAGTGTTTGGGTCTCAATGAAGAGAATGAGGAGGCCTCAGACCCCACGACTGAAAAGCAAACATCACCTGGTGTCAAAGTTCACCTCCATCCATCCATCCACATTCTGCTGCTTATCTAGAGTCGGGTCATGGTGGCATCAGGTTAAGGTCGTCGAGATGTCCCTCACCCCAGTGACATTCTCCAGCTCCTCCTGGAAGCCGAGTCATTTCCAGGCCACATGACATACAGTACAGTATATAGGGCTCTGTTTCAACTGTCTGAGAGACACGGTCTGAAGCCCACGGTACAAGTGCATGTAGGACATGCCCAGATCCACCTTTTCTAGTTTCACAGGGGAAAAAAATCGGTGCTGCACCAGGCGCATGATTCTAGTCTTGTATGTAATCTCACAATGTATGAATCTCTTTACCCCTGCCCCGCACCTAATACCAGGGGCAAATCCAGAAATGGACAGACTCCAGCCTCTCCACGAGTTTGGTTCCAGAGCCAGAACTGTGCATGGAGCTCTAGTTGGTACACCCTGATTCCGATCCGTGCTGGTGGTGAGATTAGTGAACTATCAGGCACGGGATTCCCATCTTTTATTTTATTTTATTTATTTATTTATTTATTTTTATTCTAAACCAATTGTCAGAATTAAAAAATAAAAACAAGAATATCAAATTGAACGAAACACACATTTTTGAAGAATTAAGAAAGGTAGTCAGGTGCAGTGACATGCAGTCAGGGGAGGCAGGTGAGGCACTGCCTCACCTGCCATCATGGAAAGAAAAAAAAAGTAAAAAGAAAAAAAATTAATTAAATTGTTATATGTATACAGTGATTATACTATAAAGTTATTTTCCATTTAACTTCACCAGTTTTAGATTATTTTTATTCAAAATCGCTGAATTTTGACATTTACCGTTCAAATACTGAGAAGAGACTTGCGGTGAGGCAGCAGCCAGCTGAGCCTCACCATGGATTGCGCAATGACTCGGCTAACTGCTGGCCTGCTGTGCAGTGAGACCGTATTGCTATCTCTCTGTATGTCGCTATTAAAATGTTCAAACACTTTTGCTATATGAATTATATTATAAATTTCCATAGTTTAGTTAGCTGAGGTATATTATGTACAGTGTATTTTATCAACAACTGTATCATAAAACGGCTGCGAAGACGCACTGGGTGAGGCACGCAGTTCTCCTGCCTCATAGTAGAGGGCGCTAGTGATGAAGTCAGTGCCTCACCAGCCATGAACCTCACCGCACGTCACTGGTCAGGTGGCACAGTAAAGGTAAATATTTCAAAATAAAAGCCAAGAGGGTAGCCTTAAAGTACACGGACCTGCTGCACCCTCAGCACAAAATCACAAGTTTATTTTTGTGACCTTTAGACAGTTGAGAAACAGCTGTTGTGAATACACAGTGTCATGAACTCAAAATACAAGACTAAAGAAGGTATATATATTCAAAAATATTCGGTTATTTTATCACTAACAAACAGAACCATAACATGGGCAAGTATCACATTTTACTGTTCTGAACAGTAACAACCGTCTATTGTTTTTGGCCTATTACAGAAAAATCCAAATACCTGCTACCCATTGCTACATGTTCTCCCCCCTCCACCTATTTGGTGCCTACACGAGCATTTTAAAGAGAGCAGGACAGACAGACAGGAAGAAAGAGAGGAAGGCATAAATATGGGCAACAGTTAAACACATCTCAGTCAGCTGTTACATTTTCAGACCCTTTTATATGTTGAATATCCAAATGATAGGGCAAAAATAAAAAAAACTGATAAGGATGTTGTAAGTGCAGACAGTTCACCATGAAGCAACTCATCATGTCCCTGTGACTAGTACCACACTTGTGGTAATTAAACTGTCAGAGGTCTGACCCACAGACAGAAGCTGCTGACACTTAATCAGCCTGTGGATCTTTGGATCTTTGGCTGTTTTGGTTGTAGGACACAAACACCACAGAGACAAGAATGCTGCAGCGCTGGATTTATACAAAACCATGGTGTCAACATCGTAACTAACCAGTTTGTGTTGGATTTAACTCTCTGTACACCTGACTTCATCCTTCATCATGCAGGGACTGCTGAGGTGAAATGATAGAATAATTGTACATAAGTTATCTCATATTGTCTACTATTTTGTATTAACCATTTCATAATAACTGTGTGTGTGTGCAGTCTGCTTTGTTTTTGAGCTGTCTTACAGGAAACCACAGCTGAATGTCTGATAAGTCAACCAGAGTATGAGCAATTTCGGAGGAAACAGGAAGTGCACTCAAGATGAACCCAGTCTAGGCTGGTTTCACTTCATACATTGCAAAAGTTGATGCACGTTTATGCTAATGTTTTAAGCGCACTTCATGTTGCCGCTGTGTGACCCCTGCCCTTTAGAGCAGCAACATGCATGTAACTAGGGAATGCCTAAAGATAATAAAAAGAAAGGGTTCGGCGGAGTATGCTTCAGAGCGGTTGGAGATTGTAACTGAGCATATCTCTGTCCGTTCTCCTTGCAAGAAACAACTCTAACACTGTGTCTTGTTCTCTTTTGTCTAGTATTCTGAATGTCACTGGTTGGATAAACCTGACATTTACTTGGTACTTCGAGCCGGATATGCAGTGGTGACTCAGACCGAGGTGTTAAAAGCAAGACAGCTACCCTCACATCTCTCAGCACAAGCTGCTGAGCTTATAGCACTGACTGAAGCTTGTAAACTGATGACAAATAAAGATGCAACTATTTATACTGATAGCCAATATGCGTTTGCTACAGTTCATACCTTTGCACAATATTGGAAAAATAGAGGAATGGTTACCTCGACTGGAAAACCAGTAACACATGCAACCTTGCTGAAAGAGCTATTACAAGCAGTGCAGTTACCTAAAACGTTGGCAATATGTAAATGTGCGGCACACACCTCAGGGACGAACGAAGTATCCCTGGGAAATGCGTTCGCGGACAAAACAGCAAAAGCAGCCGCTGAAGACAGCTAGATGTGCTATCTTTAGAGGAAGACGCTAACATAGACAATAATACGTTAACAGATATGCAACAACAAAGCACGCAACAAGAAAAAGACACATGGATAAAAAACGGTGCGACGCTACAAAATGACACATACGTGTGACCGGAAAACAAACCCATCCTACCAAAAAACCTATACAAATGGGCAGCAATATTGAGCCATGGTGTAACACATGTCTCAACAGGAGGGATGGTAGGACAGATACATCAATATTTTACCACATATGGTTTTAACTCTTATTCAAAAAATTTTTGTAGGGCATGTTTAACATGTGCTAAACATAATCCACAGGGAAACTTAAGACCACGAAGGGGCCGTTTCCCCACAGCTCAATATCCGTTTCAAGTAATCCATATGGACTTTATAGAGTTAAACCAAAGTGAAGGGAAAAAGTATTGCCTAGTCATAGTTGATGCGTTTTCAAAATGGACTGAAATATTCCCCACAAAACACCCTGATGCATTTTTGCATGCACCTTTGTTTTTTGTGATTCACCTGCAGTTTACTGTTACATCGTAACTAACCAGTTTGTGTTGGATTTAACTCTCTGTACACCTGACTTCATCCTTCATCATGCAGCGACTGCTGAGGTGAAATGATAGAATAATTGTACATAAGTTATCTCATATTGTCTACTATTTCGTATTAACCATTTCATAATAACTGTGTGTGTGTGCAGTCTGCTTTGTTTTTGAGCTGTCTTACAGGAAACCACAGCTGAATGTCTGATAAGTCAACCAGAGTATGAGCAATTTCGGAGGAAACAGGAAGTGCACTCAAGATGAACCCAGTCTAGGCTCGTTTCACTTCATACATTGCAAAGGTTGATGCACGTTTATGCTAATGTTTTAAGCGCACTTCATGTTGCCGCTGTGTGACCCCTGCCCTTTAGAGCAGCAACATGCATGTAACTAGGGAATGCCTAAAGATAATAAAAAGAAAGGGTTCGGCGGAGTATGCTTCAGAGCGGTTGGAGATTGTAACTGAGCATATCTCTGTCCGTTCTCCTTGCAAGAAACAACTCTAACACTGTGTCTTGTTCTCTTTTGTCTAGTATTCTGAATGTCACTGGTTGGATAAACCTGACATTTACTTGGTACTTCGAGCCGGATATGCAGTGGTGACTCAGACCGAGGTGTTAAAAGCAAGACAGCTACCCTCACATCTCTCAGCACAAGCTGCTGAGCTTATAGCACTGACTGAAGCTTGTAAACTGATGACAAATAAAGATGCAACTATTTATACTGATAGCCAATATGCGTTTGCTACAGTTCATACCTTTGCACAATATTGGAAAAATAGAGGAATGGTTACCTCGACTGGAAAACCAGTAACACATGCAACCTTGCTGAAAGAGCTATTACAAGCAGTGCAGTTACCTAAAACGTTGGCAATATGTAAATGTGCGGCACACACCTCAGGGACGAACGAAGTATCCCTGGGAAATGCGTTCGCGGACAAAACAGCAAAAGCAGCCGCTGAAGACAGCTAGATGTGCTATCTTTAGAGGAAGACGCTAACATAGACAATAATACGTTAACAGATATGCAACAACAAAGCACGCAACAAGAAAAAGACACATGGATAAAAAACGGTGCAACGCTACAAAATGACACATACGTGTGACCGGAAAACAAACCCATCCTACCAAAAAACCTATACAAATGGGCAGCAATATTGAGCCATGGTGTAACACATGTCTCAACAGGAGGGATGGTAGGACAGATACATCAATATTTTACCACATATGGTTTTAACTCTTATTCAAAAAATTTTTGTGGGGCATGTTTAACATGTGCTAAACATAATCCACAGGGAAACTTAAGACCACGAAAGGGCCGTTTCCCCACAGCTCAATATCCGTTTCAAGTAATCCATATGGACTTTATAGAGTTAAACCAAAGTGAAGGGAAAAAGTATTGCCTAGTCATAGTTGATGCGTTTTCAAAATGGACTGAAATATTCCCCACAAAACACCCTGATGCACTAACGGTGGCTAAAGCGTTGTGCAAGGATATCATACCAAGGTATGGGATCCCTGAGAGAATATATAGTGATAACGGGACTCATTTTGTCAATCAAATTGTCAAAAAGGTTGGAACAATGTTTCATATAAACTTAAAAAATCACTGTGCTTACCATCCACAAAGTGCAGGTCTAGTGGAACGAACAAACAGAACTATCAAAAATAGATTAAGGAAGTGCATTGAGGAAACGAAACTTAGTTAAGCTCTACATAAACATTACATCTACTTCGGGGTTAACTCCATACGAAACCCTGTTTGGCAGACCCTATAGGCTGCCTCAATTTAAGAATCAGTGGGAAATAGATGAGGAAGCTAACTTAGCAGACTACATGAGAAAAATATTAGAAAAACAGAAACAAAAACTTGCTGATGAGAATCCTTCTGTCTCCCAACAGGTAATCCAGCTAGTTGAACCAGGAGACTGGGTGCTAATAAAAAGCATAAAGAAGAAACACTGGCATTCACCTAAGTGGGAAGGTCCCTATCAAGTATTGCTAACAACTCCCACTGCGGTAAAAATAGCAGAAAGATCAACTTGGGTTCATCTGACCCATTGTAAAAAGGTCATTTCGGTTGAAAACTCCGATAGGGGAGGTGAGCCAAAGACTGATAATAGGGTGGATCCAGACGTGTAGAGGCTGGATAGACCCGAAAGTCAGTGAAGAGTTTATAAGACACCGAACCCAGTAGAGGAGGAAACATTTCAGCAGCAATGACTCCCAAAGGGTTAAGGAACGCCATCCTAGGTTGGATGGTGACGCTTTTCCTAATTGTAACCTTTCTGTTCATGTGGTACTTATGGGAACCACCAAAAGAGGGATTAAATAGAAATAGGACTCCTAATACAACTCAGCAAAATATAACTCACGAAAGGCACAGACGTAGCACAGATTCAGAATGCGGAGAAGACATACAGACAAAACATACTGGCTTAGTTTTCTGCGCGCCACAAAATCAAACCACGGCAATAATAATACCTTATGGCTCACTCACCAATAATGCTGGTTCTAAGGGGCAGAGTTGGGTTGAGGCCTACAACTGGTATGCTACCACAGGAACAGGATGGGGATCACTGATTGGTGAAACTGGACATGACTGGTCCAGTTGGTCACTAGATTCCGCTGCAGAAACTAGGAAAAAGTTCAGTATTAGCAAAAATAGTCAAGGTCTGGTGTTGAGCTACAATACGATAACCACTGTCTGCCTCACCGTATCCTTATGGGCTCATTCCAACGGTAGAGACCCCCAGTTCAAAGTCGCGTTATGCTACAAAGACCAGCTTAAACCTAGTATGCCTAGTATGGCTGATAAGTCAACCAGAGTATGAGCTATTTCGGAGGAAACAGGAAGTGCACTCAAGGTGAACCCAGTCTAGGCTGGTTTCACTTCATACATTGCAAAGGTTGATGCACGTTTATGCTAATGTTTTAAGCGCACTTCATGTTGCCGCTGTGTGACCCCTGCCCTTTAGAGCAGCAACATGCATGTAACTAGGGAATGCCTAAAGATAATAAAAAGAAAGGGTTCGGCGGAGTATGCTTCAGAGCGGTTGGAGATTGTAACTGAGCATATCTCTGTCCGTTCTCCTTGCAAGAAACAACTCTAACACTGTGTCTTGTTCTCTTTTGTCTAGTATTCTGAATGTCACTGGTTGGATAAACCTGACATTTACTTGATACTTCGAGCCGGATATGCAGTGGTGACTCAGACCGAGGTGTTAAAAGCAAGACAGCTACCCTCACATCTCTCAGCACAAGCTGCTGAGCTTATAGCACTGACTGAAGCTTGTAAACTGATGACAAATAAAGATGCAACTATTTATACTGATAGCCAATATGCGTTTGCTACAGTTCATACCTTTGCACAATATTGGAAAAATAGAGGAATGGTTACCTCGACTGGAAAACCAGTAACACATGCAACCTTGCTGAAAGAGCTATTACAAGCAGTGCAGTTACCTAAAACGTTGGCAATATGTAAATGTGCGGCACACACCTCAGGGACGAACGAAGTATCCCTGGGAAATGCGTTCGCGGACAAAACAGCAAAAGCAGCCGCTGAAGACAGCTAGATGTGCTATCTTTAGAGGAAGACGCTAACATAGACAATAATACGTTAACAGATATGCAACAACAAAGCACGCAACAAGAAAAAGACACATGGATAAAAAACGGTGCGACGCTACAAAATGACACATACGTGTGACCGGAAAACAAACCCATCCTACCAAAAAACCTATACAAATGGGCAGCAATATTGAGCCATGGTGTAACACATGTCTCAACAGGAGGGATGGTAGGACAGATACATCAATATTTTACCACATATGGTTTTAACTCTTATTCAAAAAATTTTTGTAGGGCATGTTTAACATGTGCTAAACATAATCCACAGGGAAACTTAAGACCACGAAGGGGCCGTTTCCCCACAGCTCAATATCCGTTTCAAGTAATCCATATGGACTTTATAGAGTTAAACCAAAGTGAAGGGAAAAAGTATTGCCTAGTCATAGTTGATGCGTTTTCAAAATGGACTGAAATATTCCCCACAAAACACCCTGATGCATTTTTGCATGCACCTTTGTTTTTTGTGATTCACCTGCAGTTTACTGTTACATCGTAACTAACCAGTTTGTGTTGGATTTAACTCTCTGTACACCTGACTTCATCCTTCATCATGCAGCGACTGCTGAGGTGAAATGATAGAATAATTGTACATAAGTTATCTCATATTGTCTACTATTTCGTATTAACCATTTCATAATAACTGTGTGTGTGTGCAGTCTGCTTTGTTTTTGAGCTGTCTTACAGGAAACCACAGCTGAATGTCTGATAAGTCAACCAGAGTATGAGCAATTTCGGAGGAAACAGGAAGTGCACTCAAGATGAACCCAGTCTAGGCTCGTTTCACTTCATAAATTGCAAAGGTTGATGCACGTTTATGCTAATGTTTTAAGCGCACTTCATGTTGCCGCTGTGTGACCCCTGCCCTTTAGAGCAGCAACATGCATGTAACTAGGGAATGCCTAAAGATAATAAAA